>NC_052154.1:68994595-69294595 GCF_902713615.1 Scyliorhinus canicula | reverse complement strand
GGCGACTCTAGAGCAAGGTAATAAAACAGAGCCAATTGAGTGTAAAGCACACTAACCAGAACGAGCAACAAAGCAAATTGTTGCAATATTTCACTCTGTTAAAAAATATTAAGACTGATTGAAAGATTAGCTCCAATACTACCCTTCACCAACTTGCTTTCTGGAAAAGCAAAATTAGCTAACAGCCTATCAGTGCGTGAACATCTATCTCAAAGTGATCACAATATAATCAAGTTCAATGTAATTTTTGAGATGCAAAATGAGATCTAACATTCTAGATTTAGGCAAAGCTAATTTCAATGGGATGAGACGGACTGTCTGCAGCAAACTAGGAAAATCTGTTAATGGATAAACTGACAGAAGGTCTGTGGGAGGTGTTCAAAATAAAATTAAATGTGATACAGTGTCAATTTATATCTCTTAAGCCAAGAGTTTTACTTTCCAAAGAAGACAGCTATCGACAATTAAAGAGACAACATAAAACTAAAAGCGTTAACTAAAAAGCGTTAACACCAAATGAGATCTTGGTGATTGGGAAAGATACAAAGAACAGCAAAATAAATAGCAGGACAACAAAAAGGTATATGAAAAGAAACTTTCAAGAGATATCAAAATCAACAAATATTTTTTACAATTTTGCTAGGAATAGGTCAGGAGCAATGTATGCCAATTAGCTTTGAAAGCTAAAAGCTGTGGTATGAGGTTGAATAGGAGCAACTTTTGTACTTTTCCCTTGTCCAGACCTATACGATGCTGGGGATCCACTTGTTGCAACTGGCAGAAAAATCAGATTTGTTCAGATTGCAAAACATTTTCAGAAATCTGAAGGTTCCTGTGTCTAATTGTATTAATACAATATGCAGGATATGGGATAACAACAATAAAGTCATCCAGATTTTGGGTATGGGTCGAGGTTCGGTACTCTTGTCCATTCAATTTCTGAGTTCTGCAAAGATCTTTGCCTTTCAAACAGAGATTATGTCTGAAGACCATTTTGAGTTTTACATTTTTAACATTAGATGCTACAGGTCTGGCACGGCTACTGATTTGGAACTTGAGGAAAGGAGTAAACCATTTAGCCAGTGGAGCTTTTGGGGGAGGATGGGGGAGGGGGGGTTTAAATAAAGGAGGTGAAGATAAATCTCTCACCTTTCCTTGCAGCGAGGGAAAGCATTTGAAAATGGATGGAATTGTGAAGCTTGGACTGTTCCCCTTGGAAGAGAGGTGGAGAGGGATTTGATGAAGGTGTTCAAAATCATACAGGGCTTGGACAGAGCAGAGACAGAAACTGTTCCCTGGTGAAAGGATCAATAAACAAAGGACATCAATTTAAGGTGATTGGCAAAAGTAGCAATACCAAAATTAGGAAAAAAAATTAAACACAGCAGGTGGTTAGAAACTGGAATTCATTGCCCAAGAATATAATGGAGGTAGGTACAACCATGAAATTGAATTGAAAATCTAATTGTCACAAGTAGGCTTCAAATGAAGTTACTGTGAAAAGCCTATAGGTGCCACATTCCGGCACCTGTTTGGAGAGGCTGGTACGGGAATTGAATCCTCGCTGTCGGCCTTGCTCTGCTTTACAAGCCAGCTATTTAACCTGCTGTGCAAAACCAGCCCCTAGCAAAACCAGCCCCTAGCTTTCAAAAGGGAATTGAAGCATTATTTAAAGATGAAAATTTGGAGGGCCACAGGGAATAAATAGGCGAGTAGAACTGTGAATGGCTCTTGTAGACGAACAGGCCACAACACCTCCTTCTAAGGGCAGCACGGTAGCATAGTGGTTAGCATCAATGCTTCACAGCTCCAGGGTCCCAGGTTCGGTTCCCGGCTGGGTCACTGTCTGTGCGGAGTCTGCACGTCCTCCCCGTGTGTGCGTGGGTTTCCTCAGGGTGCTCCGGTTTCCTCCCACAGTCCAAAGATGTGCGGGTTAGGTGGATTGGCCATGCTAAATTGCCCGTAGTGTCCTAAAAAGTAAGTTAAGGGGGAGTTGTTGGGTTACGGGTATGGGGTGGATACGTGAGTTTGAGTAGGGTGATCATTGCTCGGCACAACATCGAGGGCCGAAGGGCCTGTTCTGTGCTGTACTGTTCTAAATCTAAATCTAATGTTGCAACTGTTCTACAATTCTATTCTATATTTCTCAGAAGTCACGAGAAGCTAGGTTATAGCTCTTGAACAAATCTAATCTTTAGTCACTGCACACAGCTTGAGAGATAATGTACACACACATCCATTGCAGCAGCCAACTTATGCATGTTTTCAGAAAAATCCATTCAACTATAAACATAAAAAGTAAACCAAAAAAACCCACAATATATCTATATTCACAGTAGTAAGCAATACCAATGGTCTTGTCCAACAATTATGTGGAAGGTAAAAATAGTTTCCTGAATAAAGACCCGGAGGTGTGCGGGTCATACAGGCCAATCCCCCTGATTATGTTGACGCCAAGCTCCTGGCAAAGTTACTGGCGGTTAGAATGGAGGACTGCGTACTGGAGGTGATTGAGGAGGACCAAACTGGGTTCGTGAAAGGTAGGCAGCTGGCGGCCAACCTGAGAAGATTACTTAATGTGATAATGATGCCCCCGGCGGGTAGGGAGGTGGAGGTAGTGGTGGCGATGGACGCCGAGAAGGCCTTTGACCGGGTGGAATGGGACTATCTATGGGAGGTGCTCGGACGGTTTGGGTTCGGGGAGGGATTGGTAGATTGGATCAAATTATTATATCGGGCCCGAGGGCCAGCGTCAGGACTAACAGAGAAGTGTCGAAGTACTTTAGGTTGTACCGAGGGACCAGACAGGGCTGCCCGCTCTCCCCGCTGCTGTTTGCGCTGGCCATAGAGCCGCTGGCGATTGCACTGAGAGCCACAGAGGGATGGAAGGGGATGGTGAGGAGCAGGGTAGAACATAGGGTCTCTCTTTACGCAGACGACCTGCTCCTGTACGTGTCGGACCCAGTGGCCAGGATGGGAAGTATACTGGGAATGTTGAGGAAGTTCAGCCAGTTCTCAGGAGTGAAATGTTTGTGGTACAAGCAAGGGGCCAGGAGAACAGATTGAGAGGGCTACCGTTTAGGCTGGTTAAGGAAAATTTCCGGTATTTGGGAATCCAGGTGGCACGAGACTGGGGCAGGCTGCACAAGTTAAATTTGGCCAGGGTGGTGGAGCAAATGAAGGGAGAGTTTCGGAGATGGGATGCACTCCCGCTGTCAGGGAGGGTGCAGACTGTAAAGATGACAATCCTCCCCAGATTTCTGTTTGTTTTTCAGTGCATCTCGATCTTTGTTCCACAGTCCTTCTTCAAAAGAGTTAACAGGATGATCATGAGCTTTGTCTGGGCGGGAAAATCCCCGCGGGTGAAGAAGGCGATGTTGGAGAGGAACCGCAGCGAGGGAGGGCTGGCTTTGCCGAGTCTGATTAATTATTACTGTGCGGCCAACATCGCTATGATAAGGAAGTGGATGGTGGGTACGGGGTCTATCTGGGAGTGGGTGGAGGCGGCTTCGTGCAGGGGCTCCAGCTTGGCAGCCCTGGTCACGGCTCCTCTACCGCTGCCGCCGACCAAGTACTCCACCAGCCCGGTAGTGGTGGTGACCCTGCGGATATGGGGCCAGTGGAGGAGGCATGTAGGGGAGACGGGGGCGTCGGTTTGGGCGCCAATTTGCGAACAACCATCTGTTTTCCCCCGGGAGTATGGATGGGGGGTTTCAAGTATGGCGGCGGGCGGGGGTGGGAAGGGTGGGCGATATGTTCCTGGAAGGGAGCTTTGCGAGTTTGAGGAGCTTGGAGGAGAAATTTGGGCTGGTAAGGGGAAATGATTTTAGATACCTACAGTTGCGGGACTTTGTTCGTAGACAGGTCCCATCTTTCCCACGCCTCCCGCCAATGGGGATCCTAGACAGAATAGTCTCTAGCGCGGGAAGAAGGGGAGGGTAGAGTCTCGGGTATATCTAAGGTGCTCATGAGGGAGGAAGGGTCCCAGACAGAGGAACTGAAACTTAAATGGGAGGAGGAGCTAGGCGGGGAAATGGAGGACGGGCTGTGGGCAGAAGCCCTGAGTAGGGTAAATTCGACCGCGACATGTGCCAGGCTCGGCCTGATTCAATTTAAGGTCGTTCACCAGGCCCACATGACGGTGGCTCGGATGAGCAAATTCTTTGGGGTAGAGGACAAATGCGCTAGGTGCACGGGAGGACCAGCGAACCACGTTCACATGTTTTGGGCATGCCCTAAGCTGAGGTGGTACTGGGAGAGATTTGCGGGGATCATGTCCCGGGTGCTATAAACAAGGGTGGTGATGAGTCCAGGGGTGGCAATCTTTGGGGTTTCGGAAGACCCGGGAGTCCAGGGGGAGAAAGAGGCCGATATTTTGGCCTTTGCTTCCCTGATAGCCCGGCGACAAATACTATTGGTGTGGAGGGACTCAAAGCCCCCGAAGACTGAGTTGTGGCTTGCGGACGTGTCGAGTTTCCTGGGTATGGAAAAAATTAAGTTCGCCTTGAGGGGATCTGTACAGGGGTTCGCCCGGAGGTGGCAACCATTTATTGACTTCTTTGCGGGAGAGTGAGCGTCAGCAGGGGGGGGGGTAAGAGTAGGAGGGAAAAAATGGCGGGTAGTACCGGTGGGAGAGGAGCGGGCTTGTGCAGTATGTTACGACTGAAGTATTGAAGTATTGAAAGTACATGGATGTTTGCACATTTTTGCCTTTTTTGCTTTCTTTCTGTTGATGTCTGTAACTGTTTACAAAGCCAAAAACTACCTCAATAAAATTGTTTATTTTTTTTAAAATAGTTTCCTGAATTTTCATATCCCCATTGTGGTTTGTTGTTAGCACCAAATTGAGAGATGATCTGTCTCAATACCTGACTCAAATGACTAGAATTCATACTTACCACTACGAACTCTGGTTGTGGGCTAAATGACAGATGCATCACATTTCCCGGCTAATTAACAACACTTCAACTACATTGATGTCATTGCTACTCAGACTGAGTGCTGTTGGACTGTAATTAATAAACTGTGATATGGAAGTCCATGAAGCAGGTGACCAGAACTCCCACTATGGAAAGCCACCAATCTCAGATGAGCAACTATTAATGATATGGGGGAAATCATGGGCCAGTAAGACCAGCCACCTGGGAGTGCCTAAGTTGGCTTGAGGTACAGACAAAGGCCTAGGGGAAGGGATCCAAATATCCTGATGCTCCAGCATCAGAAGACAAATTTTAAACTAATTTTTTTTTGTGTTACCCAAATTCTGTTCTTCGATGCCTCCGTTTATTCTTTCCAACAGAGTTGCATGAAGAGAACTTGTACCACTTGACACAGCCTTGAATAATTGCCATACACAACAAATTACAGAATGCAAGATAGAAAGATGTTTGTTGCAATACACCCAATGTATTCTCAGAAGCCCTCTGTCATTGCCAAACATTGACTGTTTTATACGGAGAACTATATATATATGTCAACTATGTGTCGTTCCAATTTTCAGACAGTTCATTTGTTATGTTGAAGAACTGCGGCGTGACATCCTTAGAAATCATAGGATTATAGGATGGTTACAGCACAGAAGGTGGCCATTTGATGTATCATGTCTGCCCTGGCTCTCTCCGAGAGCAATTCAGTTACAGAAAAATCCAAAGAGGAGTTAAATCCTAGGGGATCCACCCACAAATCGTGGTAGTTGAGGAAGGTCCATTACAACCTGAATACATCTCTATGTCAGCCGTTATGTTGACAAACGCAGTCTATGTCAAAAACAACAGAGTCAAATGCCAAATTAAAACACAATAAAGCATTAAGTGTGAGAATTCTATATGGGGGTTGACATTACATTTGTTACTGATTATTGTTTACTGTTCGGTGTAAATTTGGGAGAGAATGTGAAAAAGGAGAATAAAAAATATTTAAGATAAAAGTGTGAGAATTCTTTGCCCAATTTGCTCACACCTTACGATACCGACCTTGTAAAAGGCTGAAGCTTTGGATTGAAAAATATTGGGCATTAGCTCAGAAACTCTGTACTCTTTTTTTTGCTTAGCATGCTGTATTTGGAGGTGCACAATATTGTCCACTATGTTGTCAATGCAATCAAATAGGTATTTAGTGTTTTCATGCTGCAACGGAAATCCCAGAGGTAGGAGCCATCGTTTTCCATCTGATACATCAACTTTACCTTCTAGCTGATCAAAAGCACTTTTAACTTTCTCAGGTTTAGTCACACTCGAAAGCTTTGGAAGATCTTGATGTCAAATGATGGCTTGCATCACGTTCCACAATTCCACACTCGTGTTGTCAAGTACCATGGGCGGCATGGTGGCATAGTTCTGCCTCACAGCTCCAAGAACTTGGGTTCAATTCCGGTCTCAGGTGACGGTCTACATGGAGTTTGCACTTTCTCCCCACGAGTGCGTGGGTTCCTCCGGCTGCTCCAGTTTCCTCCCACAGTGCAAAGATGTGGTTCGGTGGATCGGCCATGAGAAATTGGCCCTTAGTGTCCAAAAGGTTAGGTGGGTTACGGGGAGAGGATGGAGCCTAGGCTTAAGTAGGGTGCTCTTTCCAAGGGCTGATGCAGACTTGATGGGCCGAATGGCCTCCTTAGCACTGTAAATTTTATGATTCTATGATTCCACTGATTGGTCACAACAGTCATATAAGCATAGGCAACTTCAGCTAATCCAAAGTTACCAGTGCAGAATTGCAGCTCATCACATGCATCAGTCTGTGCAATTTGCTACTCCGCAGGTGGGAATGGTGGTGCCTTTGACATAACCGGAAATTTGTTTTATCTGAGTTTGACCAATCGCAGTTTCACTGTATTCCTTTCAGATACTTACCCAATTCTCTTTTGAAAGCCATGATCGAATTTGTTTCACCATATTCTGAGCAACATGTTCCAGACCCAAACTACTTACTATGTTAACATTTTTTCCACATGCCACATCTTGGGCGAAATTCTGCGACCCCCACGACGGGTCGGAGAATAGCGGGAGGGCATTCCCGACATTTTTCCCGCCCTCCCGCTATTCCCCCCTCCCCCCCCCCCCCGCCCCGCCCAACTCCCGACACGAATCGCTGCCGCCGTTTTTTTACGGCCGGCAGCGATTCACAGCTGTTCGATGGGCCGAAGTCCCAGCCCTTTACGCTGTTTTTACGAACGGCAAACAGACCTGGTCTGGCCGTTCGTAAAAATGGCGGGAACAGCTCGCTTTTTATAACCATGGCACCGATTGGCACGGCAGTACCACGGCCGTGCCAAGGGTGCCATGGGCCCGCGATCGGTGGGCACCGATCGCGGGCAGCGGGCCCGATGCCCGCGCACTATTTGTCCTTCCGCCGCCCCGCAGTATCCATTCGCGGGGCGGCTGAGGGGCATCCCGGCCCGCGCATGCGCGGGTTTCGCGCAAATACGCGATGACGTCATCCGCGCATGCGCGGGTTGGAGTCTTCCAATCCGCGCATGCGCGGCTGACGTCATATGACGCGTCAGCCGGCGCTAACTCCGGCAAGCGGGCTTAACGAAATTCATTAAGCCCGTGATGCCGGAGCTTGCGGCGTCGGGCTGCTAGCCCCGACCGGGGACCAGAATCGGTTCCCGGTCGGGAAGGGGCGCGCTGGCGTCAAACCCGCCCGGGTTTGACGCCAGCCTTACGATTTCTCCCGTTTTGGGAGAATCGCGCCCCTTGTTCTTTTGACAAACACTTTAAAGACATCCTGTGGTTTTCAGCCATTCCATCAATGGGAACAGTTTCTCCCAATCTACTCTGCCCAGACCACTCATTTTTTTCTTTTTTTTTTTTAAATTTAGATTACCCAATTATTTTTTCCAATTAAGGGGCAATTTAGCGTGGCCAATCCACCTACTCTGCACATTTTTGGGTTGTGGGGGCGAAACCCACGCAGACACGGGGAGAATGTGCAAACTCCACACGGACAGTGACCCAGAGCCGGGATCGAACCTGGGACCTCAGCGCCGTGAGGCGGTTGTGCTAACCACTAGGCCACCGTGCTGCCCCCGCCCAGACCACTCATGATTTTGAATACATCGATCAGATTTCTTCTCAACCTTCCCTTCTGTAAGAAAAATTCCACCTTCACCAATTTATCCATGTACCCAAAGTCTCTCATCCATTGAACCATTCATATAAATCTTTTTCACACCCTCCCTAAAGGGTGCTATGTATAATTGGACATATATTAATCTAACTGAGGCCAAGCCAATGTTGTATAAAGGTTCATCGTAATGTGTTTTTGTGCGTTTTGCCTCTTTATAAATTCTGCTTTCTCAACCTGCTCTGCCATCTTCACATATTTGTGCATAAATGCCCCCAGGTTCCTCTGTTCCTGCACCGCCTTTAGAATTGTATCCTTTACTTTATATAACGCTCTTTATTCTTCCTACCAAATTGTATCACCTCACATTTCTCAGCATTATATTTCATCTGCCACATCTCCACTCATTCCATAAGCCTATGTCCTCTTGAAGTCTATTCACAGTTCGCAATACTCCCAAGTTTTGTGTCATCTGCAAACTTTGAAATTTGAAATTCCTGCACAATCCAATCCAGGTCATTAATTTCTAGCAAGAAAAACAGTGGTTGCGATTCAGATCCCTGGGCAACTGCACTGTGCTCCACTTTGTCCACCAGTACTCTCATGTCAGTCAGCTAACTGTGTGTCCATGCTGCCCTGTCCCTTTTATTCCATGGCTCTACTTACAAGCTTGTTATGTGGCATGTTATCAAATGCCTATTGAAAGTCCAGGCACACCACATCAACCACATTAGCCTCATCAACCCTGTTTCCCAGCCAAACAAAAACAAAAGAAAACTATTAATGCATTGAGGTTCACAACATAGAGGCAAAGTCATCCTCCTCATTGTGCTTTTTCCTCAAGCAACTCAAAATTCATACAACTGCGCTGTTCACCATCCATTCTGCTGCATCTTCCTCTAATTAAAATATGTATCCAATCTTCCCAATAAAATTTGTAAATTTATTAAACAAAATGACAAATATAGTTCTCTTTTCTCCCTATCTTAAAAATATCTACAGGAGCAGCACCTATGCAATGCCTGAGATTAATGATTCATGTTGTCATTACATTGATTTCATTGAATATTGCATCAAGAAGTAATACCTTCATGACCCCCGTAAAAGGAAACAGCAGTATCCTCAGAATTCCTTGTCCTATCCGGTAAATCTTAACTCAGTGTCAACATTGTTATCCCTGAGGTAAAGGACTTCTGTCCCCATTCCAGAACATACTCTCAGGACTTCTTTCAATATTGCACTGAAGTGTCAACTATCTTGTCTTTTCATGTGAACTTAAATGCACAAGGAACATAGGAACAGGGTACATCAATCAGCCCATGGAGTCAGTTCTGTCAATCAATGATATCATGGCTGATCAGGCTCTTAACTCCATCCAATTGCCTGGACTCCATATCCTTTTAAAACCCTGATCAATTCTCAAATTTAAAATCATTAATTGACGTGGCATTTCAAAGATAACAATATTAATAACACTTTTCAGGGTCACCGGCCAAACAAAGCATTTTCTAGCCAAGGAAGCACTTTTGAAGTATAATCACTGCCGTAATGTAGGAAAAGCTGCCACTTCTACATAAGCATTCCACACTTTGTTCCAAGAAATATTTCTCAGCTTTTCTCCTGAATAGCCTGGCTCTGATTTTGAGGTTTTGTCACCTTGTCTGAGTCTCAACCCAATGAAAGATTGCGAGGAAAGTTCCCAGTGTCCTGACTAATTTTTTTTTTCTTTAACCAGCACTGAAAACATTGCTGCCAGTGGGAGCTCTTGCAGTGCACAAATTGGGTGCCAAGTTTTCCTTCATTACAACGGTGACTCCACTCCAAAGCACCGTGTGGAGCTCTGAGGTGGCGAAAGACGCTATGTAAATGCCAGGCTTTCGGGGAAAGACACCAGTTCCACATCTCAGAAAGTCATGTTTCTCGGGAGATTCTGGGCAGTGATGCTGCCACCTCATTACCTGGGCCCGGAGGCCAATATTAAACGCACGGGATTCACTGGAAACAGGCCCCGAATAAATTGTGAAGAAAATAAACAACTTGTCCCGGCATCGAACCGAAGGGGGTGGGAGCCCGGCCGCAGGAAGTGAAATAATAACCCAGGAAAGGAAGCCGGTGCCCGGTCAGCATTCAAACAACATCCCCCCCCTCTCCCCTCGCCGGGCCCGGGGACACCCCCAGCCCCTTGGTTCCCGGGAGCAGCCGGACCCCCGACCCGGGCCTCACGCTCACCTCTCCTTACTCCGCTCTTCTTGTCTCACACGCAACTCCTTCCGTCCGCCTCTGATTCCTGTCGAGAGGTTCCGGGCGCTGACCCCGCACATACACACACCCCTTACCTTGCTGAAAATCTATCTAAATTACATAAATTAAACATTCGGCTTGAATTATTATTCATGCACATCATGATATTTGTAAAGCCATAATGTTTAAAAGGGTTTATATGTTTTCTTTTTCATAAAGCTTATACTACAATGCATTTTGCATTCACAGCACTCTAGTCCTTTGTTTCAAATATCTACCTTTCTATATTGATATTAAAAGCCTATGAAAAATTTTAAGTCCGCAGCTGCTGTCAACATTTTTCTGTGTCACTTTTTATAACAGGAACTGTAAATATAATCTTGTAATGCTATAATTACGAGCTATGCCAAGATCAATATTTTTAATGGATAATTTAAAATCAAATATTGTCAGCACTTATGACTTAAATGAAAAATTAAAATCACTTTATTGTCACGAGTAGGCTTCAATGAAGTTACTGTGAAAAGCCCCTAGTCACCACATTCCGGCACCTGTCCGGGGAGGCTGGTACGGGAATCGAACCGTGCTGCTGGCCTGCTTGGTCTGCTTTAAAAGCCAGCGATTTAGCCCAGTGAGCTAAACCAACCCCTAAAATGGGGACTGAATTGTATTTGTGCTTATGTTGAAGACTATACCCACTCATTCATTCATGGGAGATGTGTATCTCCAGTGAGGCCGGCATTTGCTGCTTATTACTAATTGCTCTTGAGAAGGTGATGACCTGCCTTGGTGAACTGCAGCAGTCCTTGCAGTGTGCTAAAGAGGAATTCCAGGGTTCTTACACCGTGACAGTGAAGAAACAGTAATACAATTACAATTGGCAGGGAATTTGTGGATTTGCTTTTCGAAGTGGTGGAGGTCAAAACTTTGGAAGGTGCTGCTGAAGGAGCCTTGGTGAATTCTGCTTTCGACACCAAAAAGTAGGCTTTGTAATCTTTATTAACAACTCCTAACTATATATGTAGAAAGTAGAAGGTGCAGATATGGAGCTACTCCATCTTAGGTCTTTACGCGTCTCTCGCCTGCTCCTGGCTCTAGGTCATGTGCCTTCTTATCATCCGACCTTTTGGGTCGGATTCTGATTCCAAAACCTCGCGAGCATTGGTATATACCGCGAGGCATAAAGGCTACCAGGTAGCCTGCAGGAATCCCCTACCGGGATCTACTGCCCGCGTTGCACTCTCACTTAAGCACAATGTCGCCGGTGAATCACGCCTCCAGGCTCTGTCATGCTCTTGTAGCCATAGGCAGTACTACATTAACTATGTATGTACCACACATTATGTCTGAGACATAGAAACATAGAACATACAATGCAGAAGGAGGCCATTCGGCCCATCGAGTCTGCACCAACCCACTTAAGCCCTCACTTCCACCCTATCCCCGTAACCCAGAAACACCTCCTAACCTTTTTGATCATTACGGGCAATTCACCATGGCCAATCCACCTAACCTGCACGTCTTTGGACTGTGAGAGGAAATCAGAGCACCTGGAGGAAACCCATGCAGACATGGGGAAAACATGCAGACTCCACACAGACAGTGACCCAGCGGGGAATCGAACCTGGACCCTAGCGTTGTGAAGCCACAGTGCTATACACTTGTGCTACTGTGCTGCCCATTTCACCCCCAAAACCCAAAGATGTGCCAGTTAGGCGGATTGGCCATGCTAAATTGCCCCTTAATTGGAAAAAAAAATAATTGGGTACTTTAAATTTATTTTTAAAAACTATGTATGTACCAGATTGTACTACTACAAGTTGCTACAGTGCATGTTATATATGGTATACAATGAAGCCAATACGCACCATTGCTGGAGGGCGTGGATGTGTAAGGTGGTGGAAGGGGTGCCGATCAAACCAGTTGCTTTGTCTTAAGAACATAAGAACATAAGAACTAGGAGCAGGAGTAGGCCATCTAGCCCCTCGAGCCTGCTCCGCCATTCAATGAGATCATGGCTGATCTTTTGTGGACTCAGCTCCACTTTCCGGCCCGAACACCATAACCCTTAATCCCTTTATTCTTCAAAAAACTATCTATCTTTACCTTAAAAACATTTAATGAAGGAGCCTCAACTGCTTCACTGGGCAAGGAATTCCATAGATTCACAACCCTTTGGGTGAAGAAGTTCCTCCTAAACTCAGTCCTAAATCTACTTCCCCTTATTTTGAGGCTATGTCCCCTAGTTCTGCTTTCACCCGCCAGTGGAAACAACCTGCCTGCATCTATCCTATCTATTCCCTTCATAATTTTAAATGTTTCTATAAGATCCCCCCTCATCCTTCTAAATTCCAACGAGTACAGTCCCAGTCTACTCAACCTCTCCTCATAATCCAACCCCTTCAGCTCTGGGATTAACCTAGTGAATCTCCTCTGCACACCTTCCAGTGCCAGTACGTCCTTTCTCAAGTAAGGAGACCAAAACTGAACTCAATACTCCAGGTGTGGCCTCACTAACACCTTATACAATTGCAACATAACCTCCCTAGTCTTAAACTCCATCCCTCTAGCAATGAAGGACAAAATTCCATTTACCTTCTTAATCACCTGTTGCACTTGTAAACCAACCTTCTGTGACTCATGCACTAGCACACCCAGGTCTCTCTGCTCAGCGGCATGCTTTAATATTTTATCGTTTAAATAATAATCCCGTTTGCTGTTATTCCTACCAAAATGGATAACCTCACATTTGTCAACATTGTATTCCATCTGCCAGACCCTAGCCCATTCACTTAACCTATCCAAATCCCTCTGCAGACTTCCAATATCCTCTGCACTTTTCGCTTTACCACTCATCTTAGTGTCATCTGCAAACTTGGACACATTGCCCTTGGTCCCCAACTCCAAACTTCTTGAGTATTATTAGAGCCATATTTATTTACGGAAGTGAAGAGTATTCCATCATTCCCTTGTCTTTCTCGTGTCTGCAGATGGTGGGAGGTTTTATGGAGTCAGCAGATGAGTTATTTGCTGCAGAATTCCTGGGGTGGAATTTAACGGAACGATTTCTGTTAATTTGTGGCGGGTTTTGCAGGGAGTTTTCCATTGGCTATGCCGGCGTGTTCCCCACCGCTATCAAACAACACTTTTTGGGACCTGGGGAGTTTCTCTCTGGTTTAGCCCCCACTTCGAATTTTCTTCAGCACTGGGGAGCTGAGCTCAGAGATCGCGCAACCATTTTGAAAGGGTGTTGCGATCTCTAAGTGAGCTTGTGGGTCACTCCATCCATGGGCAATATCACCCCCATACACATGGGCACTATCCCTCCCACCACCCCCTCCCCCCACAGGTAAGAACACCCCATTATGGGGTCCCTAGGGGCTCCATTCAAGCCCCCACATGCCCCCTTACAACCCCCCCCCCTTTCCAGGTCTCCCACCCATCACCCTCCAAACCTACCTGCCCTGCACCCCCCACTCTTCAAATCCCCCTCCACCCTCCTTTCATGGGCATGGTTCCCCTTGGACCCTGACTCTTGACAGTACCATGGTGGCAGTGCCAAGGTGCCTGCATTCCAGGGGAGGGCCAGGAAGCCATCCTTCACTACCCCGGGCCATCCAGGGGCCTCCGATGACCTGGGAGACCCCCGAGTGCCGTTCTGCCTGGTCCACGTATGTGTGGACCAGTACTGAATGGTGCCCGGCTGCAGCCTTGCTGGTAGATCCCGGGGGGCTGGTAGATCCCGGGTAAGCTCGCCTAACTAGGTTTAAACCCTACTTAGGTGCCCTCTATTTGTTCACGCCCCTTTTGGGTAGGATTCTGATTCTAAAACCTCGCGAGCATTGGTATATACCGCGAGGCATAAAGGCTACCGGGCAGCCTGCAGGAGGCCCCTACCAGGATCTACTGGCCACGTTGCATTCTCACTTAAGCACAATGTAGCCGGTGTATCACGCCTCCAGACTCTGTCATGCTCTTGTAGCCATAGTCAGTTATATGGCTTGTCTAGTTAAGTTTTCTGGTCACACCCAAGATGTTGATAGTGGGGGATTCAATCAGGATAATGCCATTGAATATCAGAATAGATTGTAGTATTATTCTTGTTAGAGATGGTCATTGCCTGGCGCTTGTGATGTTACTTTCCATTTATCAGTCTAAGCCTGAATGTTGTTTAGGGCTTGCTGTATGCTAACATAGACTGATTCATCATTTGAGGAATGGTATTGAACACTATGCAATCACTACTTCTGACCTTATGATAGAAGGAATGACATTGATGATGCAGCTAAAGATACTTGGACCTATGTCCTGAGGAGCTCATCAGGTGATGTCCTGGGGATGAGATGATTGGTTTTCAACAAACACAACCATTTCCCTTTGAACTAGGTACAACTCCAACCAGTAGACTTTGATTTTGCTGGAGTTACTTGATGTCGCACTTGGTCAAATGGTGCCTTGACATCAAGGGCAATTTCTTTCAAAAATAAAAACTGAAAATTCTGGAAGTATTCATCAGGTCACACAGCATCTGTGGGTAGAAACAGGGTTATTTCAGGTCAACAGAACATTTGTTGAGTTCTTTCCTTCCCATTTCAGGAGATGAACTCATAAAAATGCAATTTTTATTCTCATTTCTTTGGAGAAACCTGAATAAATACTATAAATAAATGATCACATCATGGATGGTGTTCTGCCTTAAGTCGACTTTCCACCCATACCCCATATCTCTTGATTCCTTGAGACAGCAAATATCTCTCTACCTCAGCCTTAAAAATAAATAATAGAGCATCCCCAACTATATGGAGTAGAGAATTCTAAGTATTTGCACCCCTTTGAGTGAAGACATTTCTCCTTATTTGGGTCGATAGTGATCAACCGCTTTATCCTAATACTACAGCTCCGTGTTCTAGATTCCATAACCATGGAAACAACCTCTCAGGTTGTACCCTGTCAAGCCAAATACGAGCACTTTACGCACAGTAAAGTACTTTTGAAGTGTTTTAATGTAGAAAATGCAGCAGTATTTGCAATAAACCTTAATTTGATAATGACTAGATCATATTTTTTATGATTTTGATGATGGGATCGAGATTGGCCTGGACACCAGGATAATTTTCCTGTTCTTCAGAATAGTGCTCTGAGGTCTTTTACATTCGCCTGAAAAGACTGGCAGGGGCTCACTTTAACATCTCACCTGGAAGATGGTGGGCGGGATTCTCCATTTCAGAGTCTAAGTGCTGATGCCGGGACAGAATCGGTGGATTTACAACAGCAAAATTGGCGCCGCCCCAGGAGCAATTCATCAACCATTAATGGGACAGCACCAGCGCCACATGGAACACGATCGATTCCAATGAAAAATGGTGTTGATTTTGCCAGGGTTGGGATTGGCACTCGAGAGGCTGACAAGCTGCAGCCACAGATAAACACTCCACTGCTCACACACAGTCATCCCAACCAACAAGATGGCAGCACCAAGAGCGGCACCCCGGTTCGCGGACGTTGAACTCAAGACCCTGCTGGACACCATGGAGGAGATGCGGGCCACTCTGTACCCCGGGGTGGGAAGGAGGTTGCCAGCCGCCGCTGTACACTGGGCCTGCGCAGGTGGTGGAGGTCGTGAACGCTGTGGGCCCCACTGCCAGGACCGGACAACAGTGCCGGACAAAAACTGCACAACCTCCTCAGGGTGGGCAGGGTGAGTAGGCAGCTGTGCCCCTGGCACCAACCCCCATTCCAAACACCCATAACCCCACCCCTCCGCCCCCACCCCCCACCCCCCAACCTGGAAGGAGACCAAACCCCCACCGATCGGCCATACCGGCCGCCGTGAGCGGGCGCCCTGGTCACGAAAGCCACCAGCTACCCACCCCTATGCTGGATGCGTCCAACTTCCAGCATTGTGCGCTTTCTGTCTCTCCTCCCCAGGAGAAGGCAGGGAAAAGACTGAAGAGGGACCGCCAGACCCGCGGCCCCTCACCTCAGCAGAGCAGCAGACACTGAACCTGGCTGTGGGCCTGGAGAGAGGACAGTCGCAGGGGCAAAGGTCGGCATTGGGCGAGCAAGTGTGGCCCGGCTGAGTTCCAGTTCCCCATGGCACGTGTGCCGCCACCTCCTCACCACCGCCTCCACCACCACCACCCCCACATCCACCCCCACACCCACCTTTGACCACGCCCACATCCCCCTTCACCACCACCACTCCCACAATGCCCCACACCCCACCTCCAGCACCACCCTACTCACGACCCGATCATGCGTCATGTCTTGTGACTTGCAGGATCTATTGGTGATGAGGCACGTCCCTCTGGCGTTCCCTGCCCCCGACCTCAACCACAACCCAATGCCAAGTGAATAGCAGCGAGGAAGAGGACACGGACAATGAAGGGAGCCCTTGACCCGCAGCCTGAGATACCCTGGAGAACCAGTCCAGGGACACACTGACTTACCGACATAGCTGTCCTCAACACCCTCCACCATCCCAGAGACAATCACCTCGGTTGGGCACATTAGTGAAGAGGCTCATGGGGCACTACCTGGTGCGCACCGCACATGTGCCGTGGTACAGCAGGTGGAGGTAGGAAGCCCCGAGGGGGCGGACGGTCGGAGGGCAGCCCAATCCCAGGGACAAGCTGCCGTCCAGATGTGTTTCGGACTTCTGGAAAAGGCGGTCCCCTTGATAGTGGAGATGCAGTCACAGAGCCAGTGACTGCATGAGGGTGTGTCAGCAACCATCCAGTGCCTACAGTTGCAGTTGGAGGAGCCCAACCGTGTGCAGGAGCAGGAGGTGGTGCCGACCATGCATGCCACCCAGGCCAACACCTCACGGATGGCATCTGTGGTGGAGGCCTTGGGGGGCAAAGGTATCGGCCATGGTTCATGGTGTTCAAGATCTGGGGCACACTGTGTGGGCAGGGCCAAGGCCCATTGCAAGGCTGCCCTATCACAGGCAGCCATGTACCAGGACATTGCAACGGCACTCCAGAGTGCCCCAGTCACAGTGGGCCATGGCTGAGAGAGTCACCAGCATTGCCCAGTCACTGGCAGACATGGCACAGTCCCTGAAGGTGGTGGCACTGTCACTGGGTGGTGTGGCACACTCCCAGAGGGAGGTGGTCCGCTCCCTGTACTCCATGACCGTGAGCACCGAAAGCCTAATCGGGACGTACACACATGTTCACAACGTTTTAACCTGTCTTGATGCTCTGTCAGAAGGAGGTGAGGCATGTGCTGGGCAGGGCTGGACTGGGCTGGCTGCAGAGGGGATACTGGGGACGGTGGAGGGACATGCATCCAGTTGATTACCCCAGTACCTGGGATATCTCAGCGATGACGGTGAACCCTGCTGCCCGGACATCCTGGTGGGCCTGGCGCACATTAAATTTGATGTATTGTGCCAAGCGGATTTGGGCATCCATGATGACGCGGATGCACTAGCGCACCGACATCCGTGAGATTCGGACAGGTCCCCACTCAGCGCCTGGAAGGATCCTGTGGAGTAAAAGTTCAGGGTGAGCGTCACCTTGTCGGCCAGTGGGAATGGGTGTCCTTCCCCATACCCCCGTGGTGCCAGGTGCGTCATGATCTGGCAGATATGTCGCAATGTCCCCAACTCAGCCGGAGTCTTCGGCAGCATGCCTGGTCCAGCAGGTCCTCGAATGACAGGCACTGCTGGTACACTCGAGGCCTCATGCGGCACCTCCTTTCCACCTCCTCCTCAGCCTGTTGGGCAGCCAGCTCTCTATCCTCAGCGGCTGCCTCCTGTTTCTCTGAGGCAGGCTCTGCTGCTGCAGCTTCCTCCTCCTCAAGCAGCTCCAGCTCGTACAGCCTCAGTGCATCCCCCAGGGTTGCAGCAACTAGGGCGAAGGCCACCATTCCTGGTTGGATTCCAAACTTCATTGTTCGTAGGGGATGAAAGTCAGACATGTTAGCATGGTGTGTACCCCCATGCTCGACCAGGTACAATGGGCTACATGGTGACCTGGGTCTGCACTGCAGCCCCTGCCCCCGCATGACCCCCTCCCGCCCAATCCCCTCATTCCCGAGCCTCCAAATCTACACCCGGTCATTCCCCAGGGCACTCTACCCTCCGCAACCCTGGCCCCATCGGTACCCAGCACCTTGGGGGCCTCTGGGCATGGCGACCGTCCCTGCTGCCAGTGGTATTGGTGGCTGGCACTATCCATACCAGCGGGATGCTCCACAGCCCCCATCTAGCGCCCTTCTGCAGGGGCTGCTGTGACCACTGTCCTTCGGTGGGCCGCATGCTGCCCAGCGGCGGGTGGAGGCCAGTTTGGGGGGGGGGGTGGTTTGGTGGGGTGGGGGGTGGAGTGCGTGGGTGATGGGGTGGGTGCACCATCCAGCCAGTGTCACTCTGCACAACCACGGGACACATTGGGCAGTCAGTGGGGTGCACAGCGTCATGGCTGCCTGATAGGCAGCAGCAACGGGGGTCCGTGTCTGGACACCCCGGTCCCATGGGTGGGGGTCACCCAGACCTCACAGCCCATCCCCTGGTCACCCCCCATGGCCAATGTCAGGACCAGCAGCCCATGGTCATGCCTTTCCATGTCCTACCTCCTCTCTCTCCCTCATCAAGCCATGGTGCCTCTTTCCTGATTTCTGAAACCACAAATGAAACACACCTTCGGTAATTGCCCCCCACCCCCACCGGTGGAGGCAGAGCTTTGCGTAGGCCCAGGAGAATACCGGGTCAGGCCCATGAATGATATGCAAACGCCATTTACTCCACATACAGAGTAGGAAGCATTGATGCCGCTGTCAGAGGCACCAGAGCAGGGAATTCTGTCGGGCACCAGACGCCAGCCACAATTTTTACTTCACAACCGATTCTCCACCCAATCACCTTTCCCGATTTCAGCGTCGGCCGACAGAGAATCCCACTCGGTATCTCTGGCAGTGCAGAACTCCCTCAGAACTGGACTGGAGTGTCAGCCTGGACCAGTTTGAGTGCTGGAGTGCTGCTTGTACCCACAGCCTTCTAACTCAGAGGAAAGAATACTACCAGCTGAGCCACTGCTGGATATATTCAAACTCTTTTTACAACTCATTTTTATACACTCGGTCAAGAACACTGGAATCATCTTTCCTTTACATATGCTTGAGTGACAGCCATGATAATGAGCAAACGGCACTTTGAGACACCTTTTTATGCATGAGGACACGATAGTTATTGCAACTAGCTCGAAGAAAAACATTGCCAAAACAGTGCCCTAACAGTGAGTGGAGTCACATCTGCTCACACAAATATGTCACCACGGGCGGCACAGTGGCGCAGTGGTTAGCACTGCTGCCTACAGCACTCAGGACCCAGGTTCAATCCCGGCCCCGGGTCGCTGTCCGTGTAGAGTTTGCACATTCTCCCAGTATCTGGGTGGGTTTCACCCCCACAACCAAAAGATGTGCAGGGTAGGTGGATTGGCCACATTAAATTGCCCCTTAATTGGGGAAAAAAATTATTGGGTACTCTAAAATTATAAAAAAACAAATTTAAAAAAAATTAAGCGCCTGCCTCCTAATTACAACACTCTGATATTCGCCATTACAAAAATGTTGAAGTTCTGTCTGCAATGGGCTCAAGTTGTGTTCAGCATATTTCACTTCTTTTTTTAAATAAATTTAGAGTACCCAATTCATTTTTTCCAATTAAGGGGTAATTTCGTGTGGCCAATCCACCTACCCTGCACATCTTTGGGTTGTGGAGGCAAAACCCATGCAAACACGGGAAGAATGTGCAAAGTCCGCACGGACAGTGACCCAGATAAGGGATCGAACCGAGGACCTCGGTGCCGTGAGGCAGTAGTGCTAACCACTGCGCCACCATGCTGCCCATATTTCACTTCTTAACCCACCCCTCCCACCAGTCGTGCGGGTTTGGAGGGGTTGATATTGAGGCCTATGGATGTGAATACACAATAAACTTGTCAAAACCATGACAAAAATAACGGTAAGTTGGCAATATTTGGTCACAGATGTGTTTACATTTTGTGTTTTTCAATTGTGAATGAAGGAAATCGGCATCAAGCTCACTTGCTTGATGCTATTATATCCATAACTTTCAGTCTTACAAAGTTGTCGAATCAACCAGCAATTGTATATTGCACATGACAAGTCCTCTTTGTCTTTGTGATTGTAAAATCATCGATGAGTGTGTTTCCCCTTCTAAATGAGAAACCAAGGTTGTAATTCTTTGTCCAACCACTGTGTGGCATAGTGGAGCATAAATGCAAGAATCAGATGAATGCAATGGTCATACTGTACAAAAGCAAACTACTGCAGAAACTGGGGATCTGAAGGTCACAAGCTGAAACGTTGGCCCAAATCTTCCGGAGACAAGGGGCGGGATTCTCCAATAATGGGGCGATGTCCCCAGGCCGGTGTGAAAAGCGGCGGTAACCACTCCGGCGTCAACGGTCCCCGATGATGGGGAATGCTCCCCTTCCTAGGGGCTAGGTTGGCGCCGGAGTGGTCCCTGCAGCTCCAGCCGGCGCAGAACGGCCCGCGATAGAAGGTGGGGCCTTCATGAATAACCTCAGCCGGCACGGGAATTGAACCCATGCTGTTGGCATTGCTCCGTATCATTGACCAGCCCCCCAAGCTAATCGACCCCGCTCCATCAATTAATTGGAACAGATTTTCCTTTTCTACCTTATCAAAGCCTGTCATAATCTTGTGCAACGCCAGTCTTTCTGACCTGACCTTGTAACTCAAATCCCCCATTGTGGAAACATTCTGGTAAATCTGCCCAGCACCCTCTCAAGGGACTTCACGGGCAGGATTCTCTGCTCCCGAGACTAAGTGCCCGCGCCGTCATGAGCACCGTCGCGTTTCACGACGGCGCAAACAGGGCCCAGGCACGACCTATTCAGGCCCCCACAGGGGGCCAGCACAGCACTAGAGCGGTTCACGCCGCTCCAGCCTCCTTACACGGCACCCATCTGGCGCTGCGCCATCCTGCGCATGCACGGGGAACTTCTTACGCGCGCCGGCTCCTCACCAACATGGCACCAGGGTTCTGGGGCCGGCCGCGGAAGGAGGTAGGCCCGCGGGGGGGCCGGCCCGCCGATCGATGGGCCCCGATTGCGGGACAGACCCCATCGGAGGCCCCCCAGTGAAGGATCCCCCACCACAGGCCGCCCCGCAGCGTTCCCGCACAGTTGCCGCCGGCAGCGACCAGGGGTGAACGGTGCCGGCGGGACTGTCATTTTTTTCGCCAGTCACTCGACCCATCCGGGCCAGAGAATCACCGCTCGCCATTTGCGCCGATTCTCCGAGCAGCCCGGCGTGATTCTCATAGCGTTGGTTTTGGGGGGGGGGGTGGGAGGTGTCGAGGCAGGGGGGCACAACTCGCGCGACGCCCCGGCGATTCTCCCGCCCGGCGTGGTGATGGAGAATACCACCACACATCTTTCCTAATGTGTAGTGGCCAGAATTAGTTGGTGCCTAACCTGAGCTTTATAAAATTTCAGTATAACTTCTGTATATTTGTACACATTTGTGAAACCCATGATCCAGAATACTTTGCTAACCACTCCCTTAGTTTGTCCTCCCACCTTCAAAATCCCAAGGTTACTCTTTACAACAGTGCCATGAAGTCTATATTGTCTTTCGCTATTCCTTCTGCCAAAATGTACCACCTTACACTTCTCTGTATTAAATGCCATCTGCCACTTGTCTGCCCATTCTGGCGATTCATATCATCCTCACTGTCTGCCATTCCTCCAGGTTGGCAACCATCGGCAAAATTTGAAAGTTTATTCCATCTTCCAAGATCCAAGTCATTGAAATTCAGCAAAGAAAACTGGAACATAGGAAATATTCAGTCAGATCATGGATGTCTTCCAGGTCTCAAATCAACCTCCCTGCCTGTTCCCCATGTGATAGTCGCCACTGATGTATTATACTGTATATATGGGTTTTACGGTAAGGCACCTGTAGTACAGGTACGGGGATAGATCCCTGCCTGCTGGCTCCGCCCAGTAGGCGGAGTATAAATATGTGTGCTCTCCGTACAGCAGCCATTTCGTCAGCTGCTGTAAGAGGCCACACATCTCTGTGTAATAAAGCCTCGATTACATTCTACTCTCGTCTCATCGTGATTGATAGTGCATCACCCCATATCCTTTTAACCCGTTTTTAAAATCAGAAATATATCGATCACCATCTTGAAGCCATTTAATGATTCAGACTGCACCACACTATGATGCAGCAAGTTCCACAAATTCATCACTCTTTGCGAGATGTAGTTCAGTTTTATATCTGCAGCGTCTCATCCTATTTGTGACCTCTCGTTTTAGATTGCCCCACAAGGGGGAACATTTAGTCTACGATTACTTTATCAATCCTTTTTAGTATTTTATATATCTTGATCAGATCCCCTCTTACTCTTCTAAACTCCAGCGAGTACAAGCCCAAACTCTTCAATTTCTCCTCTTACATCAACCCCTTTGTCCCCAGGATCAATTTGGTCAACTCCTCCGAACTGCCTCCAATGCCACCACATCCTTCCTCAAATAAGGAGACCAAAACTGGACACAATATTCCAGATATGGTCTAACGAACATCTTGTACAGTTGCAACAACAGTTCTCTACTTTTATACTCCAGTCCTCTTGCGATTAACGCTAAAATTCCATTTGCCTTTTTAATTACATGCTGCACCTGCACACCGACTTTCTGCGATACATGAACAAAGACACCCAGATTCCTCTGCCCAGATGCATTTTGATTCTGCTTTACATTTAGACAATAATTTGCCTATTTTTTTCGGCCAAAATGGATAACCTCATTCTTATCCACATTAAACTCCATCTGCTAAATTTTTGCCCAAACTACTAGCTTATCAATATCCAGCTGTAAACTCTTTACCTTTATTTCACTGCCTGCTTTCCCGCTGATTTTAGTATCATCCACAAATTTTGCTATGTTACAGTCTGTCCCTGCTTGCAGATCATTTATATAGATTGTAAACTGTTGAGGTCTGAGGACTGACCCCTGTGGCACCCCGCTAGTTCCAGTTCGCCAGCCAGAGGGCCCATTTATACTGACCCTCTGCTTTCTGTCAGTCAGCCAATCCTCAAACAAATCTACCCCAATCCCCTGCAATCTCGCCTTCTGGATCAGTGTTTTATGTGGCACCCTGTCAAACACTTTCTGGAAGTCTAGATATACCACATCCACAGGTTCTCCATTATCCACCTTTCTGGTTACATCCCCAAAGGTCTCGAGCAAGTTTGTCAAGCATGACTTACCCTTCATTAAACCATGCTTTCAATGGTGGATTGAGCTTTGTCTTTCCAAATATTCAGACATCTCCGCCTTAATGTTTGATTCCAGCAACTTCCCCACCACAGAGGTCAAGCTAACCGGTCTCTAATTTCCCACTTTTTGCCTCTTTCCCTTTTGGAATAGGGGCGTCACATTAGCGTGTTTCCAATCCACCGGGACAATTCCAGATTCCATGGAATTTTTAAATATCATAACCAATGCATCCACTATCCCTGCTGCCAGCTCCTTTAATACCCTAGGGTGCTGGCCCTTGGGGAACACCACTTTCTTCCACCTTCCATACTGCAAAACAATCATTTACCATGACCCTCTGCATTCTCCTCGAGCCAATTTTTAGTCCAAATGGGCACTGCCCCTCCTCTTCATCAAGCCCCAATTTTTGTTAACCAGCCTTTTATATGCTTGTTAAATTCTTTCTTAAAACTCAGAGAGGGTCCTATGTGCGTTGTATATGTGAAACAAGCCCACATGACTGGGACGAGGATGAGTAGGTTTTTCGGGGGTGAAGACAGGTGTGCTAGGTGCTCGGGGAGCCCAGCGAACCACGCCCATATGTTTTGGGAGTGCCCAGCGCTGGGGGAGTTTTGGAAGGGGGTAGCAAGGACGGTATCGAGGGTGGTGGGATCCAGGGTCAAGTCAGGCTGGGGACTCACAATTTTTGGGGTTGCAGTGGAGCCGGGAGTGCAGGAGGCGAAAGAGGCCGGTGTCCTGGCCTTTGCGTCCCTAGTAGCCCGGGGGGGGGGGGGGGGGGGGGGGGGGTTGGGGTTTGGTTCGGTGGGAGGGAGAACTGTGTACATGGGTTTGTTGGATGTGGCGGGTGTTATCTCTTTCCTTTTTGTTGTTTGCTTTTTTTTGTTTTGGTAGTTACTTTTGTAGTTGGGTGGGTGTTGTTCTTGGGTTTTTACCATGGCAGTTTTGTTAATATTGTTTTGTTGTTTATATTTTGTGAAAATCTTAATAAAATTTTTTTTTTTAAAAAGGTATATGTGAAACACTGCCAAATTGGCAGTGACTCTAGTGCTACTGTAAGGACGTACCCCTAAATCTAGCAGATAATGCTACCATTCTTACCACAAAATGGGGAAGAAAGCAACCACATTGAGGCACTAAATCTTGGGATAGTCACCACAGGAGCACAATAGGGAAAGCCCGCTGTCCGGCTTTTCAGCCTGAGGGGCTGGGAAATTTGTAGAACCCCTTGGGCTGTATACCTGGCATTCAATGTACTTAGTTATTATCGAGAGTATTAATGTTTTATTGAGAGAGGAACATGCTGTCAGAACAAAGTTGAATTCTACCACACTTTATGTATTTTTTTCAATTTTAAACTGTTTAGCCCCCAGGCTGTATGCTTGACATGGAATATATATTGCAAATATAAAAAGGATTACAATTGTATCGAGGCACCGAGGAATAGAACACATTGTATGGAAGCAGGTCACATTTTAAGGCACTTGCTGTAATTCTCAAGTTGAAATGTTTCATAATTTAGCTTTGAAAATTTTATGAATCAATCATGTTTTTGGGAAAAGAAGCAGAGGCACCAGCACAGCAACAAATTCCATATGGATGGAGGATGTTGCACTTTCACTGTACTGAACAGGCCAAACAGGGGTTGTGGTAGGAACCAAGGACATTGAGTATGTCTTTAGATTGAGAAATTACAGCATGAATAAGACAGACAAATATTGGCCACGTTATGGCCAAGTGGTGTATACTGTATGTATAGAAGTAATTCAGGGGCCATGGCAGCACAGTGGTTAGCACTGTTGCTTCTCAGCACCAGGGTCCAAGGTTCGATTCCCAGCTTGGGTCACTGTCTCTGTCCGCGGAGTCTGCACGTTCTCCCCATGTCTGCGTGGGTTTCCTCCGGGTGCTCCCATTTCCTCCCACAAGTCCCGAAAGACATGCTTGTTTGGTGAATTCTACATTCTGAATTCTCTCTCTGTGTACCCGAACAGGTGACTAGGGGATTTTCACAACAATAAAGGTTCAGGCCAATTGAATTAGACATGACGACAGATACATCTAAAAACAATGAATGTAATGTTTAGTTCTAACGGATTCAAGTACCAACAAAGCAGCCACATGACCACAGCGATAAGAAGACTAAAGTACTTAATTAGCTGTAAACTGCTTTGAGATATCCCATGAACATGTAAGGCACGATATAAATGCAAATTCTTTTTTTTAAATGAAAATTATTTTATTGAGACATTTATATATGTAGACATCAAACACAACCATAAAACAAAACAAGCCAACAGGGCTGCAAATAATCAAACCAACTAAATACCTAACACCCCACCATCCCGCCTCCTGCTCCCCAGCTCCCCTACCTCCCTATTTAACCCCACCCCTCCACTGCTGACATCATAACTGCTCTCAAAGAAGTCGATGAATGGCTGCCCCTCAGGGCTGCCACCACTACTGGGCTGGTGGAGTACCTGTCCAGCGAGAACGGTAAAGGCACTGTCAACAATGCCCCCAAGCTTGAGTCATTACATGATGCCGCCTCCATCCGTTCCCAAACCGACCCCTCCCTCAGCACCCACTTCCCAATCATGGTTATATTTGCCACCCAGTAGTAATTTGACAAATTTGAAAGAGCTACCCCCCCACCCCCCACTTGACCCCGCTCCAGCAGTACCTTCTTCACCCTCGTGTCTTCACCCGCCCAAACAAACCCCAAAATCAGTGCGTTCACCCTCCTACAAAAAGCCTCAGGGATAAAGGTCGGGAGATTCTGGAACACAAACAGGAACCTTGGGAGAACCGTCATCTTCACCGATTGCACCCGTCCCTCCAGCAACAGCAGGAGCACATCCCATCTCCTAAAGTGTCCCATCATCTGTTCCACCAACCGAGCCAGATTCAGCTCGTACAGCTGCTCCCACTCCCGTGCCACCTGGATACCTAAAGACCGAAAGCTCGTCGCCACGAGCAACTCCCTCAGCCTCTTCTGCTGCCCCCTCGTTTGAATTGGAAAAACCTTGCTCTTCCCAGATTCAATTTATATTCCAGGAACTGGCCAAATTCCTCCAATATGCCCATGCGCCCCCCCCCCCCCCTCCCCCCGCCCCCGCCGCCTCCAATGCCTTCCTATGGATTAATGAGGCGAGGGAGCAGGGGGCACTCCCCCCACATTGTCACAGGCCTCGATCTCCTTTCTGATCTGCCTCGCTGCCTCCTGCTTCCTCAGTTGATGTGCCAACATCCTACTTGCCTTTTCTCCGTATTCCTAAACCGCTCATTTAACTCTCCTCAACTGCCCTACCGCCTTGCCCATGGGTATTGGCCAAAACTCCAACTGCCCTACCGCCTTGCCCATGGGTATTGGCCAAAACTCCAACTGCCCTACCGCCTTGCCCATGGGTATTGGCCAAAACTCCAACTGCCCTACCGCCTTGCCCATGGGTATTGGCCAAAACTCCAACTGCCCTACCGCCTTGCCCATGGGTATTGGCCAAAACTCCAACTGCCCTACCGCCTTGCCCATGGGTATTGGCCAAAACTCCAACTGCCCTACCGCCTTGCCCATGGGTATTGGCCAAAACTCCAACTGCCCTACCGCCTTGCCCATGGGTATTGGCCAAAACTCCAACTGCCCTACCGCCTTGCCCATGGGTATTGGCCAAAACTCCAACTGGAGCTTCTGCTGCTCCTTCAACAACCCTACCTCCAGGGCCTCTGAATACTTTCTATCCTCCTGCAGAATCTCAACCACTAACCTCGCCATCTACGCCTGCTCCGTCTTGTCTCTGTGCACCTGTATTGAGACAAACTCCCCCTTACTACTGCCTTCAGTTCCTCCCACAGCGTGGCGGCCATAACCTCACTGTGTCATTCAGCTCCACATATCCCAGAATGGCAGCCCTCACCCGCTTACAAACCTCATCATCTGCCAACAGACCCACATCCAACCTCCACTGCGGGCGCTGCCCCCCTCCCCACCCCCAATTCACCTACAAGTCCACCGAGTGCAGAGCATGGTCAGAAACCACAATTGCCAAATACTCCAAACTGACCACCCCTGCCAACGCCAATTTCGGTTCCTGAACTGTGTTAAAATCCCCCCCCCCCTCCGGATTATCAACTGGTGCAAGTCTAGATCCGGAATCTTCCCCAGCAACCGGCCCCATAAAGTCTACATCGTCCCAGTTCGGGGCATAAACATTCACCAACACATTCACCGGCATCCCCTCCAATTTCCCACTCACCATAACGAACCTCCCCCCAGAGTTTTCCACTCTGTCCCCACTTCAAAAGCTACCTATTTATTTATCAAGACTGCCAACCCCCTCACTTTCAAATCCAAACCTGAGTGAAATACCTGGCCTACCCACCCTTTCCTGAGCCTACTTTGATCCCCAGTCTTCAGGTGCGTTTCCTTTAAGAATGCCACATCGCCTTTAAGCTCCTCAGATGCACGAACACACGAGCCCTCTTGACCGGCCCATTCAGCCCTCTCACGTTCCATGTGATCAGCCTGGTTGGGAGACACCCTGT
The DNA here is from genome assembly GCF_902713615.1 of Scyliorhinus canicula. Classification (NCBI taxonomy): domain Eukaryota; kingdom Metazoa; phylum Chordata; class Chondrichthyes; order Carcharhiniformes; family Scyliorhinidae; genus Scyliorhinus; species Scyliorhinus canicula. The sequence continues at coordinate 69,266,477 of NC_052154.1, read as the reverse complement.
TCCCCCCCTCCTCCGTCAGCCTCTGGCCTGCGTCCCGCATCTCATCAGGCCCGCCCTCAGATGTCCACCGTCATCAACCCTCCTCGTACCACATATCAAAAGCCTCTCCCCTGTCAGCAGTCCCCCCCCCCCACGCCCCCCACAAAACAACAATCCCAACCCCCATCAACACTTTAGAGATAGATAGAGAAAGATAGAGAAATACAGCACAGAACAGGCCCTTCGGCCCATGATGTTGTGCTAAACTTTTGTCCTAGGTTTATCATAGAATTTTGGACACTAAGGGCAATTTAGCCTGGCCAATCCACCCAACCTGCACATCTTTGAACTGTGGGAGGAAACCGGAGCACCCGGAGGAAACCCACGCACACACGGGGAGGATGTGCAGACTCCACACAGACAGTGACCCAAGTTGAAATCGAACCTGGGACCCTGGAGCTGTGAAGCAATTGTGCTATCCACAATGCTACCGTGCTGCCCTTAAGAAGTTAATCTACACTCCATTATTCTACCCTAATCCATGTACCTATCCAATAGCCGCTTGAAGGTCCCTAACGTTTCCGACTCAACTACTTCCACAGGCAGTGCATTCCATGCCCCCACTACTCTCTGGGTAAAGAACCTACCTCTGACATCCCCCCTATATCTTCCACCATTTACCTTAAATGTATGTCCCCTTGTAATGGTGTGTTCCACCCAGGGAAAAAGTCTCTGACTGTCTACTCTATCTATTCCCCTGATCATCTTATAAACCTCTATCAAGTTGCCCTTCATCCTTCTCCGTTCTAATGAGAAAAGGCCTAGCACCCTCAACCTTTCCTCGTAAGACCTGCTCTCCATTCCAGGCAACATTCTGGTAAATCTCCTTTGCACCTTTTCCAAAGCTCCCACATCCTTCCTAAAATGAGGCGACCAGAACTGCACATCTGCTCACCCCCTCACTGAGCTTCGGTGAACTAGCTGGCGCAGCTAGCCTGGCAGCCCCCACCCATGATGCCTAGCATCCTACCCCACATTAATCCCCCCCCCCCGGCTTAAACACTATCCTGGTGCCAACAAAAACATCCACATTCAAAGACCAAAAAAGAAAGGACCCATTCTCAACAAAAGAACAAAGGACAATGGCCCCCAAAGAAAAAAGAACATCTCCTCCAACGTTCAATGTCCTTCCTCTCCTGCCAGTCCATTGTCCCTCAAAAACTCCATCACCTCATCTGGCATCCCAAAATAATATTCTCACCCATTGTATGTCACCCAGAGGCAAGCCGGGTACAGAATCCCAAACTTCACCATCTTCTTAAAGAGGGCTGCCTTCACTTTGTTAACGCTCGCTCTCCTTTGGCCAACTCCGCACCCAGTTCCTGGTATACTCGAAGTTCACTGCCCTCCCAGGTACACCACCTCGTCTGCCTGGCCCAACTCAGGATCCGCTCCTTGTCCAGAAACCGGTGCAACTGCACCACCACCGCCCTTGGCAGCTCGTTACCCTGCGGCTTCCTCATCAGTGCCCAGTGCGCCCGGTCCACTTCCATGGGCCGTTAGAAGACCCACCTCTTCCAGCAACTTCTCGAACATCTTGGCCACATACGAGCCAGCTCCCTCCATTCCCTCTGGCAACCCTACAATCCTCAGGTTCTGTCTCCGGAAGCGGTCCTCCAGATCCTCCACCTTCTCCTGAAGCCGCTTCTGGATATCAAGCATCTCCCCCATCTCGGCCACCAATAAAGCAAGCTGCTCCTCATCCTTCCCCACTATCTCCTACACCTTATGGATCATCTGGATTTGAGACTCCAACCTCATCCACGCGGTCGATCCGCACCTTAAGCAGATCCACCGTTCTTGCCAGGTCTTCCAGAGACTCCTTCCTCTGCTGGGTGAACTTCTCGTTCAAGAAGTCCACCAGCTGCTTCATAGACCACTGAGATGTTCGGGCCGGTCCCTTACCCTCCGCCATCTTCCCCTGTGTCGCAGGGAAAGTTTCTCGCTCCGACACCTCCCTTTGTTTAAAACCACTCCTGGTCCACAAATCCATCCACCGCTGGTACAAACTCTTCCTCCGCCACTCCTACACCTTTTTCCATTGAAAGGTCTACCTGTTAATTGGGGAAAAGGTCCAAAAACATCGTCACAAGTGGGAGCTCCCAAATGTGTGCCCACTCACACATGGCCGCCAACGGAGGTCCATACAAATTCTTTTTATCCTTACTAACAGGACATAACAATTAGATGTTAAAGCATGGCACCATCTGCCTTTACAATGGTTCAAGTGGATATTCAGAGAACATTCGGCAGTTCTTCTTCAACTGACACCAAAAAAGACTGCTTCATCTGAGAGCCCTATATGGGATCTTGCTGTGTACAGATCCATTTCCATAATTACCCACAATGACAGCCACTGGGTTTCAAAGTCATTTATAATAAAGTCATGCACTTTGAGATGTTTCTGATATTAGATGCTTCTGAGATGCAATACAAAATGATAAGGGGAAATTTTAAAGCTTGTCTAAGCTGCAGGAATACAAGGTGGGGAATCGTTAATCTGGATCAAGCATGTCCATTTCCCCTGCATTCCCCAACAAGCTGCAATTTTGACAAAGGTGGGTTTTTGCAGCTCAATGCGAGCCCGTTAATAAATGCAAATTATGCTTTAAGTACCGAGGCATTCAAGTGACGCGGGAATGAGACCGGCTGCACAAATTAAACCTGGCCCGGCGAGTAGACCAAATGAAGGATGATTTTCGGAGATGGGACGCGCTCCCATTGTCATTAGCTGGGAAGGGGCAGATGGTGAAAATGACGGTCCTCCTGAGATTCCTGTCCGTGTTTCAATGTCTCCCCATCTTTATTCCGCAGTCCTTTTTTCAACGGGTCAACAAAATGATCTTTGGCTTTGTTTCGGCAGGCAAGATCCCACGGGTATGGAAGGTAATGCTTGAGCGGAGTCGGAGAGAGGGCGGGCTGGCGCTGCCAAATTTTAGTAGCTATTACTGGGCGGCAAATATAGCCATGATCAGGAAGTGGGTGGTGTGGGGGGGGTTGGCATGGGAGCGTATAGAGGCGGCTTCATGCAAGGGCACCAGTTTGGGGGCATTGGTAACTGCGCCTCTGCCATTCCTGCACGGCACGGCCCTGAGAGTCTGGAGGCAATGGAGGAGACATGTGGGATCCGAGGGAGCATCGGTCTGGCCCTCAATCTGTAATAATCACCGGTTTGCCCCGGGAAGTATGGATGGGAGGGTTCCGGATATGATGGAGAGCAGGGATTGAGAGGATGGGGGATATGTTTATAGAGGGGAGCTTTCCGAGTATGAGGGCGCTAGAGGAAAAGTTTGGGTTGTCGAGGGGAAACAAATTCAGGTATCTGCAGGTGCGGGACTTCCCACATAGACAGGTGTCAACCTTCCCGCTCCTACAGCTAAGGGGGATTCCGGACATTGTAGTTTCCAGAGGGTGGGTAGGAGAAGGGAGCATCTTGGACATTTACAGGGAACTTATGGGGTCAGAGGAGACGCAGACCGAGGAGCTGAAGCGTAAGTGGAGGAGGAGCTGGGTGGAGAGATAGAGGATGGTCTATGGGCGGACGCATTGCGTAGAGTCAACGCATCCGCAACTTGTGCCAGGCTCAGCCTGATACAATTTAAGGTCAGTCACCGGGCTCACGTGACAGTGGCCCGGATGAGCAGATTCTTTGGGGTGGAAGACAGGCGTGCAAAATATGCGGGAGGACCAGCGAACCATGTCCACATGTTCTTGGCATGTCTGAAGCTTAAGGGATTTTGGCAGGGGTTTGCAGATGTCATACCCACGATGTTAAAAACAAGGGTGGCGCTGAGTCCAGATGTTCGGGGTGTCGGAAGACCCGGGAATCCAGGAGGAGAAAGAGGCAGACGTTCTGGCCTTTGCTTCCCTGGTAGCCCGGAGACGGATACTATTCGCTTGTAGGGACTCAAAGCCCCCAAAGTCGGAAACCTGGCTATCGGACATGGCTAGCTTTCTCTGTTTGGAGAAAATCAAGTTCACCTTGAGAGGGTCAGTGTTGGGGTTCGCCCGGAGGTGGCAACCGTTCGTCGACTTCTTCGCGGAAAATTAATTGTCAGCAGAAGGGAGGGGGGGGCGGGGGGGTTAGTTTAGCTTAGAGTAGGGGGTTAATAAAGGTGGGACCTGTAAGGGACTGAGTCGGCTTTTGCACTATGTTTATAGTTTAATGTACATTGTTTATTGTGTTGTTGTTATAATACCAAAAAATACACCAATAAAATGTTTATTAAAAATAAATAAATGCAAATTGGGGTCTCAACATGTCCAGGTGAATCTGTGGGAGAGCAGCCAAATGTGCGAGGGTAAGTTAAACCAATTATCCATTGTGGACAGTATATGCATTGGAGTTTATAAGAATAAGAGGTGAGGGGGTGGCACATGGCACAGTGGTTAGCACTGCTGCCTACGGCGCTGAGGACCTGGGTTCGAATCCCAGCACTGGGTCACTGTCCGTGTGGAGTTTGCACATTCTCCCCCGTGTCTGCGTGGGTTTCACCCCCACAACCCAAAGATGTGCCGGGTAGGTGGATTGGCCTCGCTAAATTGCCCCTTAATTGGAAAAAAAAATTATTGGGTACTCGAACTTTATTTTAAAAAAGAATGAGAGGTGATCTCATTGAAACATGTAAAATTCGAAGGGAGCTTGACAGGGTAGATGTTGAGGGGATGTTTCTCCTTGTGAGGGAATCTAGAATTATGGGACAAAGCTTCAAAATAAGGGGTCTCCCCTTCAGATGGAGATGAAGGGCACTTTCTTCTGTCAAATCGTTAGAATTCTCTACCTCAAAAAGCAGTGAAGGATATGGATCATTGACCATATTCAAGGCAGCACGGTGGCACAGTGGGAGCACTGCTGCCTCACGGCGCTGAGGACCCGGGTTCGATCCCGGCGCTGAGGACCCGGGTTCGATCCCGGCGCTGAGGACCCGGGTTCGATCCCGGCGCTGAGGACCCGGGTTCGATCCAGGCCCCGAGTCACCGTCCGTGTGGAGTTTGCATATCCTCCCCGTATCTGCTTGGGTCTCACACCCACAACACAAAGATGTGCAGGGTAGGTGGATTGGCCACGCTAAATTGTCCCGGAATTGGAAAAAAAAAGAATTTGTTACTCTAAATTTTTTTAAAAACTGTAATATATTCAAGGCTGAGTTAAGCAGAGTTTTGATCCATAAGAGAGTCAAAGATTATGGTGGACAGGCAGGAAAGTGGAGTTCAGGCAAAAATCAGAGAAGCCATGATTTATTGAATGGCAGAGCAGCCCTGAAGGGAGGAATGTCTTGCTGCTGGAGTGTTCCCTTGGTTTTAAACTGGAGTGTCAGCCTAAATATTGTGCTCAAGTCTCTTGGACTCTTCTTTCAGTGTAACTGTTCTACTAAAATCAGCAAAACAAATACATAATATTTGATTGCAGCGTGGGCTAAAGTTTGTTCCTAGTCCCTTGAACATCCTTGACACAATGTTCTCGTCCTGTCATTTTGGAATAAGAAAATCGCAAGGTTTTGTTTTCTATTCACTTCATAGCAAATTGTAAATGTTCTTTTTTACTTTCAACAGAGACATAGTGCCTATCTCAGATTCTTGAAACATGAAAAACATATTTAAATACAATTTCAAGGAGCCTCATGTTACATTGAAGAGAAAAAAATGAATGATGAATTTAAGAACTACTGTTTTTATTCACTTTCAAAGGGGCATCATCTCATTCTATGAATCCCCGCTGGTGACGTTCATTGGGATTGGTTTTAGACTAAATCAAGTGCCTAACCTCTCAAGAACATTAGGTGCCTGATTTTCTGGCAAGCAAACTGGGGACAAACATGAAGGCTATGCCAATGCTCCAAGTTTGGTCTCCAGTGAAACCCTGTGCACAGCATTGAACCTGAGCGCTTAATACGTTCCAGGATCTGGCCTGCCTAAGATGGTTTCTCGAATGGAGACTGCGCTTGGTTTTGCATGAATTTTAATTCTTCCTAATGTTTTCAATTACCACTTGTGTTTTGCTTCACTCATGAGTTGAGGTGGAATTGCTCCCTAAACGTATGCCTCCCCTTTCTGTTTTTATCTCCAAAGTTCTGCATATTGATGTTATTTTCTCTTAAATTGTTGTGGGCTGCTGACATTTAGGTGTGTGCATTCCTTTGAGGGTTCCAATTGTGCTGCAACATTTTGGCAGAATTTGCAGGCAAAGTACCAGCGACTTTAACGTGTGGAAGTAACCTAGTACTTTGTGAGGGTGTTGAGAGATACATTGTGATTTGTGAATTGGCCAGAATGATTTATGCCTTGCTGCGAGCCTCACGAAAATGACAGCTCGTCCTTAATGTGTTAAAAATTTCTCCTGTGGTGTTTTTTTTCAACCTGTTCAACTACTTTGTTGCAGCTTCATGACATTGTTGTATTTGACTTTCTGGTGATACGCATCACTGTATATATACACAAGGGGTTAATGTAAATACACTACAACTAAGTAACCACAAGAGGGAGTACCAGAGATGTCATGACATGCATACTTTGTTAGAAGGTATTCTGAGAGAAGATCTACAAGCATTTAGAGACGGACAGACTGATTAGGGACAGTCTGCATGGCTTTGTGAGTGGAAAATCAGGTCTCACGAATTTGATTGAGTTTTTTGAAGGGGTGACCAAGAAGGTAGATGAGGGCAGTGCAGTTGACGTTGTCTACATGGACTTTAGCAAGGCCCTTGACAAGTTACCGCATGGTAAGTTGTTGCATAAAGTTAAATCTCATGGGATTCAGGATGAAGTAGTCAATTGGATACAAAATTGTCTTGACAACAGAAGACAAAGAGTGGTTGTAGAGGCCTGTGACCAACGGTGTGCCTCAGAGATGAGTGCTGGGTCCACTGTTATTTATATTAATGATTTGGATGAGAATGTAGGAGGTATGGTTAGCAAGTTTGCGGGTGACACCAAGATTGGTGGAAAGTGAAGAAGGTTATCTAGGATTGCAATGGGATCTTGATCAATTGGGCCAGTGGGCCAATGAATGGCAGAGGGAGTTTAATTTAGATAAATGTGAGGTGATGCATTTTGGTAGATCGAATCGGGGCAGGACCTATTCAGTTAGTGATAGGGTGTTCAGGAGATTATGGAACAAAGAGATCGAGGAGTACAGGTTCATAGCTCCTTGAAAGTGGAGTCACAGGTGGAGAGGGTGGTGAAGAAGTCATTCGGCAAGCTTGGTTTCATTGGTCAGAACATTGAACACAGGAGTTGGGACGTCTTGTTGAAGTCGTACAAGATATTAGTAAGGCCACACTTAGAATACTGTGTACAGTTCTGATCACCCTATTATAGAAAGGATATTTTTAAACTAAAAAGAGTGCGGAAAAGACTTACTAGGATGCTATTGGGACTTGACGGCTTGAGTTATAAGTAGAGGCAGGATAGACTGGGGCATTTTTCTCTGGAGGGTAGGAGGCTTAGGGGTGATCTTATAGAGGTCTCTAAATAATGATGTGGGGATGCCGGAGTTGGACTGGGGTGGGCACAGTTAGAAGTCTTACAACACCAGGTTAAATTCCAACAGGTTTGTTTCAGACACTAGCTTTCAAAGCATTGCTCCTTCCTCAGGTGAATGAAGAGGTATGTTCCAGAAACATATACAGTAGTCCCCCGTTATACCGCGCTCCGCAATACCGCGGTTCGCGATGTACCGCGGGGGGGCTTATGGACCCCAACTGTCAGTTGTGTCAATTTCAGCGGCCGGCTCACTTTGATCCGGAGAGGGAAGCTGCTCTCTCACTGAAGCAATCAGCCGGCCGCTGAAATTGACACTGCCCACTGCTCTCTCCCTCCAATCCAACTTTTAAGTTTTAATGTTTCTGATTGGAGGGAGAGAGCAGTGGGCAGTGTCAATTTCAGCGGCCGGCTGATTGCTTCAGTGAGAGAGCAGCTTCCCTCTCCGGATCAAAGTGAGCCGGCCGCTGAAATTGACACTGCCGGCTGCTCTCACCCTCCAATCAGAAACATTAAAACTTAAAAGTTGGATTGGAGGGAGAGAGCAGCGGGCAGTGTCAATTTCAGCGGCCGGCTGATTGTTTCAGTGAGAGCAGCTTCCCTCTCCGGATCAAAGTGAGCCGGCCGCTGAAATTGACACTGTTTTAATTGGATCCACGATGGGGGTTTTAAATTTATTTAAAAATCTATGCTAGCGCTTCCCATTGTGAGTCTACGGGGGTCTGACCTCTCCCCCCGCCCCCCGTAGACTCTCAATGGGAAGCGCTAGCATAGATTTTTAAATAAATTTAAAACCCCCATCATGGATATCCGCGGCTCGGATACAACGCGGGTGGCTGTCTTGGACCCCAACACCCGCGTTATAAAGGGGGACTACTGTATAAAGACAAAGTCAAAGATGCCAAACAATGCTTAGAATGTGAGCATTTGCAGGTAATTAAGTCTTAACAGATCCAGAGATAGGGGTAACCCCAGGTTAAAGAGCTGTGAATTGTCTCAAGCCAGGATAGTTGGTAGGATTTAGCAAGCCCAGGCCAGATGGTGGGGGATGAATGTAATGCGACATGAATCTAAGATCCCGGTTGAGGCCATACTCATGTGTGCAGAACTTGGATATAAGTTTCTGCTCGGCGATTCTGTGTCCCGTGTTTGTCTTCTGAAGAGGTCAGTGTGGTTTTTTGCTATGGCGCGTTGGAACTGTTGATCGATGAGTCGAGCACCATATCCCATTCGTACGAGGGCATCGTTCAGCATCTGTAGATGTCTGTTATGCTCCTCCTCGTCTGAGCAGATCCTGTGTATACGAAGGGCTTGTCCACAGGGGATTGCTTCTTTCATGTGTTTAGGGTGGAAGCTGGAGAAACGGAGCATCATGAGGTTATAGAACATAGAACAGTACAGCACAGAACAGGCCCTTCGGCCCTCGATGTTGTGCCGAGCAATGATCACCCCACTTAAACCCACGTAACCCGTATACCCGTAACCCAACAATCCCCCCATTAACCTTACACTACGGGCAATTTAGCATGGCCAATCCACCTAACCCGCACATCTTTGGACTGTGGGAGGAAACCGGAGCACCCGGAGGAAACCCACGCACACACGGGGAGGACGTGCAGACTCCACACAGACAGTGACCCAGCCGGGAATCGAACCTGGGACCCTGGAGCTGTGAAGCATTGATGCTAACCACCATGCTACCGTGAGGCCCATGGGCTTGTGGTAAAGCAAAGTGCTGAGGTGACCGTCCTTCATGGAGATGAATGTGTCCAAGAATGCAACCGATTTTGGAGAATAGTCCATGGTGAGTCTGATGGTGCGATGGAACTTATTGATGTCATCGTGTAGTTGTTTCAGTGATTCTTCGCCGTGGGTCCAAAGGAAAAAAATGTCATTAATGTATCTGGTGTATAACGTCGGTTGAAGGTCCTCTGCGGTGAGGAGGTCTTGTTCAAACTTGTGCATGAAGATGTTAGCATATTGAGGTGTGAATTTGGTCCCCATGGCTGTTCCATGTGTCTGGATGAAGAACTTGTTGTCGAAGGTGAAGACGTTGTGATCTAGAATGAAGCGGATGAGTTTTAGAATTGCGTCTGGTGATTGGCAGTTGTCGGTGTTGAGCACTGAGCCATTGTCATGGGGGATGCTAGTGTAGAGTGCCGAGATGTCTATTGTGACAAGGAATGTTCCTGGTTCAACTGGTCCATGGGTGTTGAGTTTCTGTGGGAAGTCGCGACAGAAGCTGGGCGTTCCTTGTACAATGGGTTTCAAGATGCCCTCGATGTAGCCAGAGAGGTTCTCTCACAGGGTCCCTTTGCCTGATACCGTGGGACGGCCTGGTGTGTTGGTCTTGTGTATTTTCGGAGGAAGTAGAGATCTCCAACGTGGGGAGTATGTGAGGTGAGAGCATGTAGGGTGCTCTGAAGGTCTGGATCCAAGGTCTTGGTCAGTCTGTTGAGTTGGCGGGTGTGTTGCTTGGACGGATCTGCGGGTAACTGTCTGTAGTGTTCCTGGTTGTTGAGTTGTCGGTACACTTCTTTGCAGTAGTCCGTTCTGTTCTATATGACGGTGGCCCCTCCTTTGCAGCTGGTTTGATGACGATGTTGCAGTTGGTCTTGAGAGCACGGATGGCGTTGCGTTGTGCTTGGGTGACATTAGGGGCTGTCTTGTGAATGCGACTGATGAATCTGGCATTGAAACGACTCCTGGCGGCTTGAGCATACATGTTGAGTCTAGGGCAGCGGCCTTTCAGAGGGGTCCAATTCGACTCTTTCCTCTTCAGTTGCCGCACCGCAGATCTCTCGGTTTGCTGAACCTGTTCATTGGTTGACTCATTGGGTTCTCTGTTGGCCTCTTGTGGTCTGTGGAAGAACATTTGCCTGATGAATTCCTCCGTGTCTACCGCGAACCTGATGAGGTCCATTTTGGTGGTGGTGCAGAAATTGAACCCTCTGCTGAGGACTTCGATTTTTCTGGTTGATGGGTGTAGTCCGACAAGTTGACAACAGATTTCCCTGTATTGTTTTCTACTGTGGTACCGGGGAAGTACCCTTTGTCGTCCAGTACTTCCCTGGAGCGGAGAAACTAGGCATCTTCTTTGCAGTCTTCAACACGTCATCAATGAAGATGAACATCTTGCCAAGGTCATCTCTGCAGCCCCACTACTTGCCTTCAAACAACCATGCAACCTCAAACAAACCATTGTTTGCAGCAAACTACCCAGCCTTCAGAACACCAACCACGACACCACACAACCCTGCCATGGCAATCTCTGCAAGACGTGCCATATCATCGACGTGGGTACCACAATTACACGTGAGAAGACCACCCACCAGGTACGCGGTACATACTCGTGCGACTCGGCCAACGTTGTCTACCTCATACGCTGCAGGTAAGGATATCCCGAAGCGTGGTACATTGGCAGGACCATGCAGACGCTGCAGCAATGGATGAACGGACGTCACGCGACAATCACCAGGCAGGAATGTTCCCCTCCAGTCGGGGAACACTTCAGCAGTCAAGGGCATTCAGCCTCTGATCTCCGGGTAAGCGTTCTCCAAGGTGGCCTTCAGGACGCGCGGCAACGCCGAGCAGAAACTTACAGCCACGTTCCGCACACATGAATACGGCCTCAACCGGGACCTGGGATTCATGTCGTATTACATTCATCCCCCACCATCTGGCCTGGGCTTGCGAAATCCTACCAACTGGTTTGAGACAATTCACAGCTCTTTAACCTGGGGTTACCCCTATCTCTGGATCTGTAAAGACTTAATGACCTGCAAATGCTCGCATTCAAAGCATTGTCTTGCATCTCTGACTTTGGCTATACTGTATATATGTTTCTGGAACATACCTCTTCATTCACCTGAGGAAGGAGAAGTGCTTCGAAAGCTAGTGTTTGAAACAAACCTGTTGTACTTTACCCTGGTGCTGTAAGACTTCTTACTATAAAATAATGAGGGGCATAGAAAAGGTAGATAGTCAACATCTTTTCCCAAAGGTAGGGGAGTCTAAAACTCGAGAGTATAGGTTTAAAGTATGAGGGGAGAGATACAAAAGGGTCCAGAGGGGCAATCTTTTCACACAGAGGGTGGTGAGTGTCTGGAACGAGCTGCCAGAGGCAGTAGTAGAGGATGATACAATTTTGTCTTTTAAAAAGCATTTAGATTGCCTCACGGAGCCGAGGCCCCAGGTTCGATCCGGGCTCTGGGTCACTGTCCGTGTTGAGTTTGCAGATTCTCCCCGTGTTTGCGTGGGTTTCGCCCCCACAACCCAAAGATGTGCAGGGTAGGTGGATTGGCCACACTAAATTGCCCCTCAATTGGAAAAAATGAATTGGGTACTCTAAATTCTAAAAAAAGCATTCAGACAGTTATATGGGTAAGATGCTTATAGAGGGGTATGGGCCAAATGTGGGCAATTGGGACTATTTCAGTGGGTGGCACGGACAAGTTGGGCCAAAGGACATGTTTACAAGTTGTAAACTTCTATGACCTCCAATTTCTTGTCAAGATACCATCTCAATTACTGGTCAATTTCTTGGTCAAGAGAGGGAAATACCTGCAGGAAAAGTGAGCCTAAAATTGTGTTTGAAAACCCTGTTGTACTCTGGGAGCACAGAAAGAGTAAATGCTCAGCGTGTCAAGGGTTTGGAAAGGGTGCAGAGGCAATTTGCCTGAATGGCACCTGGGATGATGGATTTCAGTTATTTGGAGAGACTTGGACAAACTTGTCCTCCTTGGAGTAGAGACAGTTAAGAAGAGATTTAAAGGAGGTGTTTAAAACTCTGAAAGATTTTAATAAGGTAGGGAGGAGAAATTGTTTCCACAGGCAGCAGGGTCAGTAACTAGTAAACACATTTAAATTGACAATTGACAAAATAACCGGGGGGTTGAGGAGGAGATTATTTCTTTCCACGGTGAGATGTCATGATCTGGAATGCACTGTCTGAAAGACTGGTGGTGCAAGAGTAACTTTCAAAGGGAATTGCACAAATACTTGGAGAACCAAAACAGGGATAATGTGCCAAATGGCTACATCTTGTATGTTTTAATGATTCTGGGAAGTTCAAACAGTTTTCAGAACTCTGCAGATGTTTTGATCTGAAAGGACCTGCAGTGCAAATCCTGCTGCCATTTTCTTTGTGTGCCCTTCCAATGGATCACTGTACAGCCAGCCAATAAGGGAAGCAAAGTGGGAAGCTGGAAACATCCCTTCGCACCTTATTGCCGTGTCAACATGCAGCTGGATCTTTGGCTGACTGATGGGACTGGGATCAGAAGCAGGTGGGAGTTAAAAATAGCCCTGTCAGCTGGCATGTCAGTTCCCGGGCTCCATCTGCCTCCAGCCTATTTCTAGCGGAGGCACAATTGGCCTCCTCTGCCTGTAGGAATCTGAAGGCCAACTGGAAAATTCCAGTCAGCCCCCTTTAATTGACCTTGCCAAGCCCCAGTCTCTCCTCCCCAAAACCAGTCCTGAGGCTGGATTGAGGGCTGAGAGGGCTACCTGGCCGCATGCAACAGGTTTCCAAGCAAGGTTACGAAGAGCCAAAGTGAGGCCAATTAAAAAATGCGAATGAATCTTCCAGTCAGGCTCTCTCTGAAAGAGGGAGAAATGGGGGGCGGGGGGCTGTGTGTGAGGGGGGGGGGGGTGCGGTGTGGGGGTGGGATGAGGCCAGTATAGATGGCAGAGTCACGCACCCGCAAGAGGCCCTCCCCACCTGGGCTCAGCAGCAGCCTTGCGTTGTCATGTAGAGGGCTTTCCCCCTCCCCCTGACCTGCTCCCTGCCTCAAGCAGTTCTGATCTGGCTGCTCACCATATTTGGGCATGATCCAAAACTCGCCATTGGGCGCAGGCCTGTTAGGTAGCAAACTGATTCGCGCCTAGCGTGTATCTTGATTTTGACCTTTTGCCCTATTTACAGCGTCCAGATCCACGTCGGGCGCAAAGTGGTTGCATTCATTCACATTCTTTTCCATTTAATTAGCAAGATTGAAGTCGAATGCAATGGCCTGCTGGGAATTAACCCGCTCCCCAGTGAGAATTCACGCGGGCATCATTTAGTACTCCTTTTTAAAAACGTGAAGCTGACGCAGTGATTGCTGAGGGGACTTGAGGAGGTAAGTAGCCATTTCCATTTTCCAGCATGCAGCTCAAGTGCCCCGGAGCTGCTGCCCAAGTGCTCGGGGAGTGGGGCTGTGAGGGCAGAACCCCTCAAGGGGTTTGGGTTTGGTTGGGAGGCTGAAATGTTCCAGGTCGGGGATTGCCCCTGGGCGGAGCGGGGTGAGGGTCTTTGCATCTGTGAGGCCTTCAAGCTATTGTTAAATACTCTGTGTGGTAGTATGACGAGAGGTATTACGGTAACTAGCAATGCCGAGACACCATTGGTGGAGAAGGCTCGCTGCTCATTGGCCCAATGGTATGTAATGCTAGTCACCCATTGGTTAGAGCTGTAAGGTAGCTCCGCCCTGTAAGACGGGGTATAAAAACCCGTGTGTTCCCCACAGCTTCCTTTTCTGTACCTGAGCTGCTGGGGAAACATCTTGTCTATTAAAGCCTTCAGTTTCGGACTACATCCTCGTTTCTGTGGTCATTGATAGTGCATCAATTTAATAGACAAGAATTTAAAGGATGGAGCTCCGCATCGAGCTGGAGAGTCTACAGATCAGCCCCCACGCAGCTAACGCAGCAGCAACATTTAAGCACTGGTTAGCATGTTTTAACGGCTACCTCGGCACGGCAGAAAGCACAACTACGAGGGAGCAAAAACTACAGGTCTTGCACTCGAGAGTGGGCCCAGACATCTACACGCTCATCGAGGACGCGACTGACTACGATTCTGCAATGGAACTACTCAAAGGACATTATATCCGCCCAGTAAACAAAGTCTACGCCCGGCACCTACTGGTAACGAGACGGCAGAGCCCTGGTGAGTCACTAGACGAGTTCTATCGTGCGCTCCTCGTGCTCGGGAGGAACTGCAGCTGCCCACAAGTTTTGGCTAACGAACATACTGAACTTTTGATCTGGGACGCTTTTGTTGCGGGTATGTAGTCCCCGCAAATCCACCAGAGACTGCTTGAGAAAGACACTCTGGGCCTCAAGGAGGCACGGGCCCTCGCCGATTCACTGGACATGGCCTCCCGAAATGCCCGTGCCTACACCCCTGACCGCGCGGTGGCCCCCTGGGCAGTGTGGAATTCCCCCCTAGTGGACCTTGAATCTCCTCAGGCCTGCGCTGCGAGTCACGCCGGCAACCCCGCTGGGCCCCGTTGCTATTTCTGCGGGCAGGTGAAACGCCCCTGACAGCGCTGCCCAACCCATTCGGCAACGTGTAAAGGGTGCGGCAAAAAGGGCCATTTCATGGCAGTCTGCCAGGCCCAGGCGGTCGCTGCGGTTCCGGACAGCGAGTGCGGATCACCTCTCCAACCCTCTCCACGGGCCCCGAGCGGCCCACGAACATCGCCAGCTTCCTCCCCCAGTGCCACGTGGGGCCTCCGGACACCACCATCTTGCTCTGCCGACGCCACATGCGGGGGATGGGCACCGCCATTTTGTCCACCCCCAGCCATGTGTGACCAGTGGGCGTCGCCATCTTGGACCGGCTCCAAGGACCCCAGCACGGGTGACCACACACCGCCCGAAAACGATTCTGAACTCATGCCACAATTGGCATCGGTGACCTTGGTCCAGCACCCTTTCCACAGCGACGACGACGGTATTGATCAACGGGCACGAGACGTCATATCTGCTTGACTCTGGGAGCACGGAGAGCTTTATACACCCTGAAACGGTAAGGCGCTGTTCTCTTCCTGTCCAACCCGTCAATCAAAAAATCGCCCTGGCCTCCGACTCCCATTCAGTTGCAATAAAGGGGTACTGTGTAGCGAACCTCACGGTCCAAGGGAGGGAGTTAAGAATTACAGGCTCTACGTCCTCCCCCACCTCGGCACAGCTACACTCCTAGGGTTGGATTTTCAGTGCTGGTTTGCCTGATGGATTGGGCTACCTTCACAACCTTTTGTAGTTTACTGCGGTCTTGGGCAGAGCAGGATCCATACCAAGCTGTGATACAACCAGAAAGAATGCTTTCTATGGTGCATCTGGAGAAGTTGGTGAGAGTCCTAGGTGACATGCCAAATTTCCTTAGTCTTCTGAGAAAGTAGAGTTGTTGGTGGGCTTTCTTAACTATACTGTCGGCATGGGGGGACCAGGACAGGTTGTTGGGTGTTCGGGACACCTAAAAACTTGAAGTTCCCATTGATGTAGACAGGGGCATGTTTTCCACTACGCTTCCTGAAGTCGATGACAATCTCCTTCGCTTTGTTGACATTGAGGGAGAGATTATTGTTGTCGCACCAGTTCACCAGATTCTCTATCTCATTCTTGTATTCTCTCTCATCATTGTTTGAAATCCGACCCACTACTGTGGTGTCATCAGCAAATTTGAAAATTGAGCTGGAGGGGAATTTAGCCACACAGCCATAGGTGTATAAGGAGTATAGTAACGGGCTGAGGACACAGCCTTGTGGGGCACTGGTGTTGAGAATGATCGTGGAGGAGGTGTTGTTGCCTAAGCTTACTGATTGTGGCCTGTGGGTTAGAAAGTTCAGGATCCAGTCGCAGAGGGAGGAGCCGAGGCCACGGAGTTTGGAGATGGGTTTCAAAGGAATAACGGTGTTGAAGGCTGAGCTGTAGTCGATAAATAGGAGTCTGACATAGGTGTCTTTGTTATCTAAGTGTTCCAGGGTAGAGTGCAGGGCCATGGAGATGGTGAATGCTGTGGACCTGTTGCAGCGGTAGGCGAACTGTAGTGGATCAAGGCAATCCGGGAGGTTGGAGTTGATTCGTGCCATGACTAACCTTTCGAAGCACTTCATAATGATGGATGTCAGAGCTACTGGACGATAGTCATTTTGGCATGCTGCTTGGCTTTTCTTTGGTACAGGGCTGATGGTCGTCTTCTTGAAGCAGATAGGGACCTCAGATTGTTGTAAAGAGAGGTTGAAGATGTCTGCGATAACGACTTCTGAGGCATTGGGGAGAAACTGTGATTAAAGTTCATCTGGGTATATTTCCAGTGGTCCTAAATTTTCCCTCGCTCAGTGTTTCTGAGGCTGTAGTTTCCTAATTGCCAGCCTGGCTGAGATCTGCCAACGCAGACTGGCATCTGTTGTTGGAGAATTTGAGGAAATGGAGGAATGTCTAACTTGCCATGAATCCATGCACTGGAAATTAATTCCCTGTTGAAAATTCCCATAAACCTTGCTCCTAAAGGGTTCTGTGAAATTTTGAATAAATGGTTGAATAATATATTAACACATTGAGAATGGATATTGATTGCTGATTATAACTCCAGGAGGGAATAGGCTGAGCGCTGCTGTGATTTAGCTGGTTCATATTGATGTCTCAGAGTGGTTGATAAAGCTGATTCAGATATATTTTCAGAGCTGACTTGATGCCAGCTGCGACATTAAGAGCACAAATGTCTGGCTTCATTATGGTTCTATGCTCAGCAAGAACTGACACAACAGTATTCAGCATTTCATACTCCCAACAGTTCTTTATCATGTTCCTTTCTTTAAAAATAAATTGAAGTAAATTCTACTAATCATGGTTTTCCTTTTACATTTTTCAACTGGACTGCCCCGTCGATTAGTGTGGATTGGATTGGATTGGATTTGTTTATTGTCACGTGTACCGAGGTACAGTGAAAAGTATTTTTCTGCGAGCTGCTCAACAGATCATTACGTACGTGGGAAGAAAAGGGAATAAAAGAAAATACATAAAAGGGCAACGCAAGGTATACAATGTAACTACATAAGCACCGGCATTGGATGAAGCATACAGGGTGTAGTGTTAATGAGGTCAGTCCATAAGAGGATCATTTAGGAGTCTGATAACAGCGGGAAAGAAGTTGTTTTTGAGTCTGTTCGTGCGTGTTCTCAGACTACTGTATCTCCTGGCCGGTGGAAGAAGTTGGAAGAGTGAGTAAGCTGGGTGGGACGGGTCTTTGATTATGCTGCCCGCTTTCCCCAGGCAGCGGGAGATGTAGATGGAATCAATAGATGGGAGGCAGGTTTGTGTGATGGACTGGGCGGTGTTCACGACTCTCCGATATTTCTTGCGGTCCTGGGCCGAGCAGTTGCCATACCAGGCTGTGATGCAGTCAGATAGGATGCTTTCTATGGTGCATCTGTAAAAGTTGGTCAGGGTTAATGTGGACATGCCAAATTGCCTTAGTTTCCTGAGGACGTATAGGTGCTGTTGTGCTTTCTTGGTCGATTAGTGTGGATTGGATTGGATTGGATTTGTTTATTGTCACGTGTACTGCGGTACAGTGAAAAGTATTTTTCTGCGAGCAGCTCAACAGATCATTAAGTACATGGGAAGAAAAGGGAATAAAAGAAAATACATGAAAGGGCAACACAAGGTATACAATGTAACTACATAAGCACCGGCATCGGATGAAGCATACATGGTGTAGTGGTAATGAGGTCAGTCCATAAGAGGGTAATCTAGCGTCGGCGTGGATGGACCAGGACAGATTTTCTGGAGATGTGCATCCCTAGGAATTTGAAACTGCTAACCATCTCCGTTGATGCTGACAGGGGTGTGTACAGTACTTTGCTTCCTGAAGTCAATGACCAGCTCTTTAGTTTTGCTGGCATTAAGGGAGAGATTGTTGTCGTTACACCACTCCACTAGGTTCTCTATCTCCCTCCTGTATTCTGACTCGTCATTCTTCGAGATCCGGCCCACTATGGTCGTATCGTCAGCAAACTTGTAGATGGAGTTGGAACCAAATTTTGCCACGCAGTCGTGTGTGTACAGGGAGTAGAGTAGTGGGCTAAGTACGCAGCCTTGTGGGGCCCCGGTATTGAGGTCTATTGTGGAGGAGGTGTTGTTGTTCATTCTTACTGATTGTGGTCTGTTGGTCAGAAAATCGAGGATCCAGTTGTCGAGTGGGGAGCCAAGTCCTAGGTTTTGGAGCTTTGATATGACCTTGGCTGGGATTATGGTGTTGAAGTCGGAGCTGTAGTCAATAAATAGGAGTCTGATGTAGGAGTCCTTGTTGTCGAGAGGGATGAGTGTAGGGCCAGGGAAATGGCGCCTGCTGTGGACCAGTTGCGATGGTATGCAAATTGCTGCGGATCAAGGCGTTCTGGGAGTATGGAGGTGATGCGCTTCATGATCAACCTATCGAAGCACTAGTCCAAGCGTCATCATTCATCAGAAAGTCCATCGCACTTTATTTTTCATCACATACTCCAGTTTTCTTCCCTCTCCACATCCTGGGGGATGGTTCTAGAAATATCAGGATCTCCAAGAACTGATATCCACATGAACCAATTCAAATGGTGAGTGTAGTCAGGATATTCAATGATGATAGGACTGGAGCCAGAAGTGTCAATGTGGCTAGTGGCTATGTACTCACCTCTGAATTAGACGATTATGAGGTCAAGCCTCTCCCTGAAGACTTGAATGTACAATCTGGGCCATTGTTTCAGTGCAGTGTGGAGGGAGAGCTGCAGGTCAGGGATGCTGTTTTTGGATGAAGCCCTTTCTGTTCAGATGGGTATTAAAAATGTTGTGGTGCTACACAGAAAATAAACAAGGGTATTCTCTGCTTTCTTTCTAACATGGGTTTCTCAACTTGCATCACTGAAACACAGAAACTGGCCATCACACGGCTGCTTTGCATTGTATAAACTAGCTGTCGCATGTTCTTGTCTAACATCAAGAGAGCGAGTGACTGACAGAGAAAGGCAAATAAAATGGTGGCATCAAGTCAATGAGAATGGAGAGGGTGAGCCTGAGGGGAGTAATATGAGAGAGGTTGTGTGGAGAACCAAGAAAGGTAGAGTGGAAGATTGAGGCAGATGGTTTGGAGGACTGAGGGAGGTAGTGTGGAGAACTGAGGGAGGTAGTGTGGAGAACTGAGGGAGGTAGTGTGGAAGACTGAGGGAGGTAGTGTGGAGGACTGAGGGAGGTAGTGTGGAGGACTGAGGGGGGTAGTGTGGAGGACTGGGGAAGGTATTGTGGAGAACGACTGAGGGAGGTAGTGTAGAGGAGGAAGGTAGTGTGGAGAAGTCAAGGAAGAAGTGTGGAAGAAGGAGGTAGTGTCGAAGAGTCAAGGAGCTAATGTGGAGAACAAAAGGATGCAGAGTGGAGGACTGAGGGAGGTAGTGTGAAGGACTGAGAGAGGTAGTGTGGAGAACTGAGAGAGGTAGTGTGAAGGACTGAGGGAGGTAGTGTGGAGGACTGAGGGAGGTAGTGTGGAGGACTGAGGGAGGTAGTGTGAAGGACTGAGGAAGGTAGTGTGGAGAACGACTGAGGAAGGTAGTGTGGAGAACGACTGAGGAAGGTGGTATAGAGGAGGAAGGTAGTGTGGAGAAGTCAAGGAAGTAGTGAGGACTGAGGGAGGTAGTGTGAAGGACTGAGGGAGGTAGTGTGAAGGACTGAGGGAGGTAGTGTGAAGGACTGAGGGATTCTTGGAATTTTCAGAGGTTCATGCAAAAACAGCGTGAGCAGTGAGATCACGGTGAACCTGGAGAAGGAGTACTAAGTAAATCAGGTGAATAAACTGCCAGGAAGTTATTTTTTTTAACAAAAGTAGTCAATCTAATGTTAATTCAGGCTATTGATAAATAAGTAAAATAAAGACGAACAATGGAATGTCTGGCCATGTGTCAGGACTGTGAACACAAGAGTTTGTGGACAATGAACCTCTGCTGAATTCCCACACCTGCAGCCAATATCTCTGCCTTCAGTCACTCGAACTCAATCGTTTAGTAGTAGTGTGAGTGAGAGACGTTCCAATACAGAAAGGCAGGGAAGGCGTTTCTAGATATTTTTATCCAGAGCACAGCCAGTCAAGACGTGAGAGCACAGGTTCAGGAAGGGCTGACTGTTGGGAGAGATTGAAAAGGAGATCCTGCAGACTCTGGTCTTGTCCCAGAGGTACAAAGGACTTGCTGACTTTGAGGACAAGAAGAAAGGCTGTGGGGGAACAGCAACAATGCAGACCAGGCCCTGTGCCTCAGAAGACTGTGCAAGGGGGTGGGAAATTTGGTAGCAATGGTGGATTCTACAATTTGGAGGGCAGATTGTTTCCTCTGCAGCAATGAACAAGAATCTCCAAGGGTGCATTTCCCTTGCCCATTCTCTGGGTAACTGGTATCTCAGGGCAGTTAGAGAGGAGTAGGGAAAGGGCTTGTGTGGATTAAAAGAGGTTCCTTTTCATGAGACAGGATGGATGGACACCAGCTGACTCAGAATACGGTCAAAGTCCGAGCAAAAAGGGAAAGTGGGGATTTGGCAGAGGTTTAATCAAGTAAGAGTCGGAAGATGGCCAAGGGATGATCAAAAAATGAAAGAAGCCTAAATATTAGCGAAACAGGAAAGGAGAGCATGGATGTCCAATGAATATATAGAATTACAAAACAGTAGTATAAAAACATCGTAAAGAAAGTGACAAGGAACTGACAGTAAAAATGAATTAAACCAGTCTGTACACAGAGCCTGTAATAAAACAGGAACTGAGGCAACCAGATATAACCTGGAATCCTGAGGCATGGTTACAGATAGTCAAGGACCGAGAATTAAACATTGTGGGATACAACATACTGCATGGAAGGGGGAAAGGGGAGATGGGCACCTATACTTATAACATCAATAGAAATGGGGTGGTAGGATGCCAAAGTGGTTCGCACTGCTGCCTATGGTGCTGAGGACCTGGGCCGGGATTCTCCCCTACCCGGCACGGCGGGGGGTCCCGGTGGGACGGAGTGGCGTGAACCACTCCGGCGTCGGGCCTCCCCAAAGGCGCGGAATTCTCCGCACCTTTAGGGGCCAAGCCATCACATTGAGGGGCTAGGCCTGCGCCGGAGTGGCTCCTGCTCCGCCGGCTGGCGCAAACGGCCTTTGGCGCCCCGCCAGCCGGGGCCGAAAGGCCTTCGGTGGCCGGCGAAAGTCCGTGCATGCGCCGGTGCGTCAGCGGCTGCTGACGTCATACCGGTGCATGCGCAGGGGAGGGGGTCTCTTCCGCCTCCGCCATGGTGAAGACCATGGCAAAGGCGGAAGAAAAAGAGTGCCCCTAGGGCACAGGCCTGCCCGGCGATCGGTGGGCCCCGATCGCAGGCCAGGCCTCCGTGGGGGCACCCCCTGGGGTCAGATCGCCCCGCGCCCCCCGCCCCAGGATCCCGGAGCCTGCCCGCGCCGCCAATCCCGCCGGCACCAGAGGTGGTTTAAACCACGCTGGCGGGAAAGGCCTGTCAGCGGCGGGACTTCGGCCCATCGTGTGCTGGAGAATCGCCGCGGGGGGCCCGCTGAGCGGCGCGGTGCAATTCCCACCCCCGCCGAATCTCGGGGGGTGGAGAATTTGGGACATGGCGGGGGCAGGATTGACGCTGGCCCCGGGCGATTCGGGGGTCGGAGAATTCCACCGCTGTGTTCGATCCTGGCCCCAGGTCACTGTCTGGGTGGAGTTTGCACATTCTCCCCGTGTCTGTGTGGGTCTCACCCCCACAACCCAGAGATGTGCAACCACCATCTCCCCCGTCCTACCCTGAACCCAAGCACTCTCTCTCGCAGCCTCCTGCTGGCAGAGCTGGCCCACCAACAAGCGACTGCCCGTTTCCCCATACTCATGTAAAACCTCCTTCGCCCATCTCAACTGCCGAATCGCCTTTCCCATGGACAACAAGTCAATCATCACCTGCCGCTCCTTCCTCCTCACCAGAAGCTCCGCCGTCAGATCCTCCGCAAGCCTCCCATCCATGTTCAAAATTTCCTCCACCAACCGTTTTTGCTCCTCTCTTACCTTCCTATCCACCTTTTTGTTCCTTTTTTTTGCTTTTCAGTTTTCCTCTCTACTAGTTGTTGTTGACCTCGAACAGGTTCTGGAACAGGCCGACAAATTTCCCCCATGCAGTAACGAAGCCTTCCTCTGACCCTCAGACGGTGTACTTGATCTTCTCCAAATGGAGAAGTTCCGATAGGTCTGCCGGCCAGTCTGCTGCTGTGGGTGATGCTGCTGATCACCAGCCGAGCAGAATTCAGGCTCCCACTTCTGACGAGGCTGCCGATGGCCTTTCGCACCGAAGAAGTCGTTGCCACCATGGACACGTTGCCAGTCTGACAGTCTGGATACGTAGGTGGACCCAGACCGATTCCCTACTATCCCGGGTTCGCCACATCATTTTGTATTGGGCCCAGCATTGCGCGCTTCCCTGCCGTATGAAGGCTTTTATGTCAATGATCACGGAATTCGGCATCGACCAGCCCTTGGACATGTTACCATCACAGCCACCGCCATCACCGCCATCACCGCTGTCACTGCCGTCACCGTCCACCGCCGTCACTGCCGTCACCGTCCACCGCTGTCACTGCCGTCACCGTCCACCGCTGTCACTGCCGTCACCGTCCACCGCTGTCACTGCCGTCACCGTCCACCGCCGTCACTGCCGTCATCGTCCACCTCCGTCACTGCCGCCACCCTCACTGCCGTCACCGTCCACCGCCATCACTGCCGTCACCGTCCACCGCCGTCACTGCCGTCACCGTCCACCGCTGTCACTGCCGTCACTGCCGTCACCGTCCACTGCCATCACCGCTGTCACTGCTGTCACTGCCGTCTCCGTCCACCGCCGTCACTGCCGTCACCGTCCACCGCCATCACCGCTGTCACTGCCGTCACTGCCGTCTCCGTCCACCGCCATCACCGCTGTCACTGCTGTCACTGCCGTCTCCGTCCACCGCCGTCACTGCCGTCACCGTCCACTGCCATCACCGCTGTCACTGCTGTCACTGCCGTCTCCGTCCACCGCCGTCACTGCCGTCACCGTCCACCGCCATCACCGCTGTCACTGCCGTCACTGCCGTCTCCGTCCACCGCCATCACCGCTGTCACTGCTGTCACTGCCGTCTCCGTCCACCGCCGTCACTGCCGTCACCGTCCACTGCCATCACCGCTGTCACTGCTGTCACTGCCGTCTCCGTCCACCGCCATCACCGCTGTCACTGCTGTCACTGCCGTCTCCGTCCACCGCCGTCACTGCCGTCACCGTCCACCGCCATCACCGCTGTCACTGCCGTCACTGCCGTCTCCGTCCACCGCCATCACCGCTGTCACTGCCGTCACTGCCGTCTCCGTCCACCGCCGTCACTGCCGTCACCGTCCACCGCCATCACCGCTGTCACTGCCGTCACCGTCCACCGCCGTCACTGCCGTCACCGTCCACCGCCATCACCGCCATCACCGCTGTCACCGCCGTCACTGCAATCCAATGAGGTTTTCAACGCCGAGATTCCTGATGCTGATGACTCGGACTCCAAGATGGAGATACCTCCACCAGATGATGCAGGGAACGATGGTCCGGGCAAACAGCCACCGGAGGAGGTGCCACCCGACAGCGTCGGTTCCCGGATCGTCACATCCTCCCTCAGAGGTCCTCCCCCACATACCCTTTTCGGTGGACAGGTGTTCGGACTTAGGGGGCTGGAGTGTTATAGCCTATACGGGCTACGGATCTGGGCTGATTCGGCTCCCCGTGACTCTCGAGGAATACGAGCTATCCCGCTGAGGGGTGGAGCTCCCTAATTAGCCAGGAACAAACCTGGACATTACAACCCCGGCCCAGGTATGGGCCTGTCACGGGAGCCCCTCTGGGGTGTGGTGGTGCATGAAGTTTGATTCTCCATTCAATAAACCTTTGTTTCCTTTCACGCGCCAGTGTGGTTGCTTCGTAGGAGCCAACAGTAATCAATTCTCCTTGTGCTCTGAGGATAGTAACCATTCAGCAGTCAACATGCTGCATAGTGTGGCGCTAACAATTATCAAAGACGAGAGACAAGTACAATAGAGGCTTTATTGCTGTGCGATGCTATTCCTCCATCTGCAACTATAGACTAGGGTCTGAGTGACTCACACGCATATTTATACATAAGCTCCCTGTGGGAGGAGCTAGCCGGCAGGGGCTTACCGGAGGAACCTGTATTACAGGTACAGGCATACATCCCCCTACTGTAAGTACACATAACTACAGTGGTTATATCACCACATTCACCCCCTGTAAAAAAAATGAGTCCGGCTGGGATGACGTGTAACTATAATACAAAGGACAAGCTATTTACAAGAGGGTCCAAACAAAGGAAATCAAGAGTCCATCCGGTTAGCAGGTTACAGGTTGAGCCGAATCGGTGGTCGAACGTTCCGCTGTGATCGGCGTAGCTGTGGTGGAGACGTCGGCACAGGCGGTGATGGCAACGATGGTGCAGGTGCTGGCGGTGTTGGTGCTGGCTGCTGGAGGGATGACTCCGAGAGCGAGCCAAAATCTTCCGTGTCCTCCATTGTGGGCAGGGGGACGGGGGATGTACCTGGTGGGGACGAATAGGGGGGCGCCGGGGAAAAGGATGGTGGCGCGGGAGAAAAAGGGGCATGGGCATGGGATCGGCACCTGAGGGAGCCAGGTCCCGGAGCGAGACTGTGTCCTGGCGGCCGTCGGGGAACTCCACGTAGGCATACTGAGGGTTGGCGTGGAGAAGGCGTACTTTGTCCACCAGGGTTTCCGCCTTGTGGTCCCGGACATGCCTACTGAAAGACTGGGACTGGAGTCGTGAGCCAAGTCGGGAGCGACACCCCGGATGTAGACTTCCTAGGGAAGGCAAAAACACGTTCATGGGGTGTACTGTTAGTTGCGGTGCACAGAAGCAACCGAATGGAATGGAGCGTGTCAGGGAGGACCTGCTGCCAGCGAGCAGCTGGGAGGTTCCTGGACCGTAGGGCCAGCTGGACGGCCCTCCATACCATCCCGTTCTCCCTCTCTACCTGCCCATTTCCCCGGGGGTTGTAGCTGGTCGTCCTGCTGGAGGCGATACCCCTGCTGAGCAGGAACTGACGCAGCTCATCGCTCATGAATGAGGATCCCCTGTCACTGTGGATGTAGTCGGGGAAACCGAACAGGGCGAAAATGCAATCCAGGGCCTTGATGACGGTGGCAGACGTCATATCCGGGCATGGGATGGCGAAGGGGAACCGAGAAAATTCATCGACCACACTAAGGATGTAGGTGTTGCGGTCAGTGGAGGGGAGGGGCCCTTTGAAGTCCACACTGAGGCGTTCAAAGGGGCGGGACGCTTTCACCAGGCGCGCGCGATCTGGCCGGTAGAAGTGCGGCTTGCACTCGGCACAGATCTGGCCGTCTCTGGTGACTGTCCGTACTTCCTTGATGGAGTAGGGCAGATTGCAGGCTTTGATCAGATGGTACAAGCGAGTGACCCCCAGATGACAAAGGCTCTCATGCAAGGCACGGAGCTGGTTCACTTGTGCACTGGCACATGTACCTCGGGAGAGGGCGTCTGGTGGCTCGTTTGGCTTGCCGGGGCGATACAAGATCTCGTAGTTGAAGGTGGAGTGCTCGATTCTCCATCGCAAGATTTTGTCATTCTTGATCTTGCCCCGCTGCGTGTTGTTGAACATGAAGGCTACCGACCGTTGGTCAGTGAGGAAAGTGAATCTCCTGCCGGCCAAGTAATGCCTCCAGTGCCGCACCGCTTCAACGATTGCCTGGGCCTCCTTTTCAACAGAGGAATGCCGAATTTCAGAGGCGTGGAGGGTGCGTGAAAAGAATGCCACGGGTCTGCCTGCCTGATTCAGCGTGGCGGCAAGTGTGACATTTGAAGTGTCGCTTTCTACTTGGAAAGGCAGAGTCTCATCTACGGCGTGCATCCCCGCCCTGGCTATGTCAGATCGAATGTGGGTGAAGGCCTGTTGTGCCTCGGCCGAGAGGGGAAAATGTGTGGACTGGATAAGTGGGTGGGCCTTGTCCGTGTATTGTGGGACCCACTGGGCGTAATAAGAAGAGAACCCAAGGCAGCGTTTGAGGGCCTTGGGGCAGTGGGGGAGGGGGAACTCCATGAGGGGGTGCATGCGGTCGGGGTCAGGCACCAGTAGTCCGTTTTGGACTACGTAGCCGAGGATGGCTAAGCGGTCTGTGCGGAACACGCACTTCTCCTTGTTGTACGTGAGATTAAGGAGAGATGCGGTGTGGAGGAATTTAGAAAGGTTGGCATCATGGTCCTGCTGGTCATGGCCGCAGATGGTGACATTGTCGAGGTACGGGAAGGTGGCCTGCAGTCCGTACCGGTCAACCATTCGGTCCATTTCTCGATGAAATACCGAGACTCCATTCGTGACGCCGAAGGGAACCCTAAGAAATTGGTACAGATGACCGTCTGCCTCGAAGGCAGTGTAGGGACGGTCCGATTTACGGGTGGGGAGCTGGTGGTAGGCAGATTTCAGGTCAATAGTAGAGAAGACCTGGTACTATGCAATCTGATTGACCATATCAGATATGTGTGGGAGGGGATGCGCGTCGAGCTGCGTGTACCGGTTGATGGTCTGGCTGTAGTCCACGACCATCCTGTGCTTCTCTCCGGTCTTAACCACTACCACCTGGGCTCTCCAAGGGCTGTTGCTGGCCTCGATGATACCCTCCCGAAGCAGCCGCTGGACTTCGGACCTGATGAAGGCCTTGTCCTGGGTGCTGTACCGTCTGCTCCTGGTGGCGACGTGCTTGCAGTCTGCGGTCAGATTGGCAAAGGGTGAGGGAGGCTCGACCTTGAGGGTCGCGAGGCCGCAAACGGTGAGGGGAGGTAGGGGTCCGCCGAATTTGAGGGTGAGGCTCTGGAGATTGCACTGGGAATCCAGGCCTAGTAAGAGTGATGCGCAGAGGTTGGGGAGAATGTACAGATGGAAACGGTCGAATTCCATGCCCTGTACAGTTAGTTTAACCAGGCAGAAACCCCAGATCAGGACAGAGTGGGACCCGGAGGCGAGAGAGATCTGCCGGTTGGCGGGATGGACCGCAAGGGAATAGCGCCTTATCGTGTCTGGGTGGATGAAGCTCTCGGTGCTCCCGGAGTCGATGAGGCAGGTGGTCACGTGGCTGTTGACCAGCACCGATGTGGAAGAAGGTGCCAGGTTGCGAGGACGCGACTGATCGAGCGTAACGGAGGCGAGTTGCGGGCGATCAGCGATCGAGTCAGATGAGTCTGATGAGGAGCGGTAGCGACCCGTGTCCGTTGGCCTCGTCCTGGGGAGAGGACAAAATGGTGGCATCTGGAGTACCTGTAGATAAAATGGCAGCGCCCATGGAGCGCACGTTGTGGGGTCATGACAAAATGGCGGCACCATGGAATGCACATGGCGGTGGTGGATGAAGATGGCGGCGCCCATTGAGCGCACGTGGCGGGGCGGTGAAAGATGGCGGCGCCCACTGATCGCATGTGGGGTCAGGGGGAGCGGACGGCGGGGCCCATTGAGCGAGCAGCTGAGGCGAGGGGACCGGGGGCGCGATAGCGGCAACCGTCCGGGACTGACACACCTCTGCAAAGTGGCCTTTCTTGCCACAAACTTTGCAGGTCGCGGTGCGGGCCGGGCAGCGCTGGCGGGGGTGCTTCTGCTGACCGCAGAAGTAACAGTGGGGACGCCCGGGGAGCGCGATGCGGCGAGCAGCGCAGGCGTACTGCGTGGGGGTGGCTGCTGGGGGGGGGGCCGTTTGCGGGGTCCACGAGGGGTAGGACGGGTGGGCCGAGTGGCTAGTGGAGTAAGATCGCGCACTACGGGAGGCGGCCGTCGTGGAAAGTCATGGAGGTCGGGGGCGGCCCCTTCCAGCAGTCGTTGCCGGATGGGGTCCGATGCAATGCCTGTAACAAAGGCATCGCGCATGAGTAAGTCAGAGTGTTCCGTGGCTGTGAGGGCCCAGCAATCACAGTCTCGTACCAGAGGTATAAGGGCCCTCCAAAAGTCCTCAATCGACTCATCCGGCTGCTGGACGCGAATAGAGAGGTGATGCCTTGCAGGCAGGTGTTCGCCGACTGTGCATAGTTTTCCTTGAGCAGTTCCATAGTTCTGGTGTAGTCAGTCGCATCTCGAATTAGCGGAAAGACACTGGAGCTAAGTCTGGAGTACAGGAGATGCTTTTTCTGAGCCTCCGTCGGGGGAGGGTCCGCTGAAGAGATGTAGGCCTCGAAGACTGCCAGCCAGTGAACAAAGTCTTTCCTGGCGTGAGGCGACTGCGGATCCAGCTGCAGACGGTCAGGCTTGATTCTGATATCCATGGTGAACGGAAAAATCACACAGCAATAAATTGTGGCGCTAACAATTATACTCAAAGACGAGAGACAAGTACAATTGAGGTTTTATTGCTGTGCGATGCTATTCCTCCATCTGCAACTGTAGACTAGGGTCTGAGTGACTCACACGCATATTTATACACAAGCTCCCTGTGGGCGGAGCTAGCCGGCAGGGGCTTACCGGAGGAACCTGTATTACAGGTACAGGCATACATCCCCCTACTGTAAGTACACATCGCTACAGTGGTTACATCACCACACATAGCAAGAGAACCCTTATATCTGACAAAACCAGGGGGCTGGATTCTCCGTTTCAGTGACTAATTGCTAACGCCGGCACTGAATCATGGGACTTCTATGATTACGATGGGAATGCGACTGCTGGAGTAATTCAGGACATGCGAAGAGGCCAACCCGTGCACCACGTGAAACCTGTGCAATTCCATCAGGCACCAACGTCAGATTCGCTGCAGTCAGGATTGGCACTGGGGAACCTGACAAGCTGGAGCTGCATATAAGCACTTCACTCCTCACACACTCTCATTCCAGCCAAGAAGATGCCACCCCAGAGAGCAGCACCGAGATTCACAGATGCAGAGCTGGATGCCTTCGAGGAGAGGCAGGGCACCATGTTCCCCGGGATGGGATGGAGGCTGCCATCCGCCGACGTTAACCAAGCCTGGGCGCAGGTGGCAGAGGCCGTGAGCGCTGTGGGATCTACTCGGACTGGCACCAATGCCGGAAGAAGCGGTACGACCTTCTCAGGGTGGCCAGGGTGAGTCACCAGCACCGCTGTGCCCTTGGCACCACTCCTGTCCCACACGCCCCCACTACCCCTCACCCCCACCCACACCCCTCACCCACCCCATGCCGCAACCCCACAACACCCCGGAGCACATGCCCAGGGACGGCACTGACTTCTCACCACTGCTGTCACCTACACCTTCCACCATCCCAGAGACACTCACCTCGGTCGGACACGTTAGTGAAAAAGCTCCTGGGACACTATCCGATGTGCACCACACACACGCTGCAGTACATTAGATGGAGGTTGGAATCTCCAAGGTTGTGTACGGTCGAAGGGTGGTCCAACCCCATGGACTAGCTGCCGTCCAGACGACCTCACACTTCTGGAAAGGCAGTCCCATCAATGTTGGAGATGCAGTTGCAGAGCCGGGGACTATATAAGGGGGGTGTCAGCAACTATCCAGCACTTGCAAGTGCAGTTACAGGAGTCCAACAGCCTGCAGCAGCAGGAGGTGGTGCTGACCATACGTATCACCCAAACCAACACTGCATGGGTGGCATCTGCGTTGGAGGCCTTGGGTGCGAAAGTATCGGCTATGGGTCAGGATGTCCAAGGCCTGGAGCACAGTGTCCGTGTGGTGGCTGAGGCACAGGACAGGGCGGCCATGTCACAGGCAGCCATGTACCAGGACCACATGGACATTGCTGTGACGCACCAGAGCATGGACCAGTCTGAAGGGGGCATGGCTGCGGGCGTCAAGAGCATTGGCCTGGCGCTAGCAGACCAGAACCAGACACAGAGGGACATGGTACAGTCACTGATTGGCATGGCACAGTCCCAGAGAGATGTGGCCCTGTCCCAGAGGGGTGAGGCACAGTTCCAGAGGGATGTAGCACAGTCCCTCTGCTCCATGGCCACGAGCATGGAGACCCTGTCTGGGACACGAGCGGGCCTCCAGGACTGACAGTGCCAGTTGACAGCGTTGCTTGTGGAGCAATCAGGCAGGCTGAGAGACGAGAAGGTGATGGGGCTTGTGCCAGTGACTCCCGCAGGGGAAGTGTCGTAAGGTCACAGCGCCTCTGATTCCCCACCCCCCACCTGTCCTTGACGCATCCGATGGGCAGCAGGCAGAACATGATGACACCACGCCACGCGTGACACCCGGAAGACGGCTAGGCCCATCCTGGCCCGGTTGTTCCAGAGGACGTCTGTAAAAGGGGACACAGATCACGGGGTGTAAATCACAGTAGGCCGCCTTCACTCCTGATGTATCACCTGAGGAACAACCAGGAGGAGCGTTTCGGTACGTAAGGTTAGAAAGCTAGAAACCTGTTAATTTGGCATGTGTGAGCCACATAGAATAGCCTTAGGGGCTAGTGAACAGTTATTGTACATAGCACTGTCACCAATAAACATATGTTCACCGCCGTTCTGACCTGCCTTGGCCGGCTGTCCATAGGGTGTGAGAGATGGGCTGGACTGAGTGCAGAGGATGTGCTGGTTGGGTGAGGGTGGGGGAGGGGGGGGGGTGACCGTGTAGTGGGCCTACCTGGTGCGCGACCCATCACCACTCACTGTCCACCTCTTTCTCTTGTACGTCGCTCCTCTGCTGCGCGATGATGTGGAGGATGCAACAGACCACCACAATGCGGGAGACCCTCCCTGGGCTGTACTGGAGGGGCCCGCATCTTCAGGATGCCGATGCCCTGCTCGATGATGCCCCTGGTCGGTTGCATGGCCGCCGTTGTAGTGGTTCTCTGCGCTGTTCAGAGGCCAGATTGGCATCATCAGCCACGGATAATGGGCGTGATTCTCCGCACCCGGGAGAAATCATGAGGCTGGCGTCAAAAACGGGCAGGTTTGACGCCAGCCTCCGCCCCCCCGACCGGGAACCGATTCTGGTCCCCGGTCGGGGCTAGCATCCCGCGGCCGTGAACTCCGGCATCGCGGGCTTAACGAATTTCGTTAAGCCCGCTAGCCAGAGTTTGCGACAGCTGACGCGTCAGATTTGCGTGAAACCCGCGCATGCGCGGGCCGGTATGCCCCTCAGCCGCCCCGCGAATGGATACAGCGGGGCGGCGGAAGGATAAAGAGTGCGCGGGGTAAGTACCCGCTGCCCGCGATCGGTGCCCACGGCCCATGGCCGTGGTACTGCCGTGCCAATCGGTGCCATGGTTCCC
Source organism: Scyliorhinus canicula (assembly GCF_902713615.1). Lineage (NCBI taxonomy): Eukaryota > Metazoa > Chordata > Chondrichthyes > Carcharhiniformes > Scyliorhinidae > Scyliorhinus > Scyliorhinus canicula. The sequence continues at coordinate 69,234,890 of NC_052154.1, read as the reverse complement.
CAGATCGGGACTTTACGGCCGTTTTTACGAACGGTCAGACCAAGTGTGTTTGACGTTCATAAAAACGGTCGTAAAGGCCTTGGAATTCGGCCCATCGGCCAGCTGAGAATCGCTGCTCGCCATAAAAAAACGGCGGGCAGCGATTCGTGTCGGGAGGCGGGCATGGGGGGGGGGGGGGGGGGGAGAATAGCGGGAGGGCATCGGACCAGCGTGGCCGTAAAAATTTACGCCGCCCGCTATTCTCCGCACCGTCGTGAGTGCGGAGAATTGCGCCCAATGTCTCTCATCTGAGAGCCAACTCCACACTCGTGGGTTCTACTCAAAGGTGTCGGGAACTGTCAAGTTCACCAAGACGAATGCGTCACACAGGCTGCCCGGGTATTAGTCTCAGCCGCGCACAACATGCAGCCGATGGTCACACAGCAACTGCACATTGAGGGAGTGAAATCCCTTCCGATTTTGAAGCAGCCGGTGCCCGTAGGGGGACATGTGTCCCGGTGATCAGCCCCGGTGTGTCCACTGTAGCATGCCGGCGATTGCAGCGAATCCAGCTGCCCAGTCAACCTGGTGTGCTCAGTCCATGCCAAGAGTAATGCATTGTGCCGGCCAGCCCGACAGGGCATCCGTCCTGGCGCTGATGCCCCTGTGCACGGGCATGTGGAAGATCTCGCACAGGTCCCCGCTCAGCGCCTGGAAGTACCCAGTGGTATAAATGTTCCACGCGACTGTCACCTTGACGGCCACTGGAAGGGGGGTGGCCCCCCCCATGGCTCCAAATGTGCATTGACCCAGCACAGATGTAACATGGTTTTCCTGCTCAGCTGTAGTTGTTGGCAGCAGGCTCGGTGTGGCAGGTCCTTGCACGTCAGGCGCTGCAGGTATACACAAGGCCTGATGCAGTGCCTCCTTCCCATCTCTTCCTCAGCCTGCTGGACAGCCAGCTCTCCATCCTCACTGGCTGACCTTGTTCTTCTGGGGCAGGCACCTGTTTTGCAGGGTCCTCCCCAAGCAGCTCCAGCGCGTGCATCCTCACTTTATCCGCCAAGACTATAGCGACGATGCAGGTGCCAACCACACCTAGCTGTACTCTGAAATCCATTGTTCGCAGGGTGTAAAGGACAGACATATTAGTGCGGTGAGTACTGCTGTGCACACCCAGGCCCAATGGGCTACACTGCAACCGCATGTCCCTCTCTCCGCTCATATCCTGGCCCCAACCCCCCAGCCTCCACACCACGTCCTTGGCTCTGCTGGTGTCTGTCACCGGGGGGGGCCTCCTGTCCCGCCGCTGTCCCTGCCAGCATCACACTTTGCGGCCCCTATCCTGCACCCTCCATGGGGTCTACAGTGGGTGCCCTCCTTGATTGAGCCGCGTGCTACCTAGCCAGCAGAGTGCCACCTGGTTTCGGGGGGGGGGGGGGGGGGGGGGGGGGGGGGACCGTGTGCCAGATGGCTGCCTTGCAGGATGCAGCAATGGTGGTCCATGAGCAGCCACCCCTGATCCGGGGGAATACCTCAACCCCATCCCTTCTCCTGATGATCTCCTCTAGTCCCCAGCCCTGGCAGACGCTGCCCCAGCCAGCGGCACAACTGCCATCCCACGGTTGTGTCTTTTTTTAAAAAAATGTTTTTTATTTAGTTTTCATATTTTATATGCAACAAATTACAAATTATTAGAAAAAAAAACACGCAAAAATTAACATGTATATTTACAGGTAAGCATCTTCATAATAACAACTGTGGCCGCCCCCTTTAGCCGGCATACATATTTTACATTCCCCAATATGGCCGAGGCACATTTATAGGCATTTATTTACAATTTGGTTTTGGGCTTTAGCTTGCCATCAAACCCCCATAACGAACCCATAGCCCCCCCCCCCCCCCCCCCCCCCCCCCCCCCCCCCCCAGCTACCTTCCCCGATACCCGTCCATTTTCCCCTGATTCTTGGCCACCCGACTATTCTTCCTCTTGTTCGTTGGCCACAAACAGGTCCCGGAACAATTGACGGTTGCGTCTTTGGAAACTTTACTTACCTCCTCTCGTTCCCTCATTGGCCACAGCGTCCGGTCCCCGTTTTTAAAGATCACAAGTGAACCTAGCCATCGTCACTACCACCTGGTAGAGGCGGAGCATTCTGGGAGGCCTAAGACTATCAAGACCGGCCCATCAATGAGATGCTCACAGCCTTTAATGGAGATAATGCAAGCCCACGCAAGTGCGCGGTGTGTAATGCATTCTCACTCCTATCAAGGCACTCTGTGGAGCATGGCGTTCCGCTGCGCGCCCGGCTCTGACCTCACTTTTCGGCTGACGCGTGATTCTCCGCCCGATCATGGTTATTGATTCTGCTGTTGGCTGACAAGAATCCAGCCAGCGTGTGTACCTTATTGAAAACTCCTCAATAAAAGGTCTGGCCCCACCCCTGCACCCATCTAACAACTATGTAAGGAATAAAATATTTGTAAATTATGTCAATGGTTAACAATGTTTTCCCTCAATTTCTTAGATTCGCTTCCTTCAAGAAATCACACCGAAGTAAACCTCTTCGATCTCAGAATAATCCCTTATCGTTGTTATCTGATATGTTGTGCTGAGTACATAATACCAAAATGTCAAGGTCTTGATGACTGTGATTGTTTCTAACAGTTGTTTCGGGAGACCCATCTCTGAGAAATACCAGAGCGCCCTGCTATGTCGTTGCTGATACTTTATTTCCATTTTATCGGTGTAAGTAATGTTTTGAAAACCTTCCTTGCGCTTAATATCTGGAGAAACAATTTCATGTGGTGCTCTGATGACGAATGAAATGGTCGAGTTAAAAATGCATTTACACAATTCTGAAAAGGTATTTAAAAAGTGGGATTTTTGTGTGGGTGGGTGTGGCGGTGGGGACAGATCCTTCACTGGGGAGTTTTCAGACAGGCAAATGCCCTTTCTCAGTCAGATCTCAACGATCTACACAGCATTGTTGAATGCTGAATTAGGTTTGTTCAGCAGCAGTCGCTACACATTCTCATCTCCAATTTGATTCAAACTGAGGTAAGATCACTGATCTCATGTCAAGTCACCCCGTCCTCATCTCTGTGTCGATGCTATTTTCTTAGCTTTGAACTCTTCCCCCAGAGATTAGTATGAAGCAGTGAATGGATTTCCTGGCTGATTAACAGTTTGACAGGTTGCAACGTTAACTCTCTTTATTTCAGCTGACTGAATGGTTAGTCCAATATGACTCGAGGGTTTAATGAAATCACACCAGATAGTGCTCAGTGGTGGGGCACACTTCATCTACCTGCCACAATTATCCCACCTGATGTTAACCCAGAACACAGAGCGAAGGCTCTGGGACACTATTTAACAGAAATTAAACAAAAGTCCCGTGTCAAGCGCGTTTAGCCGGGTGTTTCCCGCTTTTAAATGGGACTCTGCTTCATTTCTAGGCCTCTGCGAGGAACGCTCCGCCAAGGCCACACTTCGTCCCATTTCCTGCACTAACGAGCTCCGAGGCCTCTTGCAAGATTTACTGGCCTCGTTGCGTCCTGAGTCAGGCGCGGCCATTAGATCGTGCCCCTGCTCTCCACAGCCAGGAATGTTTGAAGCAGGGGAGTAGCAACAACTTTTGGGCAGCACGGTAGCATGGTGGTTAGCATAAATGCTTCACAGCTCCAGGGTCCCAGGTTCGATTCCCGGCTGGGTCACTGTCTGTGCGGAGTCTGCACGTCCTCCCCATGTGTGCGTGGGTTTCCTCCGGGTGCTCCGGTTTCCTCCCACAGTCCAAAGATGTGCAGGTTAGGTGGATTGGCCAGGCTAAATTGCCCTTAGTGTCCTAAAAAATAAGCTTAATGGGGGTTGTTGGGTTACTGGTATAGGGTGGATACGTGGGCTTGAGTAGGGTGATCATTGCTCGGCACAACATCGAGGGCCGAAGGGCCTGTTCTGTGCTGTACTGTTCTAAACTTATAATGCCTTTAATGCGATTTACATTTCATGGTGCTTCATAGGAGCACTATAAAACAAAGTATGACAGTGAACTACATAAGGCGATATTAGGTGGGATGACTAAACGCTTGGTCAAAGAGGTAGGTGTTAAGGAGCGTCTGAAAGGAGAAAAATGAGGTTGAGAAGCAAAAAGATGTGTGGGGTGTATTCCAGAGTGTGGGGCCTTGGCAACTGAAGGCACACTCACTAATGGTGGGGCAATTAAAATCAGGGATGCACAAGAGGCCAGTTAGAGAAGCATTGATATCTTGGAGGGTTGTGGGGCCTGGAAAGGTGACAGGGTGAGGCAATGGAGAAATTTGAAACCAAGGATGTAGTTTGACTGGGAGTCAAGGTGGGTCATCCAATCAGAATATTACTGCTGATTTCTATGACCCTATTTTTTCATTAGGTATTTTCTGGCGGAAAGTTTGTGCAGATTTTCCTATCTTTCCTGATGAAAATAGTTGAAGCACAATTTTGCTTATAAGAATGCACAATAAGTACACTGGTTCTTCTCTCCTTTGCATTGTGTTCAATGGAAGAGAATGCAAAGTGTGTTTTTCTTTTCAAAATACTGTTTATATCTTATGGGCAAGACTTACAAATTTCATGAAGGAGTGGACAGATTTTCAGTCTTTTGATCCCCAAAAGAACAATAAGAGCAGAATGTAACTTATTCAGACACTGCAAAGGTATGGTCCTAAATGACCAGAAATTGAGAAAATCCTAATGACACGCCAAATTCCAACCATCATAATTCTGGTCAATTTGGGGTTGAGGGGGTGATTGGGTATATTATCTTTTCACCTCTGTATTCTGGATTTATCGTTCAGTTCATACTGATGAGATCCAAATCTCTTGAATAACTGTTGCAAGGTTCAGAAGCTAAATGCATTAAGGCATTCTCAATCCAGTTCCTACAGGCAAAACAATGCATCGTTCAATATCAGCAAACCAAAAATTAACAGCCTCACATAGAGGTGGTGGGAGAGTTGCCAATGTGAGGAATGGAAATGTCACACAGACGTGTTATGGATTGCTCTTCAGAGCGCAAGCGAATTGTCATGAGCATTTAGGGAAGCATTTCCTACTCTGAGTTTCAATTGATACCAATTCAAACTGTGCACGAGATCAATCCATATTGATGCTTCCTCACGTCAACACACATTTTCATTTAAAAAAATAAATTTAGAGAACCCAATTATTTTTTTTCCCAATTAAGGGTCAATTTATTGTGGCCAATCCACCTACCCTGCACATCTTTGTGTTGTGGGGTGAGACCCACGCAGTCATAGAACATAGAACAGTACAGCACAGAACAGGCCCTTCGGCCCTCGATGTTGTGCCGAGCAATGATCACCCTACTCAAACCCACGTATCCACCCTATACCCGTAACCCAACCGGGAATCGAACCTGGGACCCTGGAGCTGTGAAGCATTTATGCTAACCACCATGCTACCATGCTGCCCATCACGGGGAGAATGTGCAGTGACCCGGGATCAAACACAGGTCCTCGGTGCCGTGAGGCAGCAGTGTTAACCAATGCATCACCGTGCCAACAAGACACATTTTCAGATGGATTTTCAAGTATGTACCTTGGAAGCATTTGATTCTGACAATTTGTTTGAGAGTGCCAAGGCTGTCATTATCAAATTCTGAATACCTACTGTCAAAAGCTAACTTACTTTTGTAACCGGATGTGAGCAGATGAAGTGTAAAACAGTTACCATTGGCTGTTCTATTGCTTCTTTGAACCCCTGCAAATCCTCACTGTCAAAATATTTCATATATATTATGGACATAGGGTGGCATGGTGGCATTGTTTGCAAAAAATGAACATTACAAAAATCCAATATAAATATCATCTGTCCTGCAAGGTTGGTACCTGGTAGAATTGGCACTCATATGACCTGGACTCTTAAGAAACCTGACTTACAAAAGTTTATATAAAAGGTAAAGCACAGAAACAGGCTACTCGGCCCAAACAGTGCATGCAGATATTTACGCTTGTGTCAAGGTTCCTTTCATCTTTTCTCATGTAAATCAATCATCGTTACCCTCACAACCTTGTCTAGATTCCCCTTAAATGCATCTACACTATTCTGTCCAACCCTTCCCTCCGGTAGTAATTTCCACCTTCTTAGCACCTTTAGGAACCGAGGTTTCTTCAAATTCCATATTGGATTTCTATATTTTTGTATTTGTAAAAAATATACTTATTAAAAAAACCCTGATGGAATTGTTTTCAGGGCCAGAGAGGTTGTTCAGCAATAATTTTTAAAAATAAATTTAGAGTACCCATGGAACATAGAACATACAGTGCAGAAGGAGGCCATTCGGCCCATCGAGTCTGCACCGACCCACATTAAGCCCTCACTTCCATCCTATCCCCGTAATCCAATAACCCCATCTAACCTTTTTGGACACGAAGGGCAATTTAGTATGACCAATCCACCTAACCTGCACGTCTTTGGACTGTGGGAGGAAACCGGAGCACCCAGACGAAACCCACGCAGATATAGGGAGAACGGGCAGACAGTGACTCAGTGGGGAATCGAACTTGAAACCCTGGCACTGTGAAGCCACAGTGATATCCACTTGTGTTACCGTACTGCCCAATTATTATTTTTTCCAATTAAGGGCCAATTTAGCATGGCCAACTGACCTACCCTGCACATCTTTGGGTTGTGGGGGTGAGACCCACATAGACATGGGAAAAATGAGCAAACTCCACATGGAAAGCGACCCGGGGCCGGGATCGAACCCTCGGCGCGTGAGGCATCAGTGCTAACCACTGCGCCACCATGCCACCCCATTCAGCAAAGGTACACATTTAAAAATTCAATTACCCATCATTCAGCAAAGGTTTTACAGCAGGAATAATATTGTGACAGGTGGAATTTCACATCAGTTCTCCATTTCTAATTGCTTTCCATCTGCAAGTTCTTCACCAGTGCAGCCTTTGGAGGATTATGAATCACTGACAGCAACTTTTGGATTTTTGCATTCGACTGCACATGTCTGGCCACCAGAGGTTGCTGTCAGTTTCACCATGCAGTAACAGTTTCACTTTGCAACTGCAAAATCCAGGTCAATATTTGGGCACAATGCTCCTTCAGATAGCAAACCATTTTCCCCCTAAGTAATTATCTGAATGTAATTATTTTGTATTAATTACTTGGAGATATTTAGTAAAACTATATACCCACATTTCATAGAAAGCAGACAAGGCAGACACCACAGGGAGATGTAGGGTGGGATTCTTCCCCCCCCCCCCCCCCCCCCCCCCCGGGTCGGAGAATCACCGGGGATCAGCGCAAATCCTGCCCCCGCCGTCCTCCAAATTCTCCCGCCCCCCCCCCAAAAATTGCCCTGGCGTGAGTCACGTCGCCCGCCTCGGAGAATGGTGGGAACCGGCGCGACTCACTGGGCCCTGGGGCTCCGCAAATTCTCAGGCCCGCGATGGGCCGAAGTCCTGCCCATTCTTTGCCAGTCCCGCTGGCGTAAATTAGAGTAGGTCCCTTACTGGCAGGACCTGGCGGCGCGGGCGGGCTCTGGGGTTCTTGGGGGGGCGCGGGGGGATCTGGCCCCTGGAGGTGCCCCCACAGTGGCTTGGCCTGTGATCGGGTCCCACCGATCCACGGGCGGGCCTGTGCCATGGAGGCACTCTATATTTCCGCACCGGAGGCCGTGGTCTTCCGCCATTCCCAGTGCGGAAGCGAAGCTATCTGCGCATGCGCGGGGATGACGCCAGCACACACTGGCGCATCCGCGCATGCACCGACTTGCGCCGGCTGGCGTAGGCCCTTCAGCGCCGGTTGGCATGGTGGCAAGCCCCTTTCCCGCCGGCCGGCAGGGCGCAAACCACTCCGGGGCAGGCCTAGCCCCTGAAGGTGCGCCCCGCCGGGTAGGGGAGAATCCTGCCCGTAATTTCAGAGTGATAGGTTTCCCTTACCTATCAATAAATAAGAAATGTTTGTTCTTTAAGAGGAGAAGAACATGAGAAGCAGGGTATAAATTAGGCAGATGGCTTGGTGGGATAAGAGCACTGCCTAGTGTGGTGTTGAGTCATTTTGATCAGAAAGTTCCAGCTTTGATTCATGGTTTGTGCTGAGCTGGTTAATTTCTGCCTTGAGCTGCATCAGGCTTAGCCCTGCACATGAGGAGGCGGTGTTGATCTTGTGCAGCGCCTCAATCCAGAGTCTTCCACCTATCTCCAACCCCAGCTCCTCCCCCATTTCCATCATGTTTCATTTGGTGGGGTCCTGATCTTTTCTATGAGTTGTCTTTATATGTCGCCACATTTGTCTCCTCTGAGGCAAGTCATTTTCAAACCCAGGGTCACGACCTGTGGGTAGGCCGCAGGTGGGTTTAGGAGGGTGACGGGCCCATGGGTTGTGGCGTTCCTGATCATGGGGCCATGCGCCACCCATTCCCAATTGTGGAAAGTAGTGCCCAAAGGCATGACCGGCTTTCAGAATGCCGGCCATTCCACGCGGAGGCCCGGAACCCAGAGGGACAGCACGCCTCCCCCACACATCAGCACACTGATCCTGGAGCAGATTTTTTTTAAATCGCTGGAGTCTTCCCGCCTGGAGCGGTGGCAGAGAGCGGGTCATGCACCATACTCTAATATGGCGTGTTCTGGGTGCGAAAAAGATTCCTCCATTTTGAAGCTGCCAGGAACAGGAACAAAGCGGCATAAACATCACTTGAGGTATTGAAAGCACTAGCAACAGCGCCACTCCCGATAGCCCGGGGGAAATACTCAGGGAGTCCGGTAATAAGGGCTTCATTGAGAATTTGGAGGCAGTTTCGCCCGCACTTCACGTTGGGGGCAGGGCCAAGGGAAATGCCGAAACGGGAGAACCACAGATTTGAGCCAGGTAAGTGGGATGGAAATTTTCGGAAATGGGAGGAGAAGGGAATTAAGACACTAAAAGATTTGTTTCTTCGGGGTCGGTTTGCAGGATTGAAGGAGCTGGAAGCAAAGAATGGGCTGGAGTAGGGGGAAATGTTTAGATACATGCAGGTTCGAGACTTTGCGAGAAAGGAGATACAGAGCTTCCCAGTAGAGCCGGCTTCCACATTGCTGGAAGAAGTGCTGACGACAGGGGGACTGGAGAAGGGGGTAGTATCGGCGGTTTACGGAGCTATTTTGGAAGAGGAGAAGGCGCCACTGGAAGAGATCAAAGCAAAGTGGGAGGAAGAGTTGGGAGAGGATATGGAGGAGGGGTTCTGGTGTGAGGTGTCCCGGAGAGTGAATGCCTCCACTTTGTGCGCGAGGTTGGGGCTGATGCAGCTGAAGATACAGAGCACACCTCACGAGGGCAAGGATGAGCCGATTCTTTGAAGGAGTAGAAGATGTGTGTGAACGTTGCGGGGGGCCCCCCGCTAACCATGTTCATATGTTTTGGTCCTGTCCAAAGCTGGAGGATTACTGCAAGGAGGTTTTTCGGGTAATCTCTAAAGTGGTGCACATGAAACTAGACCCGGGCCCCCGGGAGGCCATATTCGGGGTGTCGGACCAGCTAGGGTTGGAAACGGGTATGGAGGCAGATGTTGTAGCCTTCGCCTCGTTGATCGCCCGGAGGCGGATCCTGCTGGGATGGAGAGCGGCCTCTCCACCCTGTGCCCTGGCGTGGCGGGGGGACCTGTTGGAATTCTTGACTCTTGTGAAGGTTAAGTTTGAACTGAGGGGAAGCTCGGAGGGGTTCTACAAGTCATGGGCATTATTCATTATGCACTTTCAAGAACTGGATAACATCGAACATTAGTTGGGGCGTGTGGGTGGGAGGGTTGGGAGGGGAGGGGGGCTGTCTGTGTTAAGGGTGACTATGGGTAATCCCTAATTCCTTTTTGTCATTTGTTTATGTGAACATGCGGGCTAATGTTTGGGGTTTGGTGGGAGGCTGGGATTGTTGTTATTGATATGGGGATTGACATATTTGTTACTGATTATTGTTTATTGCTGGTGGGTGTAAATTTGGGAGAAAATGTGAAAAAGGAGAATAAAAAATATTTTTAAAAAAACATTACTTGAGGTATGGGTTTATTAATTGTGCCACTGCAAATCAGTATTCAAAGTTCATATGTGTTTTATGCAGGGAAACTCTGGCAAATGAAAGTTTAAATCCCTTAAAGCTTCATAGACATTTGAAGTCTTAGCATGGTGAGGTGGAGGACAAACCTCTTTATTTGTTTCAATGTTGAAATGAGATCGTAACTCATCAGCTGAAGTTATTATCAGAAATGGAACATTTAATAACAAAGCAAGTGAGATCGTGAGGATCGAGCAGGCTCACCTATCACATTAAAGGTAAGAGAAAATGGTGGGTCTTGAAGTTCGAGCGGCGAAGGATCGCCAACGTGGGTCACGAAGGTTGGCTGATATAGGTCCTGAAGCATAGCCGGTTGGTAAAAATGGGTTCTGGGCAAAAAAGTTTGAAAAACACTAGGCAGTCTAGCCCTATCAAAAATGTGTAATATAATAATAATCTTTATTGTCACAAGTAGGCTTACATTAACACTGCAATCAAGCCACTGTGAAAAGTCCCGAGTCGCCACATTCCAGCGCCTGTTCAGATACATAGAAGGAGAATTCAGAATGTCCAAATCACCTAACAGCACCTCTTTTGGGACTTGTGGGAGGAACCCGGAGCACCCAGAGGAAACCCACGCAGGCACAGGGAGAACGTGCAGACTCAACAGAAACAGTGACCCAAGCCGGGAATCGAACCTGGGACCCTGAGCTGTGAAACAACAATGCTACTCACTGTGCTACTATGCTGCCCATATATAGACAGTGTGATGAATGTTATCAGTAGCTGCTGTAACGGTACCTTACCTTTAATGCATTGGCCCTTTAAGATGGCCTAGGAACGCTGGGGGATTCCGCCTCTGGCTCCGCCCCCAGGAAACGGTATATAAGATGAGGCTCACTCGGCAGCATGTGATGAGCACACTTCTCGGCTGCTGTTCAGTTCTCAGATGATTAAAGCCTTTGAATGACCTATCTTCTCTCCTGTGTCGTCATTGAGGGTATCTCGATTTAATCATCTGACACATCAAGATGGACAGCGCTCTAAAGCCGGAGAAACTCAACCTGAATGCTCAGTCGCCGGAAGCCCCGGAAATTTTTAAATATTGGCTGCGGTGTTTTGAGGACTATATTGACTCCTCAGCGACTGATGTCGATGGCGCTCGCAAGCTGCGTTTACTACATGCCCGGGTGGGCCACCGACTCTCCTCCGCGATCGAGAACGCTGCAAATTACGAAGTTGCGGTCAAGATACTGACGAAACGCTTCACGAAGCCGATTAATGAGGTACACGCCAGACATTTACTCCCAACCTGCAGCCAGCGTTCCAGGGAAACTCTGGATGAGTACGTGGAGAGACCCCGTGCTATTTCTGTGGGCAAGGTCAGCACCCACGGCAACGACTGCGGGAAGAAAGGGCACTTCGCTAAAGTCTGCCTGGCTGGCCCCAAAGGCCACAAACAAAAGCCTCGCCAGGCCCAGAAATCAAGCATCCGACATCACCGGCCCCGCACGCTGCCGCGCGCCGGCCGGACAGGGCCACTTCTGACGTTTCATCGACCCCGTGCGAGCCATGGGAGCGGCCATCTTGGTGGCAACCATCTTCGAACCCCGACACGTGCGACCGGCGGTGGCGGCCATTTTGTGAGTCTGACTTAACCGAGGACTCTGATTATCCCCAACTAGGAGCGATCACGCTCGATCAATCGCGGCCGAAACACCTGCGGAACTCAATGATGCGTGTGCGAATCAACGGCCATGACACTCCCTGCCTATTCGACTCCGGGAGCACGGAGAGCTTTATCCATCCAGACACGGTAAGGCGCTGCTCTCTGCGCACCCACCCCGCCTCCCAAACTATAGCCCTCGCCTCTGGGTCCCATTCGGTTCAAATCACGGGGTATTGTGTCGCTGACCTCGCAATTCAAGGCGCTGAATACACCCGTTTTATACTTAACATCCCTCCTCAACTCTGCGCCCCCCCTGCTGCTCGGTCTGGACTTTCAGTGCAGCCACCGGAGCCTGACACTGAAGTTCGGCGGACCCCTGCCCCCGCTCACGGTATTTAGCCTGGCGACACTCAAAGTTGCGCCACCCTCCCTCTTCGCGAACCTCACTCCCGACTGTAAGCCCGTCGCCACCAGGAGTTGCCAGTACAGTACCCAAGATTGGATTGGATTTGTTTATTGTCACATGTACCGAGGTACAGTGAAAAGTATTTTTCTGCAAGCAGCTCAACAGATCATTCAGTACATGGAAGAAAAGGGAATTAAACAATTCAAGAAAATACATGAGAATACATAATAGGGCAACACAAGATATACAATGTAACTACATAAGCATTGGCATCGGTTGAAGCATACAGGATGTAGTGTTAATGAGGTCAGTCAATAAGAGGGTCATTTAGGAGTCTGGTGACAGTGGGGAAGAAGCTGTTTTTGAGTCTGTTCGTGCGTGTTCTCAGACTTCTGAATCTCCTGCCCGGTGGAAGAAGTTGGAAAAGTGAGTAAGCCGGGTGGGAGGGATCCTTGATTATGCTGCCCGCTTTCCCCCGGCAGCGGGAGGTGTAGATGGAATCAATGGATGGGAGGCAGGTTCGTGTGATGGACTGGGCGGTATTCACGACTCTCTGAAGTTCCTTGCGGTCCTGGGCCGAGCAGTTGCCATACCAGGCTGTGATGCAGCCCGATAGGATGCTCTCTATAGTGCATCTGTAAAAGTTGGTAAGGGTTAATGTGGACATGCCGAATTTCCTTAGTTTCCTGAGGAAGTATAGGCGTTGTTGTGCTTTCTTGGTGATAGCGTCGACGTGAGTGGACCAGGATAGATTTTTGGTGATGTGCACCCCTAGGAATTTGAAACTGCTCACCATCTCCACCTCGGCTCCGTTGATGCTGACAGGGATGTGTACAGTACTTTGCTTCCTGAAGTCGATGACCAGCTCTTTAGTTTTGCTGGCATTGAGGGAGAGATTGTTGTCGTTACACCACTGTCGTTAAACATGACTTTTATCAAGTCAGAGGTTCAGTGGCTACTAAAAGAGGGGGTCATAGAGGCCAGCAACAGCCCTTGGAGGGCTCAAGTCTTGGTAGTCCCCTCCGTGGAAAAGCAACGAATGGTAGTGGATTATAGCCAGACCATAAACCGCTTTGCGCAACTCGATGCTTACCCACTTCCCCGCATAGCAGAAATGGTGACTCAAATCGCCCAGTATCGAGTATTCTCCATGGTCGACCTAAAATCGGCCTATCATCAACTCCCTATCCACCCAGAGGACCGCCCCTACACGGCTTTTGAAGCAGCCGGTCGGCTGTTTCACATCCTCAGGGTCCCTTTTGGTGTCACAAACGGAGTCTCCGTTTTCCAGAGGGCGATGGACCAAATGGTGGACCAGTACGGCTTACGGGCTACCTTCCCGTACTTGGACAACGTTTGCCAATTTCCAATCCGCCTGGACCACCCCAGAGTCTAGTGAATTTTGGTAAATTATCGCTCGTGCATTTGCAATTTCCCTAGCCATCTCTTTTAGCACTCTGGGATGCATTCCATCAGGGCCAGGAGACTTGTCTACCTTTAGCCCCATTAGCTTCCCCCATCACTACCTCCTTAGTGATAACAATCATCCCAAGGTCCTCACCTGTCATAGCCTCATTTCCACCAATCACTGGCATGTTATTTGTGTCTTCCACTGTGAAGACCGACCCAAAAAACCTGTTCAGTTCCTCAGCCATTTCCTCATCTCCCATTATTAAATCTCCCTTCTCATCCTCTAAAGGACCAATATTTACCTTAGCCACTCTTTTTTGTTTTATATATTTGTAGAAACTTTTACTATCTGTTTTTATATTCTGAGCAGGTTTACTCTCATAATCTATCTTACTCTTCTTTATAGCTTTTTTAGTAGCTTTCTGTTGCCCCCTAAAGATTTCCCAGTCCTCTAGTCTCCCACTAATCTTTGCCACTTTGTATGCTAAGAGGATGTTTATTTATAATATGTACAATTTACAAGGGGGCCCGGTTAGACTTCACCGGGTCCTCTCTGTTGGTCAGTTCCCATCTGGCTGACCTTCTATATACATATGGTAATAGCCCCATAGTTAGTTTGGGAACTCCTACATATCGAGCCACATGGGGAAGTCCATCAAGCCAGCCCCGTGTGCTCTGTGCAGGTTATGACAATTCCTAAATGTTGTGAGGTTCCTGTCTCTAACACCCTTTTCGGCAGGGAGTAACAGATTCCCAACACTCTCTGGATAAAAAATAAATTCTTCAAACCCCCTCTAAGGTTGCGATCGAATAGTCTTGTCGCTCCCGACTCGGTGATGCGACCAGGCCATCAAATGTCGCAAGAGGCCTCCTCGAGATTTGCGACGCTAACAACGCCTCACGAGATCTAATGAGACGTCGCGACCTGAATCTCACCCTCTCACCCTCGCTGGGCGAGATCCATATTAACATATTTAAATGAGCCATGTCTGCGCCTAATTCTCTAGAGGTCTGAGAACTAACGGCCACCCCTGGGAGACTTGGCCATTGCACCATTTCGTACTGGTCCACATAAACTCCCTGCCTATATTAGCTGAGGCATAGAATATAAGAGCAGGGAGGTTATGATGGAGCAATGCAAAACGCTTGTTAGGCCACAGCTAGAGTACTATGTGCAGTGCTCATCACCACACAATAGAAAGGATTTGATTGTACTAGAGATGGTGCAGAGGAGATCAACCTGGATGTTGCCTGGGGTGGAAAGTTTTGGCTATGAAGAGAAGCTGGTTAGACTGGGGTTGTTCTTCTGAGAGCAGAGAAGGCTGAGGGGGAACCTAGTTGAGGTGGACAAAGTCATGAAGGACATTGATGGGGAGAAACGTTCCTCTCACTACAAGTGCCAATGTGCCCAGGTGCCAGGTTGCCCATGCCAGGGATTAGGCCCGGGCTGCTCTGCCCTTAAGAGGTGGAGTACTACCCTGCTCCAAGTCCGATCACTTGAGGGTCTCCGATGGCCTAGTAGACCTCCCCTCCCACCCCCAGGCGCTGTTACGCCTGACCTCGACACTTGTGGCTAACTATGCCGTCTCTGTGTCACTGCAGGAAAATCTCTCCACAATGGGCGGGAGAGGGCTCAGACTGGCAGAGTGGTGCCAGACATCAGAATCCTCACCTCCTTCGAGGAGAGAGCTCTGGAGGTGACTAGTGTGGCAGGGCTCAAGGCTGCCACCAACGCGGAGGTTGACGGAATCCGCAGAGGTGAGGAACCACTGGGCTCCAGCAAGAGGACCTGTCAAACATGAGTTGTTATTGCCTTATTGACTGACCTATCTCTCCCACTGACCACTTTTCCATTCTCCCGCAGGTCTTCCAGCCGACAGCGTCGGCCCATCCCAGGCGGCCCCTTTCCTGAATCTGAGAAGATGCCACCGTTGTCGTGGCACAGCTATCATTCCCACCCCCCACCAGCGCAGATACACGCACCTCGGTGGGAAATGTTAGTGGTCAGGCTTCTGGGGCAGAAGCTGGTGAGCACCACACTGCTGATGATGCACTTCCAGTGGAGGCAGGAACCCAGAGGTGAGACAGCAATCTGAGGTTTGCTGGATCCCAGGACCCAGCCAGGTCCCAACCTGATACTGAACCTGTGGAAGTGGGTTACCCGGAGCTGATGGAGATGATAGGGAATGGCCAGTACGTTCAGAGGGAGATTTCAGGGTCACTTCATCAGATCCATAGCAGCTTGGAGGAATCCCAGAAGCTAAGGGCGCGGGAAATGGCGTCAGCAATTAGTGGCACCAAGGCCAACATTGCTAGGGAGGCGACCGCAGAGGAGAGCCTGGTGCACGATGTCGGCACCATTAGTGAAGGTGTCCAAGGCGTTGCGTAGTCAGTGGCGGCCGTGACTGAGGGGATGTCACCCAGGCCGATCTTGATGAGGTTCTGCGGGACATATCCCGCTTCAGATGGGCATGGCTGAGGTGCTGCAGAGCTTGTCCAAGTCGCAGGTGGGCATGGCCAGGTTGGACCCGTCTCATGGACTGACGACGAAGGGCACCAGCTCCCTGAGTTTCACCCCTCTGATGAGGCTGCGTCTCGAGGTCAGCACACGGGATCACTGTGGCACATCTGTGCATGTGCCGCTGACAGGTAAGCCAGTTGCCCTCTGCCCGCCAGGGGCATAAAAGGCAATGGGACGAGGTAAACAGCTGGCTGCCTCCACCTCTGATCCTGGGGAAACACCAAGACATGGTTGAGCTCGGAGGTACAGGCACATTGAGGATCACTGAGGGCACCGGGGGGAGGGGAAGGGCGGGTAGTAGGGGGTGGTTGGGGGGGAGACACTATCGGTAGTGGGGTTAGTACAACACATTAAATACCTTTTTGCACAATCATTATGATGCCTCTGTAACTTTCTTTCGCAATGTGGGCTGTCCCCCGGACCCTTTGCCCATCTCTCCAGGCATCCATCACCCTCGCCCCCTTCCGTCCCCTGCTCCCTGTGGAACTCATCCACCTTTCGGCTGTGGACATGTCCCGAGGGTTGTGTCCCATCCCCGGGTGTTCGGAGGTTGCGTGTGTGGTGTTGCCCCCGACAGTGTTCAAGCACAGTGTCTAGGCATCAAAGTGTGATTAGGATGCTAGGCAATAACTCTCATATGCTACATGGCCCGCCCACCCACGGGAATCCACTTGGCATGTGTCAAGTGCTCACTTAACCACGATTACCAATTCCCTATTAGTGATTGCCTTCAGCCGCGCAGCCAGAGTCCTCAGCAGTCGATGGGGGTTATGGGTGATTGGTGGAGCAGGTGGGCAAGGGCAAGGGTTGCCCCTGGAATGGGTACACGTGATCCAGGGGTTAGCACCACAGTGCTGCGAGTGATTGCCCCTCGGTTGCCTGTCCAGTGCCTCCCCTCCCAACCCCAGCTGAGCTCCCCCCCCCCCCCCCCCCCCCGTTCCCCCGTGAGCAAAGGTGGCTACTCACCTCCTTGGATCCCCACAGAAGCCCTTCCACCAGGTTCTCATTTTTCAAAAGGAGTAAGCACTTGTTGGGGAGGGCACTGAATGACAGGAGGCCGTTGGATATGGGATCTCTCTCGTCGATTGTATGGAAATTGGGCTTAAGTGATGATAATTAGTTTCTCACCCCACTACTATGAGATCCCGATTTTGCCTATGGGAGCGGGCTGGTTACACCGCAAAGTGTTTGCCACCTGGCGTGGATCTCGTTTTTGGCCTCCCCCGCTATTCACTGGCCCTGTTACGCTTGTGCGAGAGCGCAATGAGGTTGGAGAATCGCGCCCATAGTCTCATAACCTCCTTGGCCGTGCCACTGGTTGCAAGTTTAATTGTAATTAGTGGAAACCAAAACTTTGAGAAGTCTTTCCCTCCAGGCACCCCACCTTTCAGTAGATGTCTTGGAATAGTGGCTCTGAATAGAAATCTTGATTGACTCTTTTCTTCCTCACCAAGTGACACCAATTGTTATGCTCACATCATTGACTTAAATGAGATCAGGGAGCCCTTCAGCACACTGCCAAATATTCATCTACCAGCCTCCTGAAATTTATAGCATCCTCCAGTTTCACTGGTTTCCATGATAGGCTATTCCTTACATTCAATGCCCTCTGAGTGAAGAAGTGGCCTCAACTCTATATTTACTGTTTAAGCTTGAAGACAAATCATCTTGTCATGGAGCTCTGGTTAATACTGAACCTCACTCTAGAATCCAATTTATCTATTCCCTTTTCCTCGTTCTGTTCCCTCCAAGGCTGCTATGTATCCTGAATGGTGTAATCCCCAGGACTGCACACAAAACGTAAGGTGAGGGTTCACCACTTTGGTCAATAACAAGCCAATGAATACAGGTCTTATCTCCTGGCTATCAAGATCCAACTGCTCCTTGTGCATATGAGTTATGAAGATATCATTTGCAATTATGATAGGCGACAGATTACCATCAGGTGTTCTGCTTTGCCACAAGCATGCTGTAAAATGTGAAAATTAAAGGAAAGTTTAACTATTTACTTTTTTTCTAATAGTTCCTCTTTCCTTGAAGACGCTCAGGGTGAAGTATTTCTCAATTGCTGATAACCTTGCTTCACTCAAGTGGTTATTTTTTATATGCAAGACTGAATCATGATAATTGACAGATTCTTTAACTATGTGGGCAATCACAGCTTACCTAATCACAAATTAATTTCATCTCAACTATACCAGTGATAACAGGAAGTGGTTATGATGAAGGACGTGCATTCCAGATACCAAACTTTTATGCAAGTGTCTCAATTTTTTATCATTGTGGTGAAGGATAAACATTATGTTGACTCTGACTTCTTTGCTGACTGCGTTGAGGAATGAGTTTCCAATCTACGAGTAGAATGGCGAGGAAATTAAGAACACATGTACATTATAGTAGAATCATTTGTGTAAATAAATTAAAATAACTATTAAAATAATCAGCAGTTTTGAGCCGAGATCCTTCCAATTTAACAGCAGTAAGAGCTGTTTTCTTCAATACATAGGAAGAATTTTAAATTAGTCACTATTGTTGTGACATAAAAGCTGAATGGAATCATTGTTTCTTTATCTGGAAGATAGAGAAAAAATATTTAAAAATAAGGCTCTATGTTCAAGTGGTACATGATGTTAGTTAAGTAATTGGCAAAAGAACACAGAGGCAAGATTTTTAAAAAATGTTTTAATTCCAATTTTTCTTTTTATATAATACAATCCAAAAACCCCAAGAAAGAATAAACACAAATATTTACTGAAAACAACCCCTCACACAACCTAACCCCTCCCCCTTCCCTTCTCCCCCTGTTAACAGCTAATGGTGAGCAATTCCTTGAAATAAACAATAAAAGTTTTGAGCCATTTTTGTTGAGATGCTCCAGGGAGGAGTGTAGGGCCAGGGAGTTGGCTCCTGCTGTGGACCGGGTGTAATGGTATGCAAATTGCAGTGAATCAAGGCAGTCTGGAAGTATGGAGTTGATGTGTCTCATGACCAACCTCTTGAAGCATTTTATAATGTTAGATGTCAAGGCCACCGGACGGTAGTCATTGAGGCACGTTGCCTGGTTCTTCTTTGGTACAGGTATGATAGCGGTCTTCTTGAACTAGGTGGGAACCTTGGAACGGAGTAGGGAGAGGTTGAAGTTGTCTGCGAATACACACACCAGTTGGTCCGCGCAGAATCTGAGTGCATGACCAGGGCCTCTATCAGGACGCATTGCTTTGTGTGGGTTCATTTTCAAGAAGGCCATTCTGATTTCTGAGACTGATGGTGGGCATGGGTATGTCAGAGGCTGTTGGAGCAATTCGCATTGGTTTGTTGGCTTTCTGCTTGAAACAAGCATAGAATGCATTGAGTTTTTTATTTTAAACTTAGAGTTTCATTTTTTCCATTTAAGGTGCAATTTAGTGTGGCCAATACACCTACCATGCACATGTTTGTGTTGTGGGGGTGAAACTCAAGCAAACACAGGGAGAATGTACAAACTCCACACGGACAGTGATACAGAGCCGGGATTGAACCTGGGACCTCAGCGCCGTGAGAAAGCAATGCTAACCACTGTGCCACCGTGCTGCCCTGGGGGGTGCCCTGTTGCCGGAGATTCTACTCAGCTTTGTTTTGTAGCCCGTTATCTTGTTTAAACCTTGCCACAACCAACAAGAGTCAATGTTGTTAGTCTGTGACTCTAGCTTAGTCTGGTATTGTCTCTTGGCATCCCTGAAAGCTTTGCGGAACTCGTACCTAGATTTCTTGTATACCTCAGGATCTCCGGTCTTGGATGCTTCAGACATGGAATTCAGTAGGGAGTGGATCTCATGGTTAAGCCATGATTTCCAGTGGGGGAACGGACGTACTACCTTCTTTGTCACATAATCCTTTGACACACTTACTGATGAAGTCTGTGACGGTGGTGGAATACTCATCTGGGTTGGCCACTGTGTTCTTGAATGTGAACCAGTCCACTGACTCCAAAGAATCACGTAGGAGCTCTTCCGTTGCCTCGGACCAGCATTGCACGATCTTCTAACCGGATTCTCCCTCTTACGTTTCTGCTTATATGCCGGAAAATGGAGCACCATCTTGTGGTCCGATTTTCCAAAGTGTGGTCGGGGATGGATTGCTAGCGTCCTTGATGTTTGCAGTGTAGCAGTGGTCAAGGAAGTTGGCGCCTCTCAGGGGATAGGAGATGTGTTGGTGGAATTTTGGCAGTACACTCTTTTTTTAAATAAATTTAGAGTACCCAATTATTTTTTTCCAATTAAGGGGCAATTTAGTGTGGCCAATCCACCTATCTTGCACATCTTTGGGTTGTGGGGGTGAAACCCACGCAGACACGGGGAGAATGTGCAAACTCCTCACGGACAGTGACCCAGAGCCGGGATTCGAACCCGGGTCCTCAGCGCCGTAGGCAGCAATGCTAACCACTGTGCCACCATGCTGCCCCCTGGCAGTACACTCTTGAGGTTGGCCTGGTTGAAGTCCCTGGCCATGGTGAACAAGGCCTCCGGGTATTCTGTGTCGCTGTTATTTATAGCAGTGTACACTCAGTCTTTCCACTCAGTCTGAGTCTTTCAGATCTGAATTTCAGCAGCAAGACCCACTTTGCGATGCCTCATTCCTTAAATCAAATGTCTAGTCAATCTGTCCACTTCCTTTCACACGGAAAACCAACAAACATCCTGGGCTGGATTCTCGCAGCCCAGCGCCGAAATCGCGTTGGGCGCGGGGGTGGAGAATCCAATTTCACACTGAAATCGGGCCCAGCGCCGGTCCGGTGATTCTCTGGGACCCGAAAATCGCCATGATTACAGAGTACGCCACGCGAATGGGGGCCCATTGCCAGTGGCCTGTCCAGCGATCCTCTGCTCCCGACCGGCCAAGTTCCCGACAGCGTGGAACTAACCTACCATTGCCGGTCAGGATGCTCGCATGGCGGCTGCAGACTCAGTCTGCGGGCACCCTGGTGTCGGGCGGGGGGGATCGGACACTAGAGGGGCTTTATAGGAGGCCGGGGTTTAGATCCATGCGGTTAGATGCTTGGGCGCGCGGCCGATCGGGGGAATCTAATTTTTGCATCTGGCTTCGTGGTCCGAGTCCGCCATAGAGCTCGCCGCGACTGCTGGAGGCTGCCGCCGTGCGCATGCGCGGACTCCAAACCAGAAGTGTGGGCGCCCTTATCCGCAGCTAAAGCTGCAAGATTTACTCTGGGCTCCTGCTAGCCCCCTGCAGGGCATTTAATTCGCTCCACTTTTTTACAGGAATCTCTGGAGTAAAACTCCAGCGTTTTTAGGACGGTGTAGGGACAGAGACCCATTTTGGGAGAATCCAGCCCCCTGTTTGGCTGTTAACACAAGACTCCTTCTCTGCTCTTCTCATAAACAGCTGCTTTGTTCTTCCATACAACATAATCTGTCTTCTCTCTCTCCCTGTTGGGAAATGGAGCTGTCTTTGGTGTTAAAACCATGACTTGAGTTTCCTTCCCCAGTGGTAACCAGGTTACACGGGTCTGTCTCCAAATGGAAGTGTTTAGTATTACCTCATCATCTCCCTTTCCAGAATGTTGTTTTGCCTTAAGTTAAAGAGGACATTTTAAAACATAACCATTTTGTGAAGTTCAGTGTTTGGTAATAAATTTCAAAAGGATATTGGATAAATAGCTTTTTTTTAAATTCTAATTCAGGGGAAATTTAGCATGGCCATTCAACCTACCCTGCACATCTTTGGGTTGTGGGGTTGAGACCCATGCAGATTTGGGCAAATTGTGCAAACTCCACATGGACAGTGACCCGGGGACGGGATCGAATCCAGGTTCTCGGTGCCGTGAGGCAGCAGCGCTAACCACTACACTACCATGCCGCCTGGATAAATAGTTGGACATGAAAGATTTACAGGGATGTGGGGAGTGAACAGGGTAGTGGGTGTAATTGGATTGCTCTTTCAAAAAGGCAGGCCCAGTGGGCTGAAAGGCCTCCTCATGTCTCATTGTACAATTCGAAGTCTCAGTTGGAGTATTGTGCAAATGTTTAAGCAGCTGTTAAACAAATTACCCAAAATCAATTGGGAACAAGAGTTCACTTGGATGTTACCAGGGATAAAGGGCTACCACTATTTAGATTGAAGAAATTAGGACTTTTTTCACTACAGAGAAGATGATTAAGGAGTGACCTAGTTGAGGTCACTATTATGAAGAGTTGTGGGCCGGGATTCTCCGACCCCCCGCCAGGTGGGAGAATCGCTGGGGGTCGGTGCGAAACGCGCTCCCGTCGTCCTCCCAATTCTCCCGCCCCCCCAAAAACCAGCCCAGCGTGAGTCGCGCTGCCCGCCTCGGAGAATGGCGGGGTCCGGCACAACTCAATGGCCGCCGGGGCCACCCGAATTCTCCAGCCCGCAATGGGCCGAAATCCCGCCCGCCTGTAGTCGGTCCCTGAAATCAGAGTAGGCCACTTACCGGCGGGACCTGGTGGCACGGTGGGTGGGCCTCTGGGGTTCCTTGGGGGTCGCGGGGGGATCTTGCCCCGGGAGGTGCCCCCACGGTGGCCTGGCTCGCGGTCGGGGGCCCACTGATCTGCGGCCGGGCCTGTGCCGTGGGGGCACTCTATTCCTTCCACATTGGCCGCTGTGGTCCTCAGCGATGGTCCATGCGGAAGTGAATCCCTGTGCGCATGCACGGGGATGACGCTAGCATGCGCCGAATCATGCCGGTTGGCGTGGCGCCAGGCCCTATCCCGCTGGTGGGCGGGGCGCCAACCACTCCGGGGTTGGCCTAGCCCTTGAAGGTGCAGAGGATTCTGCGCCCTTGGGGCGGCCCGATGCCGGAGTGGTTCACGCCACTCCGTCCTGCCGAGACCCCCCCCCCCGCCCCGCTGGGTAGGGGAGAATCCCGCCCAAGATCTGGTAAATAGTGACCATTTGTACAACTTTACAATGATCATGAATGGAATTAAAAACGGAGTCAGGAACATATTATTTCATACAGAGTACTTAAAACTATGATTTACTTTGTCTCAAACTGTTCTTGAATTAGAGTCCATGACTTTTTTTAATAAAGGAAATCTGATAGCTGCTTCTTAAACAGTAATATTGAAGGGAGTATGGAGTGAGGATTTGACCAGCTGACTCATATGGAGGAAAACATTGGTGCACTTTTAGTGGAGAAAATGGTCTTTTTTTTCGTTGTGTAAGATTCCATGTGACTGTGTTTCCATGTTTTCATGTTTAGGAACATAGGAATTAGGAGTAGAGGTAGCCCTTTGAGCCTGCTATGCCATTCAATCAGATCATAGAACATAGAACAGGACAGCACAGTACAGGCCCTTTGGCCCACGATGTTATGCCGACCATTTACCCTAATCTAAGATCAATCTAACCTACACCCCTTCAATTTACTGCTGTCCATGTGCCTGTCCAAGAGTCGCTTAAACATCCCTAATGACTCTGACTCCAGCACCTCTGCTGGCAGTGCATTCTACGCACCCACCACTCTCTGTGTAAAGAACCTACCTCTGACATCTCCCCTATTCCTTCTTCCAATCACCTTAAAATTATGTTGTTCCTCCCGTGACAGCCATTTTCGCCCTGGGGAAAAGTCTCTGCCGATCCACTCTATCCATGCCTCTCATCACCTTATACACCTCTGTCAAGTCACCTCTCTTCCTTCTTCACTCCAGTGAGAAAAGCCCTCGCTCTCTCAACCTTTCTTCATAAGACATACCCTCCAGTCCAGGCAGCATCCTGGTAAATCTCCTCTGCACACTCTCCAAAGCATCCACATCATTCCTATATTGAGGCGACCAGAACTGGACACAATATTCGCCTCCCTCCAATCATCCATTCCTACTCCAGTGGAGAGTGAGGACGCAAAGATCATCGCCAACGGCGCAGCAATCCCCTCCCTCATTTCCCGTAGTAACCTTGGGTATACCCCGTCAGACCCAGGGGACTTTCCAGCACATCCTTCTTCTTAATATCAACCTGTTCAAGTCTATTAATCTGGTTCACGCTGTTCTCAGGAGCAACAAGGTCCCTCTCTCTTGTGAATACTGAAGCAAAATATTCATTTTTGGCCTCCCCTATCCCCTCAGACGCTCGGCACAAGTTCTCTCCATTATCCCTGATCGGCCCTACTCTCACTCTCATCATCCTCTTATTTCTCACATAAGTGTAGAACGTCTTGGGGTTTTCCCTAATCCTTCTCACCAGGCATTTTTCATGCCCCCTTCCAGCTCTCCTAAGTCCAATTTTGAGTTCCTTCCTGGCTACCTTGTAACCCTCTAGAGCTGTGCCAGATCCATGCTTCCTCAACCTTCCTTCTTCCTCGACTAGAAGCTCCACTTCTCTTGTCATCCAAGGCTCCTTCACCTTACCATTCCTTCCTCGTCTCAGTGGGACAAAACTATCCAACATTCGCAGCAAGTGCTCCTTAAACAACCCCCACATTACTGTTGTGCATTTTCCCAAGACCAACTGTTCCCACTTTATGCTCCTCAGCTCCTGTCTAATAGCAGTATAATTAAATACCTTCCCATACTGTCTGTTCCTATCCCTCTCCATGACTATGGTAAAGGTCAAGCAGTTTTGGTCACTGTCACCGAAATGCTCTCCCACCGAGACATCTGACACCTGGCCTGGTTCGTTGCCAAGCACCAAATCCAATATGGCCTCCCCCCTAGTCGGCCTATCTACATATTGAGTCAGGAATCCTTCCTGTACACACTTGACAAAATCTGTTCCAGCCAAACCATTTGCCCACATGATATCAATAACTCTTTCAGGTCAGTCTGTTTTTCCTCTGGAAAGTAACTCAACAATTTATCCCAATTTTTAAGAACATCCTCATTTTCCAATTTAATTTGAGGTATGTCAAATTCCAAGTCATCTGGATTTGGTTCGTCACTTTGAGTTAGAATCATGAAACCTCCTCCTTTTTCTCTCCTTCCCTTTCAAAGTACCTTTTAAGCATATTCACATGACACACTCGGTGAGTCTTCCTTCTATCTGGTGTTTGTACCACATAATTCACCTCACATAATTTCCTTTCAATCTGATAAGGTCCACAAAACCTTGCTTTTAAAGGCTCACTTACCACTGGTAACAACAATAAAACTTTATCTCCACTGGCAAAACTATGAACTTTGGATTTCTTGTCCGCTACCTGTTTCATCACATTTTGTGCAACTTTCAAATGTTGTCTAGCCAATTCACCTGCTCTATTTAATTGTTCCCTAAAATTTGACACGTAATCCAATAATGTAAGTTCTGATTTCTCACTCACCAATTTTTCCTTAATCAATTTAAGTGGTCCTCTTACCTCATGACCAAAAATTAGTTCAAAAGGATTAAATTTGGTTGACTCATTAGGTGCATCCCTAATTGCAAACAGTAGGAATGGAATTCCTTTATCCCAATCCTCTGGATAATCTTGACAATAAGCTCTCAACATTGTCTTTAATGTCTGATGCCACCTTTCTAATGCTCCCTGCGATTCTGGATGGTAGGCAGTTGATTTAAATTGTTTTATTCCTAAGCTATCCATAACTTCTTTGAATAACCTTGAGGTAAAATTTGATCCTTGATTAGTCCATATAGATTTCATAGAATTTACAGTCCAGAAGGAGGCCACTCGGCCCATCGAGTCCGCACCGGCTCTTGGAAAGAACCCAAGCCCACACCTCCACCCTATCCCCATAACCCAGTAACCCCACCTAACACTAAGGGCAATTTTGCACACTAAGGGCAATTTAGCATGGCTAATCCACCTAACCTGTACATCTTTGGACTGTGGGAGGAAACCGGAGCACCTGGAGGAAACCCACGCACACACGGGGAGAACATGCAGACTCCGCATAGGCAGTGACCCAAGCCGAGAATCGAACCTGGGAGCCTAGATCTAAGAAGCAATTGTGCTAACCACTATTCTGCCGTGCTGCTAAATTCTAGTAAAGAATTTAAGTAACTCCTCCACAATCTTTTTAGCTGGAATATTATGTACTGGAATGGCCTCTGGAAACCTAGTAGACACATCCATTATTGTCAAAAGATATTCATTCCCACTTTTTGTTTTAGGAAGCGGTCCTACGCCAACAATTAGGACCCTTGTAAAAGGTTCCTCAAATGCTGGAATGGGTATTAAGGACGCTGGTTTTATCACTGCTTGAGGTTTCCCTATCACTTGACATGTGTGACATGATTGACAAAATTTAACTACATCTTTATGTAGGCCAGGTCAATAAAACTGTTTTTAGATTTTAACTTGAGTTTTCCTTATTCCCAAATGACCTCCCTCTGGTACCTCATGTGCAACTCCCAACACCACCTTTCTATACCCTACCGGCAATACTACTTGATGAACTTCTGCCCACTTTTCATCTGCCTGCATATGTAAAGCTCTCCATTTTCTCGTCAAGACATCACTTTTACGGTAATAACACTCTGGTATTCACTCAGATTCCTCTTCCGTGTATGCTTTATGATACATCCATTTTATTTCTATATCGTTTTGTTGCAATTTCCCCAATTTTCCTAAGCTAAAATATCCGCCTCATCCTCCATCTGTTCTTGTTTTTTTATCAACCATCTGATCAAAAATAGTTTCTCATAATTGAACTTCCACTTCATCTTCACTCTTTGATTTCTCCCCTTGTCTAAACCTGTGACTTTGCGACCTTGTCACTACACAATCCGGAAAAATCGCAGGATATTCGTCCTTCAACACTTCAGTTGTCTGATTTTCCACTGGCTTATCAACCACGTAGGCATCACTCCATGGAGTTCTTCAGGGCATCCTGGGACAACTTGGGGAGTGACTACACGTGGGTCCTGGGGAAAATATCACGACCGAGGACTTGCCCCTTTCTTGGTGCATTATTACTCTGCTGCCAAAAAGTGGGTATCTCTGCCACCTTAAAAACTGGCGTCCGGTACCAGGCTGCACAATTCACGACAACATCCATCTGGTCCGGGACCTGGTCTGGCTCTCCCAGAGGGCTGGTATGTCAAGTGCCTTCCTGTCCCTTGATCAGGAGAAGGCATTCGATAGGGTAGATCATGAATATTTATTCGAGACGCTGTAAGCATTCGATTTCGGGATACATTTCATTACCCAGATCCGACTTCTGTACACTGCCTGTTAAGGTTAATGGGTCCGTGACGGTGGCCCTTCGCTTTGGGAGAGGAGTACGCCAGGGCTGCACCTTGTCTGGCCCACTCTATTTGCATGAGGCCTTTCCTGCACCTCCTACGAGGAGGTTGTCGGAACTGGTTCTGCGCGGGCTGGGCATCGGGGTGGTCCTCTTGGCTTACGCTGATGACATGCTTCTCATGTTCACTGACCCTGCTGACTACTTGGGACTGTTTAGCACAGGGCTAAATCGCTGGCTTTGAAAGCAGACCCAGGCAGGCCAGTAGCACAGTTCAATTCCCGTACAAGCCTCCCCGAACAGGCGCCGGAATGTGGCGACTAGGGGCTTTTCACAGTAACTTCATTTGAAGCCTACTTGTGACAATAAGCGATTTTCATTTAATTTCACCTGCGAGGATGCGAGAGTACCAAGCTGTGTACTCTGCCGCATCCTCTGCCAGGATCAACAGGGACTCCTGGTTGGACTCCAGGGTACCATCATAGAGGGGCTCAACGTAAAGTTATCGTTGCAGGGTCTGAAGGTGGAAGGTTGCCACCTGGGTGCGAAGGCACACCAGCGCCTGGCTGCCCTCCCTGAGCGGGAAACTCAGAACCGCAGCAGTGACTTTTTCACCTGGAGCAGGAAAGCCTCCTCTACTTGGGAACCCATCTTTGCCCAGCCGAGGAATCCTGGCCGGCTAACTGGCAGGGGCTGCAGGCCAAGGTCACCCTCGTTTGAGATGCTGGACAGGACTGCTCCAAGTGCTGTCTTACGGGGGTCAAGTTCTGGTCATAAACCAGCTGTCCATGTTGTGGTACCGGCTGGTCAGTTTGACCTTTCCCCGGACTTTGTCAAGAAATCCAGAGAATGCTTTTAGAGTTCTTCTGGGACAAGAGACTGCACTGGGTCGCTGTGAGGTTTTGACTCTCCTGCTTCGGGAGGGTGGCCAGGTGCTGGTGTGCCTTCGCACCCAGGTGGCGACCTTCTGCCTTCAGACCCTGCAACGATACCTTTAATTGCACTCTCATTTGATGTTTTCAAGTTTCCGATGATATGTGTTACGTTTGGGCAGTGCCCTTATCAGGAGCAGCCCCTTTTGTTTTGTCCCTAAGTTTGTTTGCTTTCATCTATTTGGGGGCAGCAGGGTAGCATGGTGGTTAGCATAAATGCTTCACAGCTCCAGGGTCCCAGGTTCGATTCCCGGCTGGGTCACTGTCTGTGTGGAGTCTGCACGTCCTCCCCCTGTGTGCGTGGGTTTCCTCCGGGTGCTCCGGTTTCCTCCCACAGTCCAAAGATGTGCGGGTTAGGTGGATTGGCCATGCTAAATTGCCCGTAGTGTCCTAATAAAAGTAAGGTTAAGGGGGATGTTGTTGGGTTACGGGTATAGGGTGGATACGTGGGTTTGAGTAGGGTGATCATGACTCGGCACAACATTGAGGGCCGAAGGGCCTGTTCCGTGCTGTACTGTTCTATGTTCTATGGTTGACCTCAAAAGTGGCCAATCGACCTAACCTGCCCATCTTTGTGACCATGGGAGGAAACCCACGCAGACAGGAGGAGAACGTGCAAACAGTCACCCAAGGCCCAAGGTCGGAATCGAACCCGGGTCCGGGCAAAACCTTCCTCAATCCTCTGACAGCAGTGGGGTCTTTCATGCGCACACACAGATTGTGACACCGTGGAGGGACCACTATATCAAACAGCAAAGCGCGGGCGGCAATCCAAACCCAAATCATAACTACGCGACCGGCTGCCTTTTTTTGTTCTTTGCCCCATTCAAAACAATTATGGTATTAAAACAAAACCAAGAGATTGAACTGATGCAAATTGACTTTGAGGGGAGTTGGCGCAGGCGCAGGAAGCTTTCTCCGCACGGACGGGCGAGAGCGAGACGGAATCCGCAGCCAATCAAAGCGGCCGGAGGCTCGGGCAGCGGCGCGGGCCTTTTGCAAATAAACCGTCAGCAGCGGGCGGCCGGCCCGAAGTGAGCGGTATCGGGTTCGGTTCCCGGCCTCGCCGGCAGAAGAAACATTTAGGTGGCGGTAGCCGGCTGACCGGGAGGAAGAGGGTTGGAGTTATTGTTGTCCCCGGTGATTTGTATATTTACCGTTTTGGGGCAGATTGCTGTTTATTTTTTAAAAAGATGTCGGCGGCGGCGGCCCTCTGTCCGTCGGTAGGGGTGGCGGAGTTAAGATGGCGGGCGGCCTGGTGCGCTGCCTCTGGTGTGCGCGGTTAGAGCAGGAGTGAGAGGCGGCGCTTCCCCCACCCCCGGGGTGGGGAGACAGGATGGTGACCCTATCGTGGCGGCGGCCTTCCTAGATGATCATAGCGGCCTGGACCGTCTTCCACGCTACTCGGAGCCTGGTGCGAGGGTTACTGCTTTCCCGGGAGCCACCCGGCTCTGCCGCGGCCTCCTCCCCCGTCGCCGCCGATTCCGACGCCACAGGCCGGATGGGTAATAGCTGCGTGTGCCGGGACGGCAGCGACACCGAGGAGAACCCGGGCCCCCCGGGCGAGTTCGGAGCGGCTGAGCGCCGGCACCCGCCTCCCCTTTCATCGTCGTCGTCGTCGTCTTCACATCACCACCATCACCACTCTCACCACCACCACCACCACCATAGCAACAACGCCGAGGGCGAGCCCAGGAGCCGCTCCCGGGACCCGGTCAGACCGCCCAGGAGGGGACGGGGTCCCCACGAACCTCGCAGGAAGAAGCAGAATGTGGACGGCCTGGTGTTGGATACGCTGGCCGTCATTCGTACATTGGTGGACAAGTAAGTTTGGCCTCCCAACCCCTTCCCAGTCTGGGGTCTTGCACCCAGCACTGCTCCTAACTAACTAGCCTGTTTGTTCCACATTTTCCTACGTCCATGGATAGTCTGGGAACCCTTCAAGTTAGTCACTTTTTTGTGTAGTGTTCTTCAAAACTATATTCAAATGTCAGAAATTGGTTGCTTTGTCTTTATATCATTTGGGGTCAAATTGGCCACATGTTGTCAGAGATTCCCATGTCAGTCACACTTGCCGTTTTTCTTCATTTTTGGAATTTTAAACCAATATTGTGGCATGTGCAGGGCGCCGATGGCAGTTTTGAAATCCTAAAGGCTGAGGAAACAGATTAAATTAAGTTAATTAATATGAATCGAGAAAAGAGCTGGAGAAACTTTTCAGGGACTAAAATCTGAGATTCTCGGGACCTAACCCATGTTGAGATAGCTTCCTGGCTGTGATTTTACGATATTCCTCAGATTCTGAAATGGTTCCAGCAGATTGGATGTTGGCAAACGTCGCATTGCTATTGGGAGCGAGAAAGTGGGAACTCCGTCAATTAGTCTGTTAGTAGTCAGTAGAATGTGCTGGAATCGGAAGGTCTTTAATGCACTTAAGTCATAGTATGATCAGACAAATCTACACTGTTCTACAAAAGGTAAATCACATTTGACAAATTTATTGGGGTGTTTTGAGGATGTAACTAAAAGAACACCATTAGATTTGGTGTACCTGGATTTCCAAAAGGCTTTCGACAAGGTGTCGCAAAGGTTTACTGTCGGGGCAGCATAATGCCACAGTGGCTAGCACTGCTGCATCATAGTGCCAGGGACCTGGGTTCAATTCTGGCTTGGGTGGTTGGGTGGAGTTTACACGTAGTCCTTGCATCTGCGTGGGTTTCCTCTGGCTGCACCGATTTCCTACTACAGTCTAAAGATGTGCCGGTTAGGTGGATTGGCCATGCTAAATTGAACCTCCATTTCCAAAGATATGCAGGTTAGATGGGGTTATGGGTATAGGGCAGGGGAGTGCGTGTAATGGCATTGTCATTATACCTGGGAGTGGGTCTCGTGGCGTTTTTCTTTTACAAATTTAGAATACCAAATTCATTTTTTCCAATTAAAGGGCAATTTAGCATGGTCAATCCACCTACCCTGTACATGTTTTGGGCTGTGGGGGAGAAACCCACGCAAACACGAGGAGAATGTGCAAACTCTACACTGACAGTGACCCAGAGCTGGGATTGAACCTGGGACCTTGGTGCTGTGAGGCTGCAGTGCTAACCACAGTGCCACCGTGCTGCCCTGGGTCTTGTGGCATTAATGGAAGTATAATAGTATGATTAACAGCTGGGAGCTTTAATAACGGCTCCTTTGCTGTTCTCGCCGACCCGTTACTCCACAAGTCCGGTGGTGGTGGCGACACTGCGGATCTGGGGACAGTGGAAGAGGTACACGAAGGTGGAAGGAGCGTTGGTCTGGACCCCGATATGTAACAACCACAGGTTTTTCCCGGGTAGGATGGATGGTGGGTTCCAGAGCTGGCAGAGGGCAGGCATCAGAAGGATGGGAGAGGTGTTCATAGACGGAAGCTTTCCCAGTTTGAAGGCGCTAGAGGACAAATTTATTCTGCCGCCAGTAAACGGCTTTAAATATCTGCAAGTATGAGCCTTCCTGAAAAAACAGTTTGTGGCCTTTCCGATGCTGCCGCCACAGAGGATACAGGACAGGATGGTCTCTGGCACCTGGGCGGGGGAGGTGTCTGATATCTACCAGGAACTACAGGAGGCGGAAGAAACCCAGGTGAAGGAGCTCGAGGGCAAGTGGGAGGAAGAGCTAGGTGAGGAGTTAGAAGCAGGTCTGTGGGCAGAGGTCCTGGGCAGGGTTAATTCCTCCTTATCATGTGCCAGGCGCAGTCTAATTCAATTTAAGGTGGTCCACTGGGCACACATGACGGCAGCGAGAATGAGCAAGGTTTTTTGGGTAGAAGACCGTTTATATGAGGTACAAGGGCAGCCCTACGAACCATGTCCACATGTTTTGGGCATGACCGGAGCTCAGAGAGTTCTGACGAGGGTTCGCGAGGGCAATGCCCAAGGTGCTTAACACACGGGTGGTGCCGAGTCCAGAGATAGTGATCTTTGGAGTGTCAGAAGACCCGGGAGTTCAGGGGGCGAAAGAGGCCAACGTCTTGGCTTTTGCCTCGCTAGTAGCCCGGAGACGGATTTTATTAATGCGGAGGGACTCAAAGCCCCCGAGTGTAGAGACTTGGGTTAATGACATGGCTGGCTTTCTCAGCCTTGAGAAAATAAAGTTTGCCTCATGAGGGTCTACACTAGGGTTCTCTCAGGGGTGGCAGCTGTTCGTCGACTTTCTTGGGGAAAATTAAAATGTTAGCAGCAGCAGCAATCCGTAGGGGGAGGGTGGGGGTGGGGTGCGTGCTTCATTGGGATGGTGTGGGAAGACTGGGTCACATGGGGTAATGTCTATTTAATTGTTATTGTGTATTCTATGTTAATGTTCACTCTAGTTTGTTTTGTTATTGTTTCTACTGTTTCATTATGAAAAATTCTGCAAAACCTTAATAAAAATACTTAAATAGTATGATTTTCAGAAAGCAAAAGAATGTTCTTAAATTTAGCAATTTCAAGATGACAGGCAGTGATTGGAGTGCCATAGGGTTCAGTGCTGGGCATTTGGCTATTTGCAACCTATATAATGACTTGTGTGAAGTACAGAGTAAAGTAATCTATCGGAGTTTGCTGATGCATAGCTAGGTGGAGATCTGAGAAGGGCACATAGGCTATGAAGAGATGTAGACAGATTAAATTAATGGCCAACAAGGTGGCAGATGGAGTATAATGTGGGGAAGTGTGAGGTTAGAGTTATAGAAGTTTTCAGCATGAGGTTATTTACTTTGGTCACGAATAGAAAAGTAGAATATTTTTTACAAGGAGTGTACTTGAACAAGGACAGAATGTTAGCATGCAGGTGCGGCAAGCAATTATGAAGGCAGATGGTATATTGGTCTTGGTTGCAAAGGATTAGACTACAAGAATAAGGAAGTATTGCTTCAACTGTTCAGGGGTTTGGTGAGACCACACCTGGAGCACTTTGTGCAGGTTTGGTCTTTATATTTAAGAAGGATATACTAGCCTTGGGAGCAGTGCAGTGAAGTTTCACTTGGTCCCTGGGATGAGAGGGCTGTTCTATAATGAGAGGTTGAGTAAATTGGGCTTAAATTCTCTGGATTTTAGACAAATGATCTTGGGTGATTTCATTGTAATATACTACATCTGTGTTTCTCTCAAAATGTGTGTCACTCAAAATGGTGGGTGAGGGTGGATTGGCATCCCTGCTTGAATTAGGCCAGGCCCATCCCTCTCTTCGGCCGAAGGCTGGTGTGCAGTGATTGTGAAATGCCACAGTTGTAAGGAAAAAGAGAGGGTTCTGCAATGGGCAAGGTAACACTGATTTCAAGTTGGAAGGCCACTCGCTCCATTAGATTGTATTAGGACATGAGCATTTAATGAAGTAGAGGCTGCCCTGTACAAGAGTGGAGCTCATCAGTTAAGTTCGAGGAAAAAGATTGTTTTTTTGACGTGCCGGGAGACTGTTGAAGGCACAAGTTGTGTGCAGTGTAATTTGGTTTTGGCTCTGCCGATGGGCATGTTGTAATGTTGGTATTTTTTGTTCTTGTTGGCGTTGTGTTTCTATTATTTTGAATTAGATTTGAGGTTCTCTACTATGTGGGATTTTGTTCTTTATGTTAATATATAGTTTCCTTTTTTTTTCAACACTGTTGTTCGGCGTGACATTTTGTTGTCAGTGGGGCTTGCAAGTTAAGTGGGATTTTGGTATTTTAAAATTTTTAATCTATTTTTCTCTTCAGTTCAGAGTCTTGCTAACTAAGGAGTTAGTTAATGGGAGTGGGTTTGGATGGGTTGCTGCAGCTCATTATAGTAATGTTTAGAGGTTTTGTTTGGTTTTGTTCAATGTAGGTTTTAGTGTTCAGATAAGTCTTTGTTTGCCTCGCTTTTATTTATTTTTGGGTGTGGTAACATTCAATGGCATTGGCGTTTTTTGGGGGGGGGGGGGGGGGGGGGGGTTGGTTTACCAGCAGTGTCTGCTGGTTTTTCTTTGCCCAGCCTTCTGATTAGATTTGGTGATCGTTTTGGGTGGATCTTTTTTCTTTACTTTTTCCGTGTCCCTGGGTTTCTCTCGGTGCAAATGGCTGACTCTGGATTAAGAGCTGGTGGGAGACCTCCAATTCGTTTGTCTCCTGGAACGTTAGTGGTTTGAATGGCTCTTGTCTCTTGTTATCTCTTAGAGCATATATGCTAAAGATAACAAAGTTGGAGCCGCGTAGCTAAGTAGGAAAAAAATTACAGACTCATTTTGTACTATTGTCTATTAGCAGGCCAGTCAGTACGCCAGTTACAATGCTCCTGGGGCAATTTTATGAACACTGGGAGAAGGCCAGTCGTCTTTTGACTCACCAACTCGAGTGGCAGGTGGCCTCCTGGGACATCACTCAGATATTCGATTGAGGCTGGAACCTTGTTCTCCACGCCTCCCCAGGTCAATGCAGCTTTTCAATCCTCTAACCGTCATCTTTATAGATCGGAGCCCCCTGCAGATGGGGAATTTCTGACTTTCTGGTTGAAGTGGATAGCAGCAGTGAGTTGGACTTCCTGTTGCGCCCCAATAGGATTTTAGCATGTATTGAGCTGATGTAGTCTGGCATGGCCCCTGGTTCAGATGGCTTTCCGTTTGAGTTTTGCAAGATGTTCTCTGAGCAGCTTGTACCTTTTGTTATTGGACATGTTCAATGATTCCCTATCCCTGGGGTTGCTGTCTCCAACTGTCACTCAAGCCTTTATTTTCCTGAGTGTAGCTCCTATCTCACTTTTGAATGTGGGTGCCAAGCTACTCGCTAAGGTGTTGGGCCTTTGGTTGGAACCTTGCCTCCCAAATATAATTTTGGAGGATCAGACAGGCTTCATGAACAATATACGTCACCTGTTAAATGTCATCCTTTCCCCCTGTCCAGTACCCCAACCTGAGGAGATAGTATCTTTTGATGCTAAAAAGGCATTTGATAGAGTGGAATGGGAGTATTTATTGGAGATTCTCGGGAGATTTGGACAGAAATTTGCCCCCTGGATTTGCCTGTTATATAATGCCCCTACTGCCAGTGTTCGTATGATTGCTTTGAATTCTGATTATTTTCCCTTGAATAGTGGCACCTGACTGGATTTCCCACTTTCTCACTTTTGTTTGCCCTGGCAATAGAGCCACTTTCTATAGCGTTGAGGTCCTCTAGTCTGTGGAGGGTATCAGTTAGGAATGGGTGGAACATTGGGTGTGTCTGCAGATGATCCACTGGTTTATATTACAGACCCAGCTCCCTTCATCGATGGCATAATGAAGTTGCTTAACACCTGAATGGCTCCTCTAGGTACAAATTGAATTTAGATAAGAGTGACTGTTTCCCAGTTAACCCCCACCGGGAGGCGAGCCCAATTGGGGATGTTACCTTTTTGCCTTTCTGGCTTTAACACTTGGGTCTGGGTGGCCCGCAACTGGCCCTCACTTCATAAGTTGAATTACACAAGCCACTAAAATAGTTTTGCAGAGATGAACAACCTTCCTCTATCCTTGGCGGGTCAGATTCGAGCTAATGTCTTCCCATTTTTCTCCCTAATCCTTTTTTATAAAGTCAGCAAATTGATATCCTCTTTTTAAAAAATATTTAGAGCACCCAATTATTTTTTTCCAATTAAGGGGCAATTTAGCATGGATAATGCACCTACCCTACACATTTTGGGTTGTGGTGGCGAAACCCGTGCAAACTCCATGGACAGTGACCCTGAGCCGGGATCAAACTTGGGACCTTGGTGCCTTGAGGCAACAGAGCTAACCACTGTGCCACCATGCTGCCCAAATTGATATCCTCTATAATTTGGGCTGATAAGAATTCCAGAATATGTTGCAGTTTGCTTCAAAGGGATCGGCAGTCCGGGGGGTGCTTAGCCTTCCCCAATTTATTGTTTTATTACTGGGCAGTTAACAGTCAAATGTTGTGGGTCGATCAGTGACCCTGATTCTGTTTGAGGAAAAATGGGAGGCCCATTCCTGCACTATCTCTACTTTTCTTGCCATAGTCACTGCACCCATTGCCCTTTTTCTCCCCGCTGGAATTTCCTCAAACCCATGGTGGTCTCCTCTCTGCGGATTTGGAAGCAGTTTAGACACCATTTTAAGCTCCTTTCTCTGGCTTCACTAGCCCCTATTTGCAATAATAACCGTTTCCTACCTTTCGGTTTGGACCCAACATTTAACTTTTGGGAAGTAAAGGGCCTGGAATGTTTAGGGACCAGTTCGTGGAGGGGAGATTTTCTAGTTTTGGCGAGTTTGCTGATTAATTCCAGCTCCCAAGCTCCAACCCGTTTCAGTACTTTTATGTTTGTGACTTCTCGTGAAAGGATTTTCCTTCCTGTGGTGTCAACATCTTCCTTGATTTTTGTCCCTGGTGTGGAGTCTATTTTGGACCTTTATGGCCATATTTTTTCATCGGATTCTGTTCCACTAAGCAGCGTGAGGGAAAAATGGGAAAGCAGATTGGGTCCCTTTTTAAAAATATTTAGAGTACCCAATTATTTTTTCCAATTAAGGGGCGATTTAACGTGGCTAATCCGCCTACCCTGCACATCTTTGGGTTGTGGGGGTGAAACCCACACAGACACGGGGAGAATGTGCAAACTCCACACGGACAGTGACCCAGGGCCGGGATTCGAACCCAGGTCCTCGGCGCCGTAGGCAGCATTGCTAACCACTGTGCTACCGTGCTGCCGGGTCCCTTTTTTAATGGTGATGCGTGGAGCAAGGCCCTTCACTGGGTCAACTCCATGTCTTCATGTGTTTGGATGAGCTTATTCGGTTTAAGGTGTTATATCGGACGCACTTGACTAGCGCAAGACTCGTGAGTTTTCCCCAAATGTTGAGAGGTGTGATTGCTGTTCTCTAACCATGCACACATGTTCTGGTCCTGTCCAAAACCTGTAGGTTTCTGGACTTTGGCATGGGAGATACTCCATGTAGATTTAGACCTGTGTCCGTTGACCATATTTGAGATGTCGGATTCTCCAGTGATTCAGTCTGGGGTACAGTCGGATGTTGTTGCCTTTGCTTCGCAGATAGCCCGGAGGCGCATATTGCTTGGTTAGAGGTCTCCCATTCCACCCAGTGCCTTTGCTTGGTTGAGTGACTTACATTAGCTTATGTTTTCTTGTATTCTTTGTTCTGGTTTGTGTTAATTATTACGAAAAAGTTAAAATAAATATATTAAAAAATAAATAAATACTGGGTCCTGAAGTAGTTTGACGGGGTCAACAATGAGAGCTGATTTTTGCTGGTTGGGAAATCCAAGACAAGCAGGCACAATCTCTGGCTAAGGAGCTAATTACTTAGGCTGGAGGCTAGAAATTACTTCTTCTCTCAAAGGATTGACATCTTGCAATTCTCCACCCCAGATGGTTGTGGATGTTCCATTATTGCATATATTTAAGATTGGGATTGACCGAATTTTGATCACTTGGAATAGAGGGATATGGGGAGCAGGCAGTAAAGTGGAGTTAAAATTTAAGATCAGCCATGATTGGAATGAATGGTGTAGCAGGCTTAACGGGCCACATCATTTGCTGCTCCTATCCTTGTGTTATGGTGTGTTGAAGATATCCAGACAATTCCCCATAATGTAGAATGGGACAGGCACAGTTTCAGTTCCTTTGAAAACAGCACAGTGGAGTTGTAATGGTTATGATTCATAAATGCTGAGCTAAGTCAGTGGCCCCACCCAACAGGTGATCATAAATTCACGAACTTTGGTTTCCTCAGGGTTGCATTGCAGTCTGATCAAATCAGCTGTTCTGGCGCCAACATTCTGTCAGTTGCAATTGGTCAGTTAGTAACAAGCATGCTGGACTTGGTGCTTCAATGTTTTTGGCACATTATTAGTCTGCTGTAAATTTGCATGTGGATAGATATTGAAATTTATTTGAAATGTTACCGTTACTGAGTCTTAATTGCTGATCTATAAACTGTAGTATTATTCAGTTACCTAATTCTTGGCTGAGTAAAATATAGTTGCTGTCGCCAAATTATTTCCAGTTGTGCAGTTATTTTCTAGTTGTGTGATGCGCTGTCAAAATTGGATCCAATGAAGAATTAAGCGGAATTTCTGTACATGATGTGTGGGTTGTTTAACTCAACTGACTGGCTAGGGTGTAGTGCAGATTAATTCCAAACAGCATGGGTTCAGTCCCAGTACTGACGGGGAGTTCATGGAGGCCTGCTCCTTGCCTTGGCCCATGCCTGATGTGGAGTGGTGCCCCTGAAGTTATAAACCAATTGCTTTTGTTATGGAGAGAGATGCCAATGGTCTTTCGTGCACTACAACAAATTACCTTTGTTCGATGCATGGTGGTAAAGGTATGGAATTTGTTGCATGAACGGTTTGCAGCAGATAGTATGGAACAGTTATGGAGAGATTTGACTCATTTGCAAGTAAGACTGAGGTAGAGGAATATGGAGGCAAGATGGAAAGAGGTAATTTATAGTCAAAGGCTCGTCTGCAATGTAAGCATAGGCATAGACAAATTGGCTCTATGACCTGTTCCTGTTTGGGTGATGACTTTGTTGTGGTCAAAGATATTTATATAG
This sequence comes from Scyliorhinus canicula, assembly GCF_902713615.1. Classification (NCBI taxonomy): domain Eukaryota; kingdom Metazoa; phylum Chordata; class Chondrichthyes; order Carcharhiniformes; family Scyliorhinidae; genus Scyliorhinus; species Scyliorhinus canicula. Next base: position 69,196,257 of record NC_052154.1, on the reverse strand, counting down.
GTCATTTGGGAAGTGGTTTCCACGAAATGTGGTGTGCCTTTGATACATCGAGTGCATTGAGGGTTAATGTGGGCTTGCAGATATTATTAAAACTTCTATAATATTCAAATGCGATTTTGGAGGACACGCTGACTCGTGTACATAGGTTGTGATGTGTTTTTTTGAGTGCTAGTCATCTTTTAAATGTGACATTTTGCTCCCACATTTTTGAAAACCTTCGATGTCGTAACTTTGAGTTGTTTTGAAGTTGAATGTATTGCATAGTATTCACAGCACTGAAACAGGCCTGTTGATCCTTAAACTCCAGACGAATCAGATAGAACATACCTCCCACCCTACTTCATCTAACCCCCGATCAATGTATCTTTCTATTCCGTTCTCCCTCTGGTTTATCCAACTTCCTTTAGAAGCATCTATGCTATTCGCCTCTAATGCTTGTAATGTTTCACATTCTAGCCACACTCCGGGTATAAAATAAATCTCTTAAAGTTACTGTTGGGTTTATGAATAACAATCTTAAGGGCCAGTAATTCTGGTCTCACCCAAGTGGAAATATCTTCTCCACCCCTGTTCCCTCAAATACTTTCATAGTCCAAAATACCTCCTATCAAATGGCTGCTCGGTCTTCTAGTGAAGTGAACCCAGTCTCTTGAACAGTTGATGGATATAGCCTGTGTTTCTGTTGTTTTTTAATTAAACTTTTCACCCCTTCATTTGCTGTTTCCACTTTATAATATGGAGGCCAGAGCTGTGCACAGCATTAGTGTGAGCTCACCAAGGTTCTAGACAAGGTTCATAGCCAATCTGATTTTCAATTCTGTCCCTCTAGAAATGAACCCGATGGGATTATTTGTTTTTTTTTATATAGCCTTGCTAATATGTAATTTTTTTATGGTGATCTCTTATCTGTAAGAACTTCCCACTCATCCTCTGCTTCTCTACCCCAATTGGACATTTATTTTCCAAAGAATAGTAATATCCTTATTCTTTGCCAAGTATGCCATCTTGCACTTCAGCAAACAAACTTCATTTTGCCAATCGTGCAACATTCAACAATTTTATTAATGTTGCCTCTTATTTTGTCAGTTTTAATTGTATTGTTGCTGTTCTTCAAATAATATGGTATCTTTGTTCACTTCAAACATAGAAACCATTGCTCGGGGGGTGGGGGTGGGGGGGTCGATCTTAGCTGAAAAGAGAAATACCACAGCGCAGCACTTGTTCATTAATCTGCGTGTCAGCCCTGACGTCTTGAATAGGAATTGAATCCACTGCGCTTAACTTCAATGAGCATGCTGCCAACTGTGTTAAACTATTAAAACTTTAAATTTACATTGCTTTTAGTGTTCTTTAAAAAAAATAAATTTAGAGTACCCAATAAATTTTTTCCAATTAAGGGGCAATTTAGCATGGCCAATCTATGTACCCTGCACATGTTGTGGGGGCGAAACCCACACAAACACGGAGAGAATGTGCAAACTCCACATGGACAGTGACCCATAACCTGGGACCTTGGCGCTGTGAGGCAGCAGCACTAACCACTGTGCTGCCCTTGCCAGTTCAGTTTCTGATCAATGGTAACCCCCAGGATGTTGATTGTGGGGGATTCAGCTATGGTAATGCCATTGAATGTCAAGGGGCAATGGTTAGTTCCTCTCTTGTAGGAGATGGTCATTGCCTGACACCTGTCTGTAACTTGCCACTTGTCAGCTCAACCCTGGATATTGTCTAGGTCTTGCTACATTTGAACATGGACGGCTTCATTATCTGAGGAGTCGCGAATGGTGCTGAACATTGTGCAGTCATCTGCAAACATCCCCACTTCTGACCTTAGGATGGAAGGCAGGTCATTGATGAAGCAGCTGAAGATGGTTGGGCCTCGGACACTACCCTGATGGACACCTGCAGTGATGTCCTGGAGCTGAGATGATTGACCTCCAACCACCACAACCATCTTCCGTTGTGCCAGGTATGACTCCACCAATGGAGAGTTTTCTGCCTGATTCCCAGTGACTCCAGTTTTGCAAGGGCTCCTTGATGCCATACTCGGTCAAATGCTACCTTCGTGTCAAGGGCAATAACTCTCACCTCACCTCTGGCATTCAGCTCTTTTGTCCATGTTTGAACCAAGGCTGTAATGAGGTCAGGAGCTGAGTGACCCTGGGGGAACCCATACTGAGCACTTGTGAATTGCTGAGTAAGTGCCACTTGATAGCACTGTTGATGACTCCTATCACTTGCTGATGATGGAGAGTAGACTGATGGGGCGGTAATTGACTGGGTTGGATTTGTCCTGTTTCTTGTGTACAGTACACAACTGGGCAATTTTCCACATTGCTGGGTAGATGCTAGCTGTTGTAGCTGTACTGGAGCAGCTTGGCTAGAGGTGCGGCAAGTTCTGGAGCACAAGTCTTCAGTATGATTGCCAGACTATTATCAGAACACCATAGCCGTTGCAGTATCCAGTGCCATCAGCCGTTTCTTAACATCACGTGGAGTGAATCGTATTGGCTAAAGACTGACACCTGTGATGCTGGGTCTTCCGTGGAGACTGAGATGGATCATCCGCGCGGCACTTATGGCTGAAGATTGTTGCGAATGCCTCAGCCTTGTCTTTTACACATATGTGCTGGGCTCCTCCATCATTGAGGATGGGGATATTTGTGGAGTCTACTCTTCCAGTGGGTTGTTTAAAAATCCATCAACATTCAAGGCTGAATGTGGCAGGACTGCAGAGCTTAGACCTGATGCGTTTGTTGTGGAATCGCTTTGCTCTGTCTGTTACTTGCTTATGCTGTTTGGCACACAAGTAGTCCTGTGTTGTAGCTTCACCAAGATGACACCTAATTTTTCGGTATGCCTGATGTTGCTCCCGGCATGCTCTCCTGCAGTCTTCATTGAACCAGAGTTGATCCCCTGGCTTGGTGCTAATGGTAGAGTGGGGGATATGCTGGGCCACAAGGTTGCAGATTGTGGTTGAATACAATTTTGCTGCTGCTGCAGGTGGCCCACAACTCCTCATGGAATACCAGTCTTGAGTTGCTAAATATGTTCCAAGTTTATCCCATTTAGCATGGTAGTGGTGCCACACTACACGATGGAGGGTATTCTCAGTGTGAAGACGGGACATTGTCTCCACAAGGACTGTACGGTGGTCACTTCCACCGATACTGTCATGGACAGATGCAACTGCAGCAGGTAGCTTGGTGAGGAAGAGGTCAAGTGTGTTTTTCCCTCACCACTTGCTGCAGTCCCAGTCTAGCAGCTATGTCTTTTAGGACCTGGCCAATTTGGTCTGTGGTGGTACTGCCAAGCCACTCTTGGTGATGAACATTAAGTCCCCCACCCAGAGCATATTCTGCACTCTTGCCACCCTTCGTGCTTCCTCCAAGTGGTGTTCAACATGGACGATTACGGATTCAGCAGCTGATGGTGGCTGGTATGTGGTAATCAGCAGGAAGTTTCCTTGCCCATTTTTAACCTGAAGCCATGAGACTTTATGGGCTCCAGAGTCGATGTTGAGGACCCCCAGGACAACTCCCTCCTGACTGTCTACCACTGTGCCACCACCTCCTGCTGGGTCTGCCCTGCGGTGAGAAAAGGCATACCCAGGAATAGTGATAGTGCTGTCTGGGATGTTGTTTGTAAGGTATGATTCTGTGAGTATGACTATGTCAGGCTGTTGCTTAACTACTGTGAGGAAGCTCTCCCAACTTTGACACAAGCCCCCAGATGTTAGTAAGGAGGACTTTGTATGGTCGATGGGGGTGGGTTTGCTGTTGTCGTTTATGGGTAGTCCTTGCGGTTTCATTTCATTTTTGTGTTTTTGTCATGGTTGAATACAACTGACTAGGCCATTTCAGAGGGCATTGAAGAGTCAAGCCCATTGCTGTGGGTCTGGAGTCAAATATAGGCCAGACCAGGTAAGGATGGCAGATTTCCTTCCCAAAAGCACATTAATGAACCAGGTGGGTCCTTACGACAAGCGACAATGGTTTCATGGTTATTATTAGACGTTTAAAACCCCCCCCCCCCCCGATTTTAATATGTAGATTTTGCAAATGCTGCCGATGCAGGAAATCTAAGCTAAAAGCAAAATGCAGGAAATACTCAGCATTTCAGGCAGCATCTGTGGATGGAGAGAAACAAAAGCAAATGTTTCGGTTCAAGGTGACTGCAACAGTTCTGATGAAAAGTCACCTTGACCGAAAATGTTAACTCTGGATGGCTGTAGGTTAGGAAACAAAATTGTATTTGTTTCTTATTTATAGAAATGATGCGTGATGTTGCTCTTAAGCTACTTTTGAAACACTTTTCCCTGTAGATATTTAAGTGAATGTTCAGCTGAGCTCTAGCCTAATTGCATCCACACACACTTTTTCTAGCAGGGTGATTTGAATTGTGAGCAGAAGTGGAAAGCTTTGCTGACATTTCTATCTACCTTATCTCTGTTGATATTTCTACCCACCTCCCTGGGAACTACCTGTGTAGCTTTATTTTTAACAGTTTTTGGGTTGATGTCAGTGTGATTGCCTCTTGCAATTGACTGTCAGATATTTTGGGAAATGCATTATATTCCCATGATGGCCTGATCTTTCAAAATTAATTGTTGATTCTTGGAAATAGAATGCTGAAAACAAAATAAGATTCAGTTCTAAAAATAATCTACACAATGAACTCTGAGCATTTCACTGCAGGTTTACCAATTGGGGGTTTGCATTATTGCCACTGGTTTCAATGCAGCATTTCTTGCAGATGAACAATTAAACAATAAATTTTCTCTGAAAACCTGTCACAAATGATAATCCTGCAAGAATGAAGTTGCAGTGATGTGGAAAATAATTTAAAACTGAAAACAGGTAAGTTCTGTTGACCGAATCTGATTTATTAGTTCAACCTATTTGTGATGGTTAGATGTTTTTATTGCAGCAGTGGTGCAGGTAAAGATCTATTCACAGCATTTGTGTGGAGAGAATTTTTCCATGCTAGATTTATTTTGAAATTTATGAGTATTTCCCACAGCTCTCCACCAGCTCTTGTTCCAAAATTGGGAGAGCTGTCCCACAATCTAGACAAACAGCCTGACAGTCATACTCATGGAATCATACCTTGTGGACAATATCCCAAACACCATTATCAGCTGTTCCACTGACAGGACACCCAGCAGAGGTGGCAGCATAGTGGAGGGAGTTTGCCTGGGAATCCTCAAGCTCGACTCTGGACCTTATGCGGTCTCATGGTATCAGGCCAAACATAGACAAACCACACACCCCTCCCTCCTCGGTTGATGGATCAGTGCTCCTTCATGTTGAACACTGCTTGGAAGAAGCACCAAATGTGGCAAAGGTGCGGATTGTAACCTGGTTGGGGAACTTCAATGTCCATAAAAGTAGCTCAGTAGCACAGCTGGCGGAGTCCTCAATGACACAGCTGCTATGTTGGGTCTGTGGCAGGTGGGTGAGGGTACAACTAGCTTGATCTCATTCTCAAAAATTTACCTGTCACAGATGTATCTCCATGACAGTATTAGTAGCAGTGATCACCAGTCTTTCTGTTGATCAAATCACATCTTCATATTGAGGATACCGTCTGCTGTGTTGTGTGGCACACTACCACTGTGCTAAATGGGATAGATTTCTGACTGATCCAGCAACTCAAAACTGAGCATAATGAGCCGTCAGCAGCAGAATTGTGCAACCATAATCTATAACTTCATTGCCTGACACATTTCCTATTTTGTCATCAAGTTGGGGATCAATCCTGGTTCAACAAAATGTGCACGAGGACCTGCCAAGAGCAGCACCAGGCATACCTTTTAAAAAAAAAAAAAATAAAAAAATTTTAGAGTACCCAATTTGTCTGTCTTTCAAATTTTGGGGCAATTTAGCATGGCCAATCCACTTATCCTGCATATCTTTGGGTTGTGAGGGTGAAACCCACGCAAACATGGGGCGAATGTGCAAGCTCTACAGAGACAGTGACCTGGGGCCGGGATCAAACCCGGTTCCTCAGCACAGTGAGGCAGCTAACCACTGCGCCACTGGACTGCCCAGCACCAGTCATACCTAAACATATGCCCAGCACCAGGCATACCTAAACATAAGGGGCTGGTTTAGCTCACCAGGCTAAATCGCTGGCTTTTGAAGCAGATCAAGCAGGCCAGCAGCACGGTTCGATTCCCGTACCAGCCTTCCCGGACAGGCGCCGGAATGTGGCGACTAGGGGCTTTTCACAGTAACTTCATTGAAGCCTACTCGTGACAATAAGCGATTTTCATTTCATTTTTGGGGGCAGCAGGGTAGCATGGTGGTTAGCATAAATGCTTCACAGCTCCAGGGTCCCAGGTTCGATTCCCGGCTGGGTCACTGTCTGTGTGGAGTCTGCACGTCCTCCCCCTGTGTGCGTGGGTTTCCTCCGGGTGCTCCGGTTTCCTCCCACAGTCCAAAGATGTGCGGGTTAGGTGGATTGGCCATGCTAAATTGCCCGTAGTGTCCTAATAAAAGTAAGGTTGGGGGGGGGGGGGGGGTTGTTGGGTTACGGGTATAGGGTGGATACGTGGTTTGAGTGGGGTGATCATGGCTCGGCACAACATTGAGGGCCGAAGGGCCTGTTCTGTGCTGTACTGTTCTATGTTCTATAAGGTGTGACTTTGTGAATCTACAACATGGGGCTAATTGTAAGCCAAACAGTAGAAGCAGCATGCAACAGACAGCTGAATAATTCCACAAATCAATGGATCAGGTCCGGGCACATCTCATTGTGAATGTGGTGGACAATTGAGCTAGCAAGAGGAGAGGACTCCACAAATATCCCCATCCTCCATGATGGGGGAGTCGAGTACATCAGTGCAATATATAGCGCTGAAGCACTTGCAACCATCTTCGACCAGAAGTGCTCGATTGATGATCCATCTCTGCCTTCTAATATCGCCAGCATCATAGATGCCAGTCTTCAGCCAATTTACTTCACTTAACATGATATCCAGAAACTGCTGAAGGCACTGGATACTACAAAGGTTATGGGCCCTGACAACATTCTGGTAATAGCACTAAAAACATTTGTGTTCAAGAATAAGCCATTAACCAAGCTGTTCCTGGGCAGCTGCAACATTGGAATCTACCAGCAAGGTGAAAAATTTCTCGGGTCTGCCCAATTCACACAGAACACTTGACCATTAGTGAAGTGTTGGAAGGTGTCGTTGATAGTGCTATCAAACGGCACTTAACTGCAATATTTTCAAATTAATTTGAGGGATATGGGCATCACGACAAGGTTAGCATTTATTGCCCATCCCTAATTGCTCTATGTGGTTGTGAACTGCCGCCTTAAACAGCTGCAGTCCACCAATGCTTGGTTTTGCTCCTATTAGGATAACTTGGCTGCTGACCTCATTACAGCCTTGGTCCAAACATGGGCAAAAGAGCTGAACTGCAGAGGTGAGATTGTCTGCCCTTTGACGTCAAGGCAGCATTTGATCAAATATGATATCAAGAAGGTTTGGCAAAATTGGAGCCACTGGGAATTGGGGAAAACTCTCCACTGGTTGGAATCATAACTAGCACGAGGTCAATGGTCATGATTGTTGGCCATCAGCCGTCAACACCAGGTCAACACTGCAGTTCCTCAGGGTAGTGTCCTAGCCCCAATAATCTTCAGCTGCTTTATCAATGACCTTCCCTATGAAGGTCAGAAGTGGGGCTGTTCAGTGCCATTCACAACTCAAAATACTGAAGTGGTCCACACCCATAAGCAGCAAAACCTAGACAACCTTCCGGCTTTGGCTAATGAGTGGCAAGTTGCATTCACGTCAGAAAAATGTGAGGCAATGACCCTGTGAACAATAGAGAATCCAACCACTTCCCCATGACATTCAGTGGCATTACAATCGCTGAATCCCCCTTCTATCAACATCCTGGGGATACCATTGATTAGAAACTTTTTAAAAAAAATAATTTTTATTGAAAAATTTTGTATTTATACAACAACAACGAACCATAATAAAATACCAAAAATAACAATAATAATAGCAATCATAAACATTCGCCCCACCTCCATGAACAACACAGCATATTGACAATGCAAATTAACACAATATTAAGTTACATAATAGAAACTACAATAAGGAACACCCCCCCCCCCCCCCCCCCCCCCCCCCCCCCCCCCCCCCGGAAAAGGCTGCCATCATTTATAGAACCCTTGTATTGAACCTCTCAGGGCAAATTTGACCCTTTCCAATTTTATAAATCCCGCCATGTCACTGAACCAGGTCTCCACACTTGGGGGCCTCGCATCCTTCCACTGCAGCAAGATCCTTCGTCGGGCTACCAGGGACACAAAGGCAAGGACACCGGCCTCTTTCGCCTCTTGCACTCCCGGCTCTACCGCAACTCCAAAAATCGCGAGTCCCCACCCTGGTTTGCCCCTGGATCCAACCACCCTCGACACCGTCTCCGCCACCCCCTTCCAGAATTCTTCCAATGCTGGGCATGCCCAGAACATATGGGCGTGGTTCGCTGGACTCCCCGAACATCTGGTGCACCTGTCCTCACCCGCAAAGAACCTACTCATCCTAGTCCCGGACATGTGGCCCGGTGCAGCACCTTAAATTGGATGAGACTAAGCCTCGCACATGAGGAGGAAGAGTTGACTCTCTCCAAGGCATACGCCCAAGTCCCGTCCTCTATCTGCTCCCCGAGTTCCTCCTCCCATTTAGCCTTCAGCTCCTCCACTGACGACTCCTCCACTGACGACTCCTCCACCTCCTGTATTACCTTATAGATGTCAGACACCTTCCCCTCTCCGACCCACACCCCCGAAAGCACTCTGTCCATCGTCCCCCGCGAGGGCAGCAAAGGGAATCCCTCTACCTGTCGCCTAGCAAACGCCTTTACCTGTAAGTATCTGAACATGTTCCCTTGGGGAAGCCCAAATTTATCTTCCAGTTCCCCCAGGCTCGCAAACCTCCCGCCAATAAACAGGTTCCTCAATTTACTGATGCCCGCCCTTTGCCACCCCCTAAATCCCCTATCTCTGTTCCCTGGGATGAACCGATGATTGCCACCCAATGGAGCCTCCATCGAGCCCCGTTTCCCCCCTCTGCCGACTCCACTGTCCCCAGATTCTTAGGGTCGCCGCCACCACCGGGCTCGTGGTAAACCTCTTAGGGGAGAGCGGCAATGGTGCCGTTACCATGGCGCCCAGGCTCGTACCTTTACATGACGCCATCTCCATTCTTTTCCACGCCGCCCCTCCCCCCATAATCACCCATTTACGCACCATTGACACATTGGCCGCCCAATAGTACCCCAAAAGGTTGGGCAGCGCCAGCCCGCCTCTATCCCTCCCTCGCTCCAGGAACACCCTCTTCACTCTCGGAGTCCCATGTGCCCACACAAAGCTCAAGATACTGCTAGTCACTCTCCTAAAGAAGGCCCTGGGGATAAAGATGGGCAGGCACTGAAAGAGGAACAAGAACCTCGGAAGCGCCATCATTTTGACGGACTGCGCCCTCCCTGCCAACGACAATGGCAGCATGTCCCACCTCTTGAACTCCTCCTCCATCTGATCTACAAATCTGGTGAAATTATGTTTGTGAAGAGTCCCCCAGTCCCTGGCCACCTGCACCCCCAGGTACCTAAAGCTCTCCCCTGCCAGCCTAAGCGGGAGCATACCAATTCCTTCCTCCTGGTCTCCAGGGTGCACCACAAACACCTCACTCTTTCCTAAATTTAGTTTATAACCTGAAAAAGTCCCAAACTCAGCTAGCAGCTCCATCAGCCCTGGCATCCCTCCCACCGGGTCCGCCACATACAGTAACAGGTCATCGGCATACAATGACACCCTATGTTCCTCCCCACCTCGCACCAAACCTCGCCACCTCTCTGAATCCCTCAACGCTATCGCCAGCGGCTCGATTGCCAGTGCAAACAACAAGGGGGACAGGGGGCAACCCTGCCTGGTCCCTCGGTAAAGCCGGAAGTACTCCGACCTCCTCCCATTCGTGGCCACGCACGCCATCGGGGCCTCGTATAGCAGCCTCACCCATCTAATAAACCCTTCACCAAATCCAAATCTGCCCAACACCTCCCATAAGTACCCCCACTCCACTCTATCGAAGGCCTTCTCCGCATCCAGCGCCACCACTATCTCTGCTTCCCCCTCAATCGCCGGCATCATGATGACATTCAACAATCTCCGCACATTCGTGTTCAGCTGCCTTACCTTTACAAAACCTGTCTAGTCCTTGTGTACAACCCCTGGCACACAGTCCTCTATCCTGGTGGGCAGGATTTTTGCCAGCACCTTGGCATCTACGTTGAGGAGAGATATGGGCCTGTATGAACCACACTGCTGGGGGTCCTTCTCCCTCTTTAAAATTAACGAGATCAGCGCCCGCGACATCGTCGGGGGCAAATTCCCCCCTTCCCACGCTTCATTAAGTGTCCGCACCAGCAAGGGGCCCACTAGGTCCATTGATTAGAAACTTAACTACGCTAGCCATATAATTGCTCTGGCTATAAGAGCAGGTCAGAATGTGGGAATTCTGCTGTGAGCAGCATCACCAGAAAACTCCCCAAAAAGCACAAATGAGTGGTATAATGGAATACACTTCAGCCTGGAAAAGTGCCGCTCCAGTAACACTCGTGATGCTTGATTGGCATACCATCCACCACCGTCCACATTCACTGCCTCCACCACCAATGAACGCACATTGACAGCAATGGACTGTCTACAAGATACACTGACGACTCAGCAAGGCTTCCTCAACAGCATCCTCCAAACCACTGACTTCTACCACCTACAGTGAACATGGGGATCAGATGCATAGGACCACCACCTGCACATTCCCCTCCAAGCCCCAACCACCCACTATGGTGTCGCTGGATCAAAATTCTGGAAATGTCATCTAACAGTATTTTGATGTGGACATGCCGGCATTGGACTGGGGTGAGCATAGTTCTTTGAGGTTGTAACAAGTCGGGTGGATGTTGGGGAACCAGTGACTGGAATATGTTTGGATTTCCAAAAGGCATTCAATAAAGTGCCACATAGAAGGTCACTGCACAAAATGAGAGCTCATGGTGTTGGGGGATAATATATTGGCATGGATAGAGGTTTGGTTAACTAACAGGAAACAGGGTCGGGATAAATGAGTCATTGTTAGGTTGGCAAATAACTAGTGAAATACCTCCGAGATCAGTGCAGGGACCTCAACTATTTAGAATTTGTATTCGTGACTTGGACAAAGGCAGAGTGTACTGTTGCCAAGTTTGCTAACTATGCAAAGATGGGTAAGAATACAAATTGAGGAGCATGCATAGAGGCTGCAAAGGATATAGGTAGGCTATTTGAGTTGACAAAAATTTGGGCAGTGGAGTATTATGTTTCAAAAAAAAAGTGAACGTGTCCACTTTACAAAGTGTAGAAAAGCAGAATATTAAATTGAGAGATTGCTTATGCTGCCATACAGACGATTCTGAGTTTCCTTATACATGAATCACAAAAAGATAGCAGTTTGCCTTCCTAATTATATGAACTATGAAAGTAGGGAAGTCTGACTGCAACTGAATAGTGAATTGGTGAGACTGTACCTGCAGTACTCCAACCTTATTTAAAGAAGGATATACTTGCATTGGTGGCAGGCCAGAGAAAGTTGACAAAGCTGAGTGTCTTTGACAAAACATTAAGCATGTTGGGCCTATATTCATTGGATTAACATGTGAGGGGACTTGATGGGGTGGATGCTCAGAGGATGTTTCCCTTTGGGGTGTCTAGAATTGATGGGCACAGTTTAAAAGAGTCTCCCATTTAACAGAGTTTTTTCTTTCTTTTTTTAAATTTAGAGTGCCCAATTAATTTTTTCCAATTGAGGGGCAATTTAGCGTGCTCAATCCATCTAGCTTGCACATCTTTGGGTTGTCAGGGGCGAAACCCACGCAAACATGGGGAGAATGTGCAAACTCCACACGGGCAGTAACCCAGATCCGGGATCGAATCTTGGACCTCGGCACCATGAGGCAACAGGGCTAACCCGCTGTGCCACTGTGCTGCCCTTCATTTAACAGAGTTGAGGAGGAATTTCTTTTTTTTTGAGGGTCATTAATCTTTGAAATTATTACACCCTCATGGAAGCTCTGCCTTGAATGTATTAAGATATTTGAAGTACAGAGAAATTGAGGGTTATGGGAGGCAGTCGCCAAAGTGGAGTTAAGGCTGTAATCAGATCAACCATTATCTTATTGAATGGCAGAGCAGGTTGAAGGAGCCTGAATGGCTTACTCCTCTTAAGATCTCAGGAAGTACTTTACTGAATGAAAACTAGAAGTACCCATAAAGATATCCTTGGCTGAGATGAAATACAAACACTGGCAGTGCTTAATTAAATGGGGGTGATTTTACTGCGTCAGCGTATCTGTTGAAACCTCAATCCATAAAACATAGTACACTCCTGGCCAATCTTCCACTGCCCATTAACTTGAGGTCATCCAGAACTGCCAATGTCATATCTCTAAACTAAGCTCTATTGCTCATCCAACTTGGTTAAAGTTTTGCCCTGTTAAACCATTAAGATTTTTTTTCATGTGCATTCTGGCATCTAAAGTTTTGTTTCTGCTGTCAAGTTTATCATAATTCTGGATCATGTAGTTACAGTAGTGAGACATAAAGACCGTTCTCTACTGTTACTTCATCTTGGCTGAAACATTAGTAGAGCATTAGAATTGGGTTAAGGCAGGGAATACTGATATCTGGTGAGTCCTGTTAAAATTTGAACATAAATGGAAGAAAAACACTTGTTCACACAATCTTGGCTTGGATATAGAGGTAGTTTAAGGTGTCAAGGGGTTATGGAAAGGAGTGAAAATATAGAACATAGAGTGCAGAAGGAGGCCATTCGGCCTATCAAATCTGCACCAACCACTTAAGCCCTCACTTCCACCCTATCCCTGAAACCCAATAACCCCTCCTAACCTTTTTGGTCACTAAGGGTAATTTATCATGGTCAATCCACCTAACCTGCACGCCTTTGGACAGTGGGAGGAAGCCGCAGCACTCAGAGGAAACCCACGCAGACAAGGGGAGAACGTGCAGACTCCGCACAGACAGTGACCCAGCGGGGAATTGAACCTGGGACCCTGGCGCTGTGAAGCCATAGTGCTAACCACTTGTGCTACCGTGCTGCCCAAATATATGCAATATAATTTCTAATACTGCTCTTGAGTAAAGATATTGTATTTTGACATGTTGTTTTTGATATTGCGAAGAAAATTCTGTATTGAAAATGTTATTTTGCCATGTTTGTCTTGTGCCTTGCACAGTCAGAATTCTAGGTAGGGTATCTGCTTCTCTAGCTTTTACTACAATACTAAGTGTTTTGTCTCTAGTCTCCAGGCAATTCTTGCTCGCTGTTCAAGACCAGAAGCTCGGGTAACACGGGTTGAAAAATCCTTGCAGATAATCCAGTCATTTCTTTTGGCAACTGAACAAAAACCACAGTAGCAGCACAATTTGCAAATGGTCTACCAAAAAACTGCAGTCCCAGTCTTGTCACGAGGTGGTTAGTTCCTTTTAGACTGTAGAGGATACAGTGTATTTTAAGATGGATCGAAGCTGATGAACAAAGCAGCAGGAGAAATCATGGGAGATTTGTGAAGGAAACTACAGAGGAAATCCATGTAATTAATCAACAGAAGCATTTATAGCCAGTGTTGTCATACTGTACTCTCAAATCTGTCTTTCAGAGTGGAAAAAGTACTTGGATATTTGAAAATATTTAAATAGACAGAACTTAATGTGTAAACAATCGCACTAAAGGATCCAATATAGCACTCAGTAAATACTATATCTTGGCAATCTATTTGGTAATGGTGATTGCTTCCATGTTGTGTAGGAAAGAATATTTGCATTTTTAACTTTAATTGTGATTATCTTTATGAAGTGTGAGGGATGAGTCATGATTTGAACTAGCAGTCATTTCAATTATGCTGCCCATTAATTACATTTACGAATTAATTTTTGCTGAGATGATTGGGGTAGGTGAAAAATCTGCTTGTACTCAGCTATGTAAACTGTGTGCTATAAAATTCAGTTGATCAAAAATGAATTTGCATGCTGCAATTTAAGCAAGTGAACAGAAAGAAAACTGAAAATCTTAAGAACCTTATCTGATGAAAAGGATCCCCCACCCCACCTAAAACTTCACATTACTTAGGCTCAGGGGTGGTCACTTGAGGGCTGGAAAATTACACCCTTGTGTAAAGATAAGCTCAGCAATGACAGGTCAATCTGTTTAACTTTGTTGGTGAGGAATCTTCTGGAAAGAATAGTTCAGGCCAAAACCTATAGTCACGTGGACAAATGCAGGGGAAATGATGTTCAAAAAAACTCGAGTCAGTTAGTTAAAGAGGCAACAGAGAAGGTTTATGAGGGCAATGCTGTTGATGTGTGCATGGAGTTCTGAAAGGCGTTTGATGCAGTGCCACACAACAGACTTGTAAGTAAAGTGAAAGCTGATGGAATAAAAGGGACTTTTATAAAGTAGCAAGATGGATACAGAATTGGCTGAGCAACAGGAAATTGAGAGTGTGGTCGATGGATTTATTTTGTCCATGCCGAAGGTTTAGCAGTGAAGTTTCCAAAATTCTGTTGACCTTAAACACAATTCAATTTCAGCATCCAGAATCCAGGGCTTCATTTAAAAAAAAAAAAAATAATTTTTATTGAAAATCTTTTACAAAATATATAACAACAAACAGTAACAAACAATAATAAATCAACATAATAAGCATAACACCCCCAAGACCGTAACAACGCATATATCAAGCCCCCCCACCCCCCCAAACCCGGTAAACAACAAGAAAACGTGAAAATAAATTAAATTAAATAAACATAGTCAACACCCTCCCCCTCCCCCCCCGGGTTGCTGCTGCTGCTGACCTAGTTCCCTATCGTTGAGCCAGAAAATCGAGGAAAGGCTGCCACCGCCTAAAGAACCCTTGTACCGATCCCCTCAGGGCGAATTTGACCGTCTCCAGCTTAATAAAACCCGCCATGTTATTGATCCAGGTCTCCACGCTTGGGGGTTTCGCATCCTTCCACTGTAGCAAGATCTCCGCCGGGCTACTAGGGACGCAAAGGCCAAAACACCGGCCTCTCTCCCCTCCTGCACTCCCGGCTCCACCGCAACCCCAAAAATCGCGAGTCCCCAGCCTGGCTTGACCCTGGATCCTATCACCCTCGACACCGTCCTCGCCACCCCCTTCCAGAACTTCTCCAGTGCCGGGCATGCCCAGAACATATGGGCATGGATCGCTGGACTCCCCGAACACCTGACACACCTGTCTTCGCCCCCAAAGAACCTACTCATCCTAGTCCCGGACATATGGGCCCGGTGCAGCACCTTGAATTGGATGAGGCTAAGCCGCGCACATGAGGAGGAAGAGTTAACCCTCTCCAGGGCATCCACCCATGTCCCATCCTCGATCTGCTCCCCCAGCTCCCCCTCCCACTTAGCCTTCAGCTCCTCTACTGACGCCTCCTCCACCTCCTGCATTACCTTGTAGATATCAGATACCTTCCCATCCCCGACCCAGACACCCGAAAGCACCCTGTCCCTCGCCCCCCTCGCGGGCAGCCAAGGGAATCCCTCCACCTGCCGCCTGGCAAACGCCTTTACCTGCAGGTACCTGAACATGTTCCCCGAGGGGAGCTCAAATTTCTCCTCCAATTCTCCCAGGCTCGCAAACCTCCCGTCAATGAACAGGTCCCTCCGCTTTCTGATGCCCGCTCTGTGCCACCCCAGGAACCCTCCATCAATGTTCCCCGGGACGAACCGATGGTTCCCCCTTAGCGGAGCCTCCATCGAGCCCGCCACTTCCCCCCCTATGTCGCCTCCACTGCCCCCAAATCTTGAGTGTAGCCGCCACCATCAGACTCGTGGTATACCTCATAGGATGGACCGACAACGGCGCCATTACCAGGGCCCCCAGGCTTGTGCCTCCACAGGAAGCCATCTCCAACCTTTTCTATGCTGCCCCCTCCCCCTCCATCACCCACTTGCGCACCATCGACACATTGGCTGAATCCAGGGCTTCATTAATAGGGACATAAAGCAAGGGGGTTATCAACTGCTCCCTCAACCGGTCCCTCTGCTCCAGCATCCCCATTGTACATTTTATATTGTCTCTCCTTGTTCTTTCTACCAAAATAGATCACTTCACATTTCCCTGCTTTGAACTTCATGTACCATCAACCAGCCTGCCCATTCCCCAACCTGCCCATGTCCCTTTAAAATTTGATATCATCACTATCCTCCTCAGTGGCAGCACGTTTGCACAGTGGTTTGCATTGCTTTTCTTTGGCGATTAGGCTGAGGGACAATTTATGGAGGTATTCAAAATAATGGTCTGGGCAGAGTCGATACCGTTTCTCAAAGGATAGAGAAGGAGCGGGCACAGATTTAATGTAATTAGCGAGGAAGTGTGCAATAACCTGTAGTAACCTGCACAGGACTCATCCAGCTGGGGATGATTGTTCCCGTGCTCAATTGAACTGAGTTAACCCAGCATGAGCATAAAAGGCAGGCAGCTGAAGAGGAATGAGGCCCTGGTGAAAGGTAACCGGGCCCTGTGAATGTATGATGCTGTTGCTGAAATAAAGGACTTTTCAGAAGCTTGTTCGACTCCCCTGGCTTTATCGCAAAGTGGAAGTGCTACTTGTGTGGGTGCGAGAAGGTTGGGGGGGGAGAGGGGAGGGGAGAGAGAGACAGACAGACAGAACGAGCTGGGAATGGTACTTGGTGAGTTGCTCATTTGAGAGCCGGTGCAGTCACAATTGGACATATAACTGCTGCCTGCACTATTAGAATTCTGTGATTCTATGATTATCCCTGCAAGTTGTCTTCAATTTTCTAAGCAAAAAAAGTATATTTGAGCAATATGTTGAATAACATTTTCTTCTTTGTTTCTTTCAGTGACCAAGAACCTCCATATTCAATGATCACCTTGCACGAAATGGCAGAGACAGGTAACTACAGGACTGAAAAAAAAATACAAAGCCCCACAAACTGAGACAGAGATGGAATAACATTCACTAATTTTATCAATGTCATCACATGATTTTATTGGGGAATAATGAAGTCCAATTTAAGGTCAGCCCATCTTTTTCTTCCTGTAATTCAACATACTTTTAAGGCTCACTTGGTTAAGTGGGAAGTCCAGTGATACTGCTCTGAATCTGATTAAATAAACAAGCAACTGTCAATGATTTTGCCTCCCTGTGAAGCATTACCTGAAACAAAAAAGATGAGAACTGGGTTTCCTTAATCCTTTTGTCTTTTTAAAACCTCATCAACATCTGACCATATGACTGACCCCAACTTATCCAGGGATGTTGATGTGAACTGTGACTCTACTCCTGTGGCTAAGAGCAGGTATCACTACTTAAGACAGGGTGGGTACTGGGATCTCACTGGTTTGTGCAATTCAGCTTTGCATTAGATCAACTTGGTACTTGAGGACTGCCTTGACTAAAAATTGCTGAGGTGGGGTGGGATGTGTGGTGGGAGGAGGGAAAACTTGGGAATCCTAAATGTAAGAAATAGTTGCAAATAACATTCATAAAATTGAACAAACGTGCAGTTGTATGCGCATTACCAAAAGTTACAAATGTGTAGCTCCCGCAATGATCGAAAAGGTTGATTTTTTTATTTCCCCTTTGCTTTCCCATTTATAATTGGGCAGCACAGTGGGTAGCACTATTGCTTCACAGCGCCGGGGTCCCAGTTTCGATTTCCGCCTTAGGTCACTGTCTTTGTGGAGTCTGCACTTTCTTCCTGTGTCTGTGCGGGTTTCCTCCGGGTGCTCCGGTTTCCTCTCTCAAGTCCTGAAAGACGTGCTTGTTAAGTGAATTGGACGTTCTGAATTCTCCCTCTGTGTACCCAAACAGGCGTGGGGACTTTTCACCGCAACCTCGTTGCAGTGTTGTTAGCCTACTTGTGACAAAAAAGATTATTATATATCTAGCTTTTGTCTGAATCATATTGAAATTCATTTTATTTAGGAGAACTAAGAAAATAAGTTATTGGGCATGTATTTTTCTGATAACTTTAGTGTGGAAATTTTAAAATCAGCTTTTGGACCATGCTACCTAAACTAAGAATAAAATTGTTGAAGAGGAAATGATTTACTGATAATTTCACAGCATGGATGTCTGCCATTTTGTCCAACGGGTTGGTGCTTTTTCATCTCTCCCTATCAATATCTCCGTCTATTTTTCTCACTAATGTATTTACCTTGCCCTTAAATACATCTATGCTTTTGCTTCAGCTACTTCATGTGGTAAAATGAAGAGCATTTATTTAATCACGTGAAATTTAATCCAATTGAAATTTGTTGCAATGCATGCCACAACATTTTTGGTGTCCTTAACAGTGAAACATTGGGTTTTATTCAGCTGTGATGCGGGGTTGACGGGTGCCAAAGTGGAATTGCCAACTTGCAAACAAGCTTATAACACAAAATGGTGCTATTAGGGCAGCACGGTGGCCTAGTGGTTAGCACAGCTGCCTCACGGCGCTGAGGTCCCAGGTTCGATCCCGGCTCTGGGTCACTGTCCGTGTGGAGTTTGCACATTCTCCCCGTGTCTGCGTGGGTTTCGCCCCCACAACCCAAAAATGTGCAGAGTAGGTGGATTGGTGTCACTAAATTGGCCCTTAATTGGAAAAAAATAATTGGGTACTCTTATATAAAAAATAAAAAATTTTTTAATGGTGCTATCGTGTGATCTTTTTATTGAGTCACCCGAGTGATGCCTGGGATATTCTCAGCAGCAACTAAATGTGACTTTGTGTTTAACTGCTAAATAATTGCCTGCTTCAAATTGGCATTCCTGTTGAACTTTTATATATAATATACTTAACATTTGAAACAAAATAGACACGTTGCTCTCAATCATATTCTATCTTTGATGTCCTCAACCGTTAAAGCTTGGAGCATTGCAATGCTTTCTATTGCCTCTGCATTTGTCCAGAGAAGTTCTGCAAATCTCAAACGGGAAATTTGATCAGCTTTGAAACAGTGTTCCAGAGCAACCTTTTTTCGGAGCAAATAAATAATGTTGTAGTAACAGTAACCGTGGCTTCCTTTGTTGATATGGATCAGTGGTGCAAATGAAAATGCTATCAATTTCTTACAGGAATTGCTGTTGCTGAACCTAATCTTCAAGTATGCATTGTGTTTTTATGTTTGTTTTTAATCTGGAAAATTAAATTCCTTTTTGAGGAAAAGAAATTTGGGATGAATGGCCTTCCGTTCAGGAAAATTCCTTTCGATCAGTGCATAACATAGTCAGTGTGGAAGCAATACAGACTAGAAGATTCTTGGGATGGATGCCATCTCATTGTTGAAGTTAATCTCTGGCAGAACATCAATGAGGGTGCTATGGCAGCAAGACTTTGCATTAAGGAGTTGGGAAGTTCCCTCTGGTTTCTGCCCCTGATAGCTACCAACCTATCTGTGACTGAGCATTGGTGCCGATAACATCAAACTTGCATGTGACATGCGAGAACCAAATAGCTTGTTAATGCTCACTCCCCATCTTTAATGTCTGAAGAATATGAATGTGTATTCTTAGGAGATGTGCAGGAAAGCACTTCTTGATCTTGTGATTGAAAGAAGTTCATTGATGAAGCAGCTATGCTGGTTAGGCAAGGGCACGACACTGAGGGGATTCTGTAGCGATGTCATAGAACTGAGATGATTTTTATTTTTTTATTATTTTTTTTAAAAATTTAGATTACCCAATATTTTTTCCAATTAAGGGGCAATTTAGCATGGCCAATCCACCTACTCTGCACATTTTTGGGTTGTGGGGGCGAAACCCACGCAGACACGGGGAGAATGTGCAAACTCCACAGTGACCCAGAGCCGGGATCGAACCTGGGACCTCAGCGCCGTGAGGCGGTTGTGCTAACCACTAGGCCACCGTGCTACCCTATAGAACTGAGATGATTGACCTTCGACAACCACACCATCCTTTTGTGCTAGGTATGACTCCAATCAGCAGGGAGTTCCATTGATTTCAATTTTTAACAAAGCTTCTTGTTGCCACTCTTGGTCTCTTGATATCAAAGGCAGTCACTTTCTCGCCTCATGAATTCGGCTCTTTTGCCTATAGAACATAGAACAGTACAGCACAGAACAGGCCCTTCGGCCCTCGATGTTGTGCTGAGCCATGATCACCCTACTCAAACCCACGTATCCACCCTATACCCGTAACCCAACAACCCCCCCCTTAACCTTACTTTTTAGGACACTACGGGCAATTTAGCATGGCCAATCCACCTAACCCGCACATCTTTGGACTGTGGGAGGAAACCGGAGCACCCGGAGGAAACCCACGCACACACGGGGAGGACGTGCAGACTCCGCACAGACAGTGGCCCAGCCGGGAATCGAACCTGGGACCCTGGAGCTGTGAAGCATTTCTGCTAACCACCATGCTACCGTGCTGCCCTATGTTTGCATGAAGGCTGTAATGAGGTCAGGAGCTGGGTGAACCTGTTGGAATTCAAACTGATATCAGTAAATGGATTATTGCTGAGTAAGTGCCACTTGACCACTGTCGACGATATTTTTTTATCACCTTTGCTGATGATTGAGAGTGGGCTGATGGGGCAATAATTGGACGGGCTGTATTTGTCCTTTTTTTTTGTGGACAGGACCTACATGAACTATTTTCCATTGCAGGGTAGATGCCAATGTTGCAGCTGTACTGGAACAGCTTGGCTGAGAGGACAGATAATTCTGGAGCATAAATTTTGAGTAATATTGAGCACTATTGCTGAAATGTTGGCAGGGTCAATGGCTTTTGCAGTGTATAAATGATTCCTACTGAATAACCTGTAATCTTTAACACAATTCTATATCGGAGTAAATGTTGTAAACAATCTGTTGAAACGTATTTTTCTGTGTGGCAAAAAGCATACATATTTATAAAAAGAATGTTATCAGCACACAAGGAGCCTTTCAGGTCTGTGGCCAGATCTCTGCAAGAGTAGTTCAGCTCGTCCTTCCTCTATCTCTCTCTCTCTCTCTCTCTCTCTCTCTCTCTCTCTCTCCTCTCTCTCTCTCTCTCTCTCTCTTCCCCCCCCCCCCCCCCCACCCCCTCTCTCTTTTTATTTTCAAATCTTGAAAAGCCACGATTGCATCTGTCTACCACCAGTGTATTTATTAACCAAATCATTGGCTGTGTTTAAAAAGTTTTTCATGTCTCCTTTGGTTCTTTTGCTAATCACATTGAATCTATAGTGGTTTTTATTCACTAAAACCAAAGGGAGCAGTTTCTCCCATTCTTTAAAAAAAAAAATTTTTGTTAAATTTAGAGTACCCAATTATTTTTTCCAATTAAGGGGCAATTTAGCGTTTTCAATCTGCTGATCCTGCACATCTTTGTGTTGTGGGGGAAAAACCCACGCAGACATGGGGAGAACGTGCAAACTCCACACGGACAGTGACCCAGGGCCGGGATTCAAATCCAGGTCCTCAGTGTCATAGGCAGCAATGCTAACCACTGTGCCACCGTGCTACAGTTTCTCCCATTCTATTCTGTTTCTTTTTTTTTAAAATAATTTTTATTGAAAGAGTTTTTCCATACAGACATTTACCCCTACTAATTTTTAAATTATTTACAACACAATCCCTCTAGGCAAATGTCCCTCCCTCGCCCGCCCTCTCGCGCGCACCAGTCCTCCCCCCCCCCCCCCCCCCCCCCCCCCCCCCCAGGCAACCTTAACAACCAAGGCAGCCTACAGTTTCAGACATGAGCAGCGAGCAGGCTTGCCCGCGTTACAGTCGTGCGTGTCCCCCCACGACCCTTGCTGCCCCCCCCTCCCCTCCCCCCCCTCCCTCCCCCCCCCCCTCCCCCCCCCCCCCCCCCCCCCCCCCCCCCGGGTTGCTGCTGCCACGACCCCGAACGTCTATCTCTGATCTAAAAAGTCAAGGAAAGGTTGCCACCGCCTGGCGAATCCCTGTACCGACCCTCTCAGGGCAAATTTGATCCTTTCTAGCTGAATATAGCTAGCCATATCGTTAATCCAAGTTTCAACGCTTGGAGGCCTCGCGTCCTTCCATTGAATTAATATCCTTCGTCGAGCCACTAGGGACGCAAAGGCCAGTATTCCGGCCTCCCTAGCCTCCTGTACCCCCGGTTCTACCCCGACCCCAAAGATCGCAAGCCCCCATCCTGGTTTGACCCTGGACCCCACCACCTTCGACACCGTCCTTGCCACCCCCTTCCAGAACCCTTCCAGCACCGGACATGCCCAGAACATATGCACATGGTTCGCTGGGCTTCCCAGACATCTGACACACCTGTCCTCACCCCCAAAGAACCGGCTCATCCTTGTCCCCGTCATGTGAGCTCTATGCAGCACCTTAAATTGAATGAGGCTCAGTCTCGCACACGAGGAGGAAGAGTTGACCTTCTCCAGTGCATCCGCCCACGTCCCGTCTTCTATCTGCTCTCCCAGCTCCCCTTCCCACTTGGCTTTCAACTCCTCCCCCGATGCTGCTTCCGCCTCCTGCATTATCTTGTAGATGTCTGATATCTTCCCCCCTCCGACCCAGACCCCCGAGAGCACCCTATCACTCGCCCCCTTACTGGGGAGCAGGGGAAACCCCTCCACCTGCCGCCTAGCAAATGCCTTCACTTGTAAATATCTGAACATGTTTCCCGGGGGGAGCTCAAACTTCTCCTCCAGCCCTCCCAGGCTCGCAAACCTCCCCTCTATAAACAGGTCCTTCAGCTGCCGTATGCCCACCCTGTACCAGCTCTGAAATCCCCCGTCGATGTTCCCCGGGATGAATCTATGGTTCCCTCTTATTGGCGCCGCCAACAGACCTCCCATTTCACCCCTATGTCGCCTCCACTGCCCCCATATCTTGAGGGTGGCCGCCACCACCGGGCTCGTGGTGTGCCTCGTGGGGGGGAGCGGCCATGGTGCCGTTACTAGGGCCCCCAGGCTTGTGTTGCCACAGGACGCCCTCTCCATTCGTTTCCAAGCTGCCCCCTCCCCTTCCATCATCCACTTGCGCACCATTGACACATTTGCCGCCCAGTAGTACCCCGAGAGATTGGGCAGTGCCAGCCCTCCACTGTCCCTACTCTGCTCCAAAAAGACCCTCCTCACCCTTGGGGTGCCATGCGCCCACACGTAGCTCATGATGCTACTCGTCACCTTTTTGAAGAAGGCCCTAGGGAGGAAGATGGGCAAGCACTGAAATAAAAACAAGAACCTTGGGAGGACCGTCATTTTGATTGACTGCACCCTCCCCGCCAGCGACAACGGTACCATGTCCCACCTCTTAAACTCCTCCTCCATCTGTTCCACCAGCCTGGAAAAGTTCAACTTGTGGAGGGTCCCCCAGTTCCTTGCCACCTGCACCCCTAAGTACCTAAAGCTCTTTCCTGCTCGCTTGAAGGGGAGTCTCCCAATACCCTCTCCCTGGTCCCCCGGGTGTATCACAAAAACCTCGCTTTTGCCCAAATTTAATTTGTACCCCGAAAAGTCCCCAAACTCTGCTAATAGTTCCATTATCTCCGGCATTCCCCCTTCTGGGTCTGCCACGTACAGCAGTAGATCATCCGCATACAGCGATACTCGATGTTCCTCCCCTCCCCTAGTCAGTCCTCTCCACCCCCCTGAACCCCTCAGTGCCATCGCCAACGGTTCAATCGCCAGTGCGAAAAGTAGGGGGGATAGGGGACATCCCTGCCTGGTCCCTCGGTGGAGCCCGAAATACTCCGACCTCCTCCCGTTTGTCACTACACTCGCCGTCGGGGCCGAGTAGAGCAACTTCACCCACTTAATAAACCCTTCCCCAAACCCAAACCGTTTCAACGTCTCCCACAGGTACTCCCACTCCACCCTATCGAATGCCTTCTCCGCGTCCAGCGCTACCACTATCTCAGCCTCCCCCTCCACTGCCGGCATCATAATTACATTCAGCAATCTCCGCACGTTTGTGTTGAGCTGCCGCCCCTTCACGAACCCCGTCTGGTCCTCATGGATTACCCCTGGCACACAATCCTCTATTCTAGCTGCCAGGATCTTTGCCAGCAACTTGGCATCCACGTTCAGAAGCGAGATAGGCCTGTAGGACCCGCACTGCACGGGGTCTTTATCCCGCTTCAATATCAGGGAGATCAGAGCCTGCGACATTGTCGGGGGCAGAACCCCCCCCTCTCGCGCCTCATTAAAGGCTCGTACCAGTACCGGTCCCACCAAGTCCACATTTTTCTTATAGAATTCCACCGGGAACCCATCTGGCCCCGGCGCCTTCCCCGCTTGCATCTGACCTATTCCCTTGACTAGCTCCTCTAGCCCTATTGGCGCCCCCAGCCCTTCTACCAGCCCCTCCTGGACCCTTGGGAACCTCAATTTGTTTAGGAAGTCCTCCATTCCCCCTCTCCTCGTCGGCGGCTCAGACCGATACAACTCCTTGTAAAAATCCCTGAAGACCCCGTTCACTTCTTGCCCCTTCTGCACTACCTTCCCGCCCCTCTCCTTCACTCCCCCAATCTCCCTAGCCGCATCTCGTTTGCGAAGCTGGTGTGCCAGCATCCTGCTCGCCTTTTCCCCATACTCATAGACCGCGCCCTGTGCCCTTCTCCACTGCGTCTCTGCCTTCCTGGTGGTCAGCAGGTCGAACTTGACCTGCAGGCTGCGCCGTTCTTCCAGCAGCCCCTCCTCTGGTGCCTCCGCATATCTCCTATCCACTTCCAATAGCTCCCCCACCAGCCTCTCCCTCTCCTGCCTCTCCTTTCTTTCTCTATGCGCCCTTATGGAGATCAGCTCTCCCCTGATCACTGCCTTCAGGGCCTCCCAGACCATCCCCACCTGCACCTCACCCGTGTCATTCAAGTCCAGATAGCTCTCAATGCTCTTCCGGACCCTTTTACACACCTCGTCGTCCGCTAACAGCCCCACATCCAGCCGCCACAGCGGGCGCTGGTCCCGCGCCTCCCCCATTTCCACATCCACCCAATGCGGTGCATGATCAGAGATCGCAATGGCCGAGTACTCAGCTTCCCGTACCCTCGGGATCAGCCCCCTGCTCAACACGAAGAAATCGATTCTGGAGTACACTCTATGGACGTGGGAGAAAAAGGAATACTCCCTCGCCCTCGGCCTACCAAACCTCCATGGGTCTACTCCTCCCATCTGCTCCATGTACCCCCTCAGCACTTCTGCCGCTGCCGGCCTCCTATTGGTCCTTGCGCTCGATCTGTCTAGCCCGGGGTCCAGCACTGTGTTAAAGTCCCCCCCCATGATCAAGCCCCCTGCCTCCAGTCCCGGAATGAGGCCCAATAGGCGCCTCATAAAACCCGCGTCATCCCAGTTCGGGGCATATACGTTGACCATCACCACTTTCTCCCCCTGCAGCTTACCCTTCACCATCACATACCTACCCTCCTTATCCGCCACCACCTCCTCCGCCACGAACGACACCCTCTTTCCCACCAGAATCGCCACCCCCCGGTTCTTTGCGTCCAATCCAGAGTGGAACACCTGTCCCACCCACCCCCTTCTCAGGCGAACCTGGTCCACTACCTTCAAATGGGTCTCCTGTAACATTGCTACATCAGCCTTCAGTCCCTTCAGGTGTGAGAATACCCTTGATCTCTTGACCGGCCCATTCAACCCCCTCACGTTCCAAGTGATCAGCCGGGTCGCGGGACGACCCGCCCCCTTCCCCTGCCGATTAGCCATGTCCTGTTCCCTGCTCGCCCCGGGTCGACCCTCCCCTTCTGACCCGCTCCCCATGGCGATGTCCCCCTCCCCCCACCTCTCCAGTCCTCCACTTCCCGTTTCTGGTCTTTTCAGCAGCAACCCGGTGTCCCTCCCTAACCCCCCTCCCCCCCCCCCAGGCTAGGACCCCTCCTAGCCGCGATGTACCCTCCATCGTACTCCCGTAAGTCAGCTGGTTCACGCTGACCCGGCTGCTCCTGCCCCACTCCGACTCCCCCCGGCTCGGGGGGGGGGCCTCACCCCCCCTTGCCACTCCTCCCTGGCCCCGCTCCAGCGCGGGAAAGGTCGCCATTGCTAGCCACGCCCCGCACTCCTCCCCTCCCCCCTCCTCTGCCCCGCGCGCGGGAAAACAGAGGAAAGCCCGCGCTTTCGCCCTGCCACACCCCACCCCGCCATCTTCAGTTCCACCCCCGTCCCCGTCCATGCCTGTAAAAGAACCCCCCCTAGGAGCCCATATCCCCGATCTGCTCTCCCCCCCGTCCCACCTCCCCAACTTAACATTATAAATAACAGATAAATAACAAATAACAATGTACTTAACAGTCGCCCTCTACCAAACAGCATAAATAACCATAAATAACCATGAATAACCACAATAACAATAACTAAGGGAAGTTGGCAAAGGGGGAAAAAACATCAGAAGAAAAACCACAGCAAGAGTTCAAAATCCAAACAAAGAATTCAGCTGAAAGTACCCGAGCGGCTACGGCCGCCAAGTATCCCCTGGGTCTAATTCGAGTCCAGTTTCTCTTCCTGTACAAAGGCCCACGCCTCCTCTGGGGACTCAAAATAGTGGTGTTGGTTCCTGTAGGTGACCCACAAGCGCGCTGGCTGCAGCATTCCGAACCTGATCCGTTTTGCATGTAGCACCGCCTTCGTCCGGTTGTACCGGGCCCGCCGCTTTGCCACCTCCGCACTCCAGTCCTGGTAGACCCTCACCGTCGAATTCTCCCACTTGCTGCTCCTTTCCCTCTTGGCCCACTCCAGCACTCTCTCACGGTCGCTGAGTCGCTGGAACCGCACCAGCACCGCCCTCGGGGGCTCATTTGCTCTTGGCCTCCTAGCCATGACCCTGTAGGCCTCTTCCAGCTCCAGGGGCGAAGGGACGGCCCCTGCCCCCATCAGGGAGCTCAGCATTTCTGCTACATATCCCGGGAGGTCTGACCCCTCCAGGCCTTCTGCCAGGCCCAAGATCCTCAGGTTCTTCCGCCTCATTCGGGTATCCAGCTCCTCAAAACGGCTCTGCCATTTCAGGTGGAGTGCCTCGTGCACCTCTACCTTTCCCACGAGGACCGTGGCCTCCTCCTCCCTCACAGTCATCTCCTGTTGCAGCTCCCGAATCGACGCCTCTTGGGTCGCCTGGGCTCCCATCAGCCTGGTGGTCGTCGCATTCATTGACTCCAAGAGCTCCATTTTCAGCTCCGTAAAGAAGCGCAGGAGAGCGGCCTGCTGCTCCTCCGCCCATTTCCTCCATTCCTCGGGTGCTCCACCGGCCGCCATTTTGGTCTTCTTCCCCCGCTTTTTTTTGGGAGCTGCTGTTGCTTTCTTTACCACCCCACTCCGGGTACCGACCATAAAGTTGGTCTGGTTCTCTTCAGGGAGCCTTCCCCCACCGGGATTTGTCCTTACAGCGCCGTTGGGGCCCTCCAATCGGCCCGAAAACACCTTTGTAGCAGGAGCAGCCAAACGTGCGACTTAGCTGGTCATAGCCGCAACCGGAAGCCATTCTATTCTGTTTCTAAACCCCTCATGGCTTTGAACATCTCCATCAAATCTTCTCTCCACTTTCTCTAAGAAGAAAGATCCCAACTCTCCAGCCTAGCCACAGAACTGAAATCCTTCATCTTGGAACCATTCAAATCTTATCTGCACCCTCCCTGAAGCTTCATACCATTCCTAAGTGTGGTGCCCAGAATTGGAAACAATTCTAGCTGAGGGCAAATCAGTTTCATAAAAGTTTACTGTATTTTCCTTGTGGGGAGCACTGTTGCTTCACAGCTCCAGGGTCCCAGGTTCGATTCCCGGCTTGGGTCACTGCCTTTGTGAAGTCTGCACGTTCTCCCTGTGTCTGCGTGGGTTTCCTCCGGGTGCTCCGGTTTTCTCCCACAAGTCCCGAAAGACTGTTAGGTAATTTGGGCATTCTGAATTCTTGTCTGTGTACTCGAACAGGCGCTGGAATGCGGTGACTCACAGTAACTTCATTGCAGTGTTAATGTAAGCCTACTTGTGACTTATTATTACTATTATTAAACTTTGAACAATCTCCAATAGGAGAGACAATTAACATGAATTTGACACCATTTTGTTCTGATTTTTAAAAATCTCTACAAGTTTACATTGCTTTTCTTTTTAAACTTGTTTCTGTCACTCTACCATTTCGCTAACCTGTCAGAAAGGTCCACAGTTCTTGGTGCTAACTTTTTTAACCTTTCTGACCTTCGCTGGTGAAGGAATAATAGTTTCCTTTCTCCAACTGGGTGAACTGATTTCCTTTATAGTCCAGATTATTGAAGTTTTTTTTTAAAGAGTACGATGTTTGCTCATCATTTTGATGCAGATTGCCTGACTGCAGCTATCTTGTGCTGATTTCCTTGTTACAGATTGTGCACAGGTGTTGGACAGTCTTAACAGGCAATACGTGTATACCGCATGTGGGATTTGTATCCTCCTACGTTCAAACTAGCCTCCCCTTGTATTAATTGTATTCAGCTGAGGTTGGTTGGCACTTGGACACTGCCCTAAGGAGCCCCTATAGTGATTGAGGCCACATCAAAGAATATTAAGGAAAATGAAAGCTCATGGTATAGGGCAGTGGTGGGAACTGGTGGGCACAGGCGGCCCATTGTGGTTCTGGCTGGCCAATGAGACAGTGTGTTGACTACTGCCACATTCCACTGGTTTCCATCCACCTAGTTTTTTTCCTACCGGTACAATTGAAGTGATTGATATGCACTGAAAGAAAGGGCAAGTGAAAGTGAGGTGCGTGCTGATTACACGCAACATTGACTGTGAAACCATGTGTTCCCTCTGCACCCAATCAAGTATAATTTTTTTTACCATTTGAGGTCGATAGTTCTATTACTATATGAATGATTAAGCATTTTCTGTAATTTGTTGTGGAAATAGTCAGCGTGTATGAAACATATTCAATCTTATTTGGGGCCATTGTAGTGAACATGCCTGATTTCAATTTGGAGGGCCACTCGTATGGCACGCTCATTAGCCTATGTTACCCATCACTGGTATAGGTGATAACAATGGCATGGATTGGCTAGCTAACAGGAAACAGTAGGCATAAACTAGTCATTTTCTGGTTAAGACATAATGAGTGTGTTTCAGGGATTAGTGTTAGGGTCTTGACTTTTTATCATTTTTATATAAATGACTTGGATGAAGGAAGTGAGGGTATGGTTGCTAAATATGCTGCTGGCACAAAGATATGGACAGGAAAGTTGTGAAGAGAATTTAAGGAGACTACAAAAAGATATAGATGGGTTAAGTGAGTGGGCAAAGATCTGCAAAATGGGATATTATGTGCAAAAGTGTGAATTTGTCCATTTGGCAGGAAGAATAAACAAGAAGCATATTGTCTAAATGATAGATTGCAGAGAGATTTGGGTATCCTAAGGCATGAATCACAAGGTTGGTATGCAGGCAGGGCGAGTAATTAGAAAAGGTAATAGAATGTTATTTTTTATTTCAAATTGGATTGAATACAAAAGTAGGGAGGTTATGCTATAATTATACAAGGCGTGGGGAGGTGATGGCATAGTGGTATTATCACTTGACTAGTAATCCAGTGACCCAGAATAATGATCTGGGGACCCAGGTTCGAATCCCACCACAGCAAATGATGGAATTTAAACTCCATAAAATATCTGGAATTAAAAGTCTAATGATGACCATGAAACCATTGTCGATGGTCGTAAAAACCCATCTGGTTTACTCATGTTCTTTAGGGAAGGAAATCTGCCTTACCTGGTCTGGCCTATATGTGACTCCAGACCCACATGTGGTTTCCTCTTAAATGGCCTAGCAAGCCACTCGGTTGTATTCAACCACTACGAAAACATAAAAAATGAATGAAACCGGGCGGACCAACCACCATCGAACCAGGCACCAGAAACGACAACGGCAAACCCATCCCTGTCGACCCTGCAAAATCCTCCTTGCTGACATCTGGGGGCTTGTGCTAAAGTTGGGAAAGCTGTCTCTCAGACTAGTTAAACAACAGCCTGACATAGTCATGCTCACAGAATCATACATTACAGATAATACCCCAGACACCACTATCACTATTCCTGGGTATGCCCTGTCTCACCGGCAGGACAGACCCAGCAGAAGTGGCAGCATAGTGGTATGAAGTTGGGAGAGAATTGCTCTAGGAGTCCTCAACATCTGGCCAGAAGTGGCAGCATTGAGCAGGTCATGCATCCTGCATGTACATTTGATGTCAAATCTTTGTTCGTGTCTTGCCACAAAATCACTGAGGAATACTTCCATTTTCTAGCTTCTAGCAAGCAAGGCAAGAGTACTGCTTGGTTGTTTTCTTAAAATAGGTTGGTTGTGTCTTACTGGACAAGATCTCACAACTGAATCTGCTGGAGAGAGCTGGTCATGAGGGTCCACAGCAGGACCGAGCAGTGCTAGTGTTAGCTCTGCACTGAGTTCAGGATCTCTGGTTAACAGCCTACAAAGAAGAAACTTAACTCTGGAACAAAGCAATATAAAAATCATTTCTTGAGACATGGTTTTGTCAAGTGTAACAATGCAAAAAGATGCAAAGCTCATGGTTATATGCAGGGAAATACTACCAAATGAGAGGAGAAGATTTAGATTTTGAAAGAGAAGTGGTGTGTGAATAATTCCTTTTTGAGGTTGAGACCCCAGGGTCACTTTTTAACTCACAGCTAACTGAAATGAAAGAACGAAGCTGCTGTCCCTTAAGTGTGATACCACATTGAAAGCGCACCAAAAGCCCATGAGGCTGTCAACATTGTGGAGTAGTATCTCTCAGGAGTATTCAGTGCTGAGTGAAACAAGCATTTTGTTTATATTGCCCTCCACGACCATATACATGTGTGGGGTTGGATTTTCTGTTCTCACAAAGAAGATAGCACAAAGTAACTGGCTGATGTCTGCACCTTTATATACACATTGCTCTCTCCTCCTGTGAACCTGATTGGAGTGAGATCATGAGGACCAAGCAAACTCCCCCTTTCACATTAAAGGTAAATAAATGAGTGGGTTGCAATGGTCGGTTGGGGGGGGGGTTGTATGTATGTGTGTGTGTGTGTAGAACCCTGCTCTAAAGCATCAGTGTACTTGAGTTTTGAAGGTTTAACTGAACAATAAATCCTTTGTTTAAACAAACTAAGATTCACAAGTTGATGAGGTTGTTTAGCTTTTGGCTCACGATTTAGGAGATTTCTATCTTGCGTATCCTGCCCATGATCTCTACCTCCTGGTCAAATCAGCAATCTGTAATACAGTCATATTTGAAGATGCTGTGTCTAATTACTCAGTTTTACAATTTAGAAGTTTTGTTTTCTGCACCTTTCAAGTGGCCTGTCTGCATAATAGAATATGAATAATAGGATATGAATAATAGGCTGGATTTTACCACTGCAACTATTCACGAAGGTGGCTCACCACTGCCTTCTCAAGAGCAATGAGGGGTTGGACAACAGTTATAGAACATAGAACATTACAGCGCAGTACAGGCCCTTCGGCCCACGATGTTGCGCCGTCCTGTGAAACCCTTCTAAAGTCCCTCTGCACTATTCCCTTATCGTCCATATGCCTATCCAATGACCATTTGAATGCGTTAGGTGTTGGCGAGTCCACTACTGTTGCAGGCAGGACATTCCACGCCCTTACTACTCTCTAAGTAAAGAACCTACCTCTGACATCTGTCCTATATCTATCTCCCCTAAATTTAAAGCTATGTCCCCTCGTGCTGGACATCACCATCTGAGGAAAAAGGCTCTCACTGTCCACCCTATCTAATCCTCTGATCATCTTGTATGCCTCAATTAAGTCACCTCTTAACCTTCTTCTCTCTAACGAAAACAGCCTCAAGTCCTTCAGCATTTCCTCATATGATCTTCCCTCCATACCTGGCAACATTCTTGTAAATTTCCTCTGTACCCTTTCCAATGCTTCCACATCCTTCCTATAATGTGGCGACCAGCACTGCACACAATACTCCAAATGCGGCCTCACCAGAGTTTTGTACAACTGCAACATGACCTCATGGCTCCGAAACTCAATTCCTCTACCAATAAAAGCTAACACACCGTACGCCTTCTTAACAACCCTCTCAACCTGGGTGGCAACTTTCAGGGATCTATGGACATGGACACCAAGATCTCTCTGCTCGTCCACGCTACCAAGAATCTTACCATTAGCCCAGTACTCTGCCTTTCTGTTATTCCTTCAAAAATGAATCACCTCACACTTATTCTGCATTAAACTCCATTTGCCACCTGTCAGCCCAGCTCTGCAGCTTATCTATGTCCCTCTGTAACTTGTAACATTCTCTGCACTGTCCACAACTCCACCGACTTTAGTGTCATCTGCAAATTTACTCACCCATCCTTCTACGCCCGCCTCCAGGTCATTTATAAAAATGACAAACAGCAACGGCCCCAAAACAGATCCTTGTGGCACACCACTAGTAACTGGACACCAGTCAGAGCATTTCCCATCAACCACCACTCTGTCTTCTATCAGCTAACCAATTTCTGATCCAAACTGCTAAATCACCCTGAATCCCATGCCTCTGTTTTTTCTGCAATAGCCAACCGTGGGGAACCTTATCAAACGCTTTACTGAAATCCATATACACCACATCAACTGCTTTACCCTCATCCACCTGTTTGGTCACCTTCTCGAAGAACTCAATGAGGTTTGTGAGGCACGACCTACCCTTCACAAAACCATGTTGACTATCTCTAATCAAAGTATTCCTTTCCAGATGATTATACATCCTATCTCTTATAAACCTTTCCACGACTTTTCCCACAACAGAAGTAAAGCTCACTGGCCTACAGTTACCGGGGTTATCTCTACTCCCCTTGTACAAGGGGCAACATTTGCTATCCTCCAGTCCTCTGGCACTATTCCTGTAGACAAAGATGACTTAAAGATCAAAGCCAAAGGCTCAGCAATCTACTCCCTAGCTTCCCAGAGAATCCTAGGATAAATCCTATCCGGCCCAGGGGACTTATCTATTTTCACACTTTCCAGAAACGCTAACACCTCCTCCTTATGAACCTCAAGCCCTTATAGTCTAGTAGCCTGTATCTCAGTATTCTCCTCGACAACTTTGTCTTTTTCCTGTGTGAATACTGACGAAAAATACTCATTTAGCACCTCTTCTATCTCCTCGGACTCTACGCACAACTTCCCACTACTGTCCTTGACTGGCCCTTAGTCATTCTTTTATTCCTGGCATACCTATAGAAAGCTTTAGGGTTATCCTTGTCACCAATGCTCCCTTCCCATGCATAAATAGAAAAATATGAAATTAGTTTTAGGCCTGGTAGCTTGAGAAATAATTATTACCAAGTATGCAGTTTAAAAACCCAGTTACATTTCATATATCAAGATGTCGCTTTTTTCGAGGGTATTTATAGTGAAAATAGTGTCAAAACATTGATTTGCACCTTGAAGGACTTCAGGGCACATAGGAGTGAGAAATAATTGACAGCAACTTCTGCTTTTCTGCATTTAACTGCACATACGCAGTTACCAGAAATTGCTGTCAATTTAACAGAATGTTGACCATTTTGCTGTAATTTGAACTGCAGATCCAAGCTGACGTATTTTGGACCGTATATGGAGATTACTATTTCAGACTGAAGTGTCTTTTTATTCGCCCAAGTGTTTATTTGTATTGGGTTTTCTTGATATTTAGATCATTCCTGAACTCAAGAATCAGGCACATTGCTAGGAAAGCTAGTAACTTAATCAGATACTTTGGAATGCTAAAGGTCATCTCAATTAGTTCAACCATCAATGTACCTTTGAATGCTAGGCTTGCTTTGATTTAGTTGGAGATGGAGTGATTAATTCAATAGTAAAATATGGTTGTGCTTTCTTTGTTTCAATTTCAGTTTTTCATAATTTGTGGTTCTTTAGCTTGAAGTCTTAGCCCTAAATTCGAAATCATATCATGGAATCAAAGTTACAACAGAAGTTATTTGAATCATTAACACTGCACTAACTCCTCAAAGGCAAGTATCTGCTCTTGACCTTTTTATATGCTTCCTTTTCAAATACCTCTTTCCTTATGAAATGGCATTGTGAAAGTTGAGTTAATAACCACATGCACACAGACATATATATATATATAATTCTCCAACTAAGGGGCATTAGGAAAAGGTTCTGAAATGTTTCAAAGTCTATTCAAGATTCTGAACATTTCCCCTATGACTGACTCGATTCTAGGGTTAAGGCGCCTAATCGAGTAAACAGCTCGAGCATCTCAATTAATTTTTGCATATTGTATGTCTTCAATTTGGTGGTTGAAGTGGATTATCGAGCAGCTTAGTGACTTAAGTCTTATGTTACTGAACACTACAGATCAGGAAGCTCCCAAGTTCAATTTCCCATCTGTATGGAGATAACTGATTTAAGTTCCAGCAGTGATGAAGATATTACTTTGGTTGTCAGGCCATGGAGGGGAAAATATCAGGCAGGGTTCTTGTTCCTCCTTGGCCTGTGTATGTGTATCGGTTGGTTGACCTTGGTATGGAGAGCTTGCCTTGACCTGGATTATTGATTAACCTGGTGGTGATGTCTAAGTTGACCTAAGGAGTTTGAGTCATTTCAGCTAGGTAAATGATGACCACCACCCACATGGAACTATGCCCCAGCAATCATAACTTCCTGCGAACAAATCAAATTGGTCTACTGAAGTTAATTAACTATTTGTTTAGTGACTAACTATTTTAACCTGTTATTTTGAATAAAGAATTTAAAGTAAGAATGGCATAACATGAACAGCTTGCATAAAGGAGGAGCTGAACTACTGTGTGACACAGCTGAATCCATGGCATTAATTTAATCCAAACACGTGCTTCCTTTTATTTTCAACATGTATGTACCATAGCTTTATAACAGCTTTTAAAGCCCATGCTCAGGCTACCATGTTGTGAATGGAGTACCTGCAATTTAATCTTTGTGTCAAATATCATTGATGTTTATTTCTTTACACTCCACATTTGTGAATAAAGAATTTTGCAAAATATCAAGCCGTTTATTCTGTAATTCATGTCACATTTCTGTATAATTTGTAATTAAATATCTTTCACCTATGTGTTTGTTTTCTGTGTGTGATAGAGGAGGCAGCATTAATTTTTACCTCAGAAGGTGGGAAGAGATTTAAAAGATCTGATGGTAGCAGTTTGCTCTTCCCAACCATTCTATATTGAGAAGCTGCCATGCAAACATTTTACTTGCTCGGATTATTGGTCCATAGGATTGGCAACAAAAATGAAAAATATAAATTTATTAAAATAGGAACTAAGTGTCATAAGATTTCTATTTAAAGTACGAGTTTTAAATTTGTGCATCGAACATTCAAAATGCTTCTCCCACTAACTAACTAAATTTAGAAAGTGCAGTTGGCCAATTGCTCTTTCTGATCTTTTGGTGCTTCAGTATGGATTGCCTGCTTGAACAGTGGATGTAAACATTCCAAAAGTGAGCCAGGCAAGTTCCTGCTGGAGGTTGATAAGTGCGAGAAGTTGTTAGATTCTTAGGTGGTGTGCTTCGTGGTTATCTCCTGGACCCTTGTCTTTTTGAGTTGCCTTGGTCACAAGAATATCCCAGTGTTATTTTGTCCCCCAGAATCTGTGTTTTTGTTCCCCTCAGGAGATTACATGTTCTTGGTGGGTGGAGTGAGGAACATTGATTTGTCGACCAGTTGAAGTGTATCCGAAACAGGCGTGTGAAGGACCAGCTAGTCTTTTTTGAATGAAAAATGAAAATCGCTTATTGTCATGAGTAGGCTTCAATGAAGTTACTGTGAAAAGCCCCTAGTCGCCACATTCCGGCGCCTGTCCGGGGAGGCTGGTACGGGAATGTTGCTAAGTATGAGGATTCGGGCATATTTTATACTAATAACAGACAATTCAATGGGGTTGTGGCTTCAGACCGGTTTTTATTTTGTGGTTTGTTGGTTTCTACAAATTATTGATGTTGATTTGGAGACTTAACCACATTACTTATGGTGGTATAAAGAAATATTTAGTAGTAAACTGAATCAATCTACCCCACAACTACCATGATTTCTTTCTAGGTATTTTGGGCATTAAATTTGAGCTTCTGTATGTATGCAGGACTGCCTGTCGGGGAGCAAATTAAAACGTTCGAGGTTATTCATATTGCTACAGTCCTGTAACAGCACGTGAACCAACATTGAAACAAATGGCTTTGTCTGTCTGACATAAGCAAACTTTAGTTGCTTCTACAGGAATCTTCTGCACCTTGCAAAGCCAGAGTAAATCTGGTACCAGATTTGGTATGGGGGAAAACAAATTTATAATTTAGATGGGCGCTTGTTTTTTGCCATTACTGTAGATCTGAAACTTACACTTGCATTAGAGAGGAACAGTGGTGGAATTTATTTTTTGTAAAACGGGTCACCTTGCAGAGAGCCAGTGGAGCATATATTTCCGTGCCAATTTTATTGTACAATTGAGTAACATGTTTTCATGGAATGGATGCTATTTTTCACACATCGGAGACTTGATCATCTTATAAAAATATTAATGCTTTCAAAAGAGGTGTTCATTTGAAAAGTAAAAACCCATATGTCCCTAGGGAGCTTTCGGTTGTAGTTTATTTTCACGAGTTACTGTCGTTGAAAAGTCAACAAATATGGTATTTGATTCAATGTATTGTTCACTTATCTATCTTTGAAAAGCCTTTCGAAAAGTGATATTTTGATGTTATTCGGTTACACGATTCAGCTATATTTTTCAAATCGCCCAACAGCCCAAACAAAATCTCATTTTAGTATGGAATGATAATTTTTTGAAGATTTTCATGTATATTCTAAAACTTCACTAAATTTGAACTGGATCTAATGTACATTTTTCTTCCTTGATGACAGATGAAGGTTGGCTGGAAGTAGTACAGTCTCTGATCAGAGTTATTCCTCTCGAAGATCCTTTAGGGCCTGCTGTTATTACTTTGCTGCTCGATGAGTGTCCATTGCCAACCAAAGTAAGTGATGCATTATTTTCCACATCGATGCTATTGTTTGTCTTTTTTAATAAGGCATTTTAATATCATACACACTGTTCCATTCAAAAGAAATACAATTTCCTATCTAGCTGCAGGTGGAATTATCAGGAATGTTTAAGAATTGCAAGATTATTGAACATGAATAGCCTATGTGGCTTCTCGGGCCATTTGTAACGATTTTGACTGATCATCTTGTTCTACCGCTTCCTTGCCCACTTGGTATAATCCTTTAATTTTGTGACAGATCAATTTTTGGTCTATTTCAACATGGCATATATTCAATGATTATCATATTCACAACTTTCCAATATTTCTAAACTTTGACAACCCTCTCAGTAACGAAAATTCTTCTCATCATAGTATTAAATGATTGACCCTTCCTCCCCACCATACCCCACTAAACCAGAGGCTCTGCCTTGGAGTTCTGGATTCCTTAGTTGGGAGAGGCAAGTGCTGTTGAATCCCTTCAGAGTCTTGGATGTTTCAGTAAAATTGCCCATCTTTTTTTTCCCAAGCTCTCGAGATTAAAGGTCCAATTTGCTCAGCCTTTGTCATAGGATAACCCTCTCATCCGCAGGACTTGGTACTGGGGCCCTTGGTATTTGTGGTGTACATTAATTTGCTTGAGTGGTAAATTGTGAGGAGGATTGCCATAGACTGCAGGAGGACATTAATGAACTGGTCAGGTGGGTAGAGCAGTGGCAACTGGAATTCATCCTGGAAAAGTGGGAGATAATGCAGTTGGGAGGGTTAACAATGCAAAGGATTACATTATGAATGGTGGAACCCTGGAAAGTACGAAGATCAGAATGACCTTGAAGTGCATATCCACAGATTCCTAAAGGTGGCAGGGCAGGTATATAGGGTGGTTAGAAAGGCATATGGGGTGATTACCTTTATTAGTAGATGCCAGAGTACAAGAGCAGGGAAGGGAATGATCTAAAACTCTTGTTAGGCCACAACTGCAGTATTGTGTGCAGCTCTGGGCACCACATTATAGGAAGGAAGCGATTGTACTGGAAACGGTGCAAAAGAGATTCACTTGGATGTTGCCTGGGTTGGAAGGTCTGAACTAATGAGGGAAGATTGGATAGGTTGTGAATGTTTTCCTTGGAGCAGTGAAGGTTGAGAGGTGACCTGATAAGTGATGTATAAGATTGAGGGTACAGATAGGGTGGATATGAAGGTACTTTGTCCATTTGTAGAGTGGTCAATAATGGATGGGGGGGGGCTTAGATTTGAAGTTCGAGGGAGTAGGCCAAGAAGGGAGTTGAGGAGAAACCTCTTCATAGAGGGTGGTGGGAGTCTAGAACTTGCAGCCTGAAAGGATGGCTGAATCAGAAACTCTAGTAATATTTAAGAAGTATTTAGATATCACTTGCGTTGTTGTAACCTCCAATGCTGTGTTGTAACCTCCAATGCTGTGGGTCAAGTGCTGGAAAATGAGATTAGTGTAGTCAAATTTTTGTTGACCAGCGTGGACACAATGGACCGATTGGCCTCCTGTGCTCTAAATGTGTGAATCTATGAATTTCATGGGTCAATCTAGTGAACCTTGCAGTGATGTCCTTCTAATATGGAGACCAGAACTGCACATTATGCTCTGTGTTTTGACCAAAGCCCTATGTGTGCTTTGTATTTTGTAAATTAATAATTTAAATCCATATTGAATCCTGTGCTAAATATCCAGTTCTTGTTCATGTTAATATTTTGGAAACAATGTTGGGTTCTGCAGAGATTGAAATTTAACTGTAGAAAGTTAGGTAAATGCAACTAAAGCAACTTGATGTCTGTTGCACTTAAAGGTTACCACCATGTCGTTATAAAAGGTCAACAACTAGCAATGCAAGATCATAAACCAGCAGGTGGACTTGCTTCGCAGGTGAAATGAGAGATGTGCCAATACTGCTTGCAAAGAAGTGCAGTCCAGAGAGATGGTTGTTTTTGGGAAATAGAGCTAAATTAGTTTGAAAGCATTAAGTGAGCCATGAAAGGCTGTGTAATTATGGAGATGGGTGGAGTTTGCAAATCAGAGACTCTTGGTAGCACATTGGTTAGCACTATTGCTTCACAGCTCCAGGGAACCGGGTTCGATTTCCGGCTTGGGTCGCTGTCTGTGGGGAGTCTGTACATTCTCCCCGTGTCTGCGTGCATTTCCTTGGGGTGCTCCGGGTTCCCCCCACAAGTTCCGAAAGATGTGCTTGTTAGGATATTTGGACATTCTGAATTCTCCCTCGGTGTACCCGAGCAGGTGCTAGAGTGTGGTGACTAGGGGATTTTTACAGTAACTTAATTGCGGTGTTGATGTAAGCCTACTTATGACACTAATAAAAATTATTATTATTGTGTTTACTTGCTAAGTGAGTCTTTTGCAGCAGGGGAAGTGGGTACCGAAGGGATGCCTTTGTTTGCAGGATCTTGCCACCAAGGTTTCTTGAGTCCTTTTCAGTGTAGCTGACTGTTGCAGTTTTGACCTCTTAGGTTTGCAGCTCGCAGAGAAGCACTGGGAGCTGTTACCAGGATCCAAGAGGTTAGGGCTCGTAGAAGTCCTGGGGAGCTGAGAAAATAGCAGAACCTCATTGGTTCTGTGCCAGGCATTTATGGCTCCAAGCCCTGGGACCCATTTATAGTTCACTGCAGCTGGGTGACTGGAGATATCCTGGGCAGTGCCAGCTCAGTGAAGCCTGCAGTCTGCAAAAGTGTGTGCTGGTAATTCAAGGTGGAATTGCAGCGTTGTACATTCCGTGGGATATAGTGTCAGGAGGAGAGATTGATCCACAGGGAGGGTAACAGCTGTGATGGCAGTCAGAGTATGAGCGTTTTTGGAGGGAATTCAGCAGCTGGAGCTTCAAAGTTGAAATTCCTCCTGAGGGAAACTGTTTTAATGAGATTGAGAGACTTGCATTCATTCTCTTAAGTACCTGAGATTTCAAACTTTGTTTACTTAAAACAAAAAGTTACTGGCCCCTAACTGGATCGTAATAATCCAAATGTTTTCCAGCTTTTACATGAAGTGTAATATTGAATTAAATGTAAAGCTTCTAAAATGTGTCAAAACATAGGAGTGAAGTTCCAAAAACCACCCCACCCAACACAATGCATGTAAAACATTAATAGATTGTTAATTTCATGCTCCCAGCCCCTAGGGTGACCACTGAGGGAGTTCAAGAGCATCAGACTGCTCCGTGTTCTCCTAATTATAAACAAGGAGTTGGAAATGGGCTGGTCATGTGACCAATGCAAGCCCAGGTAATTCAAATTTTAAAAATATATATACATCAGGCATATTTTGCAAGATTGGTTTGTGTGTGTGCACCGCACACTCCTAGTTTCATGTGCTTCAGAAAATGCAGTCAGATGTTACACACCGTACATGAGAGTCTTTGTTAGTATGGTCATACTATTTAAATATTCCATTAGTTCCCATCAGCTACCTTGAGAGCTTGAATGCAGTTAACTTCATAAAATCAATGTTGCCTCATGGGCCAAGCCTATCGGCAACTTTGGGGAAAGGATGAGCACATGAACCTGCTGGTGCTTCACTGCAGCAAAGTGTTCTGTCAACCACAGGAAGAACCTTGTTCAGGGAAGCCACTGTATGCATGTTTAGTAACCCAAAAATAAAAACTTCAGAAAGTGTCTGTCATTCCAGGCAAATCAACTGAAAACAATTCAAATGGCTATCCTATCAGTCCTCAGCAATGTTGGGATGAGCTAACTTGCACTTGCAGCCAGCCTACATGGACTTGACAGGCCAAATGGACGTTTCCTGTGCTGTAACCTGTCTGGATAATAGATTTTTAAGTGCAGTAGGAGGCCATTCGGCCCATCGAGTCTGCACCGACCCATGGAAAGAGCACCCTACCTAAGCCTACGCCTCCACCCTGTCCCCATAATCCGGTAACCCCACTTAACCTTTTTAGACACTTGAGGGCAATTTAGCATGGCCAATCCACCTAACCTGCACATCTTTAGACTGTGGGAGGAAACCCACGCCGACATGGGGAGATCATGCAGAGTCCACACAGTGACCCAAGCTCGGAATCGAACATGGCACCCTGGAACTGTGAAGGAACTGTACTAACCACTGATTGGTTCCAGGCAGTATGTAAATGAAAATTAAACTAAGCACTTGGCATATAATGGTCCAATAGCCTGAGGCATAATATGTAAGTTATGTCCATCGTTTAATTTAGTGAAACACTACGTAAAATTGGTAACTCTAATTGCAATTGAAACTTTTCAGATTAAATAGTTATGAAAGATTTGTATTTTACTATCAGCCAAATTGATTTTCCATGGTCTGAGTAGGACATCTGCCTGTATAGTTAAATTAGCTTTCCCACCATACACCATTCCTATTCTAATTTTTAAAATGTGGTATTAAGTAGCTAGTTATTTTGATGCTTTCATTTAACCTGTACTCTTAGTTGTGAGTAAGTGGGTGTTATGGCTGGGACTCTTGCCACCTGACACCTGCCTTGTGCTCCAGATTAAACCAGTTTCCATGAACAGGCAATGTCTTAGGAACAGCAGTCTCTCTTTTACTGTCCAGTTAGATAGCTCTGAATTTAAGCTTATTAGTTAAACATATTTTGGGATAACCCACCCGGCTTTCATCTTAATAAGTATGACAATATCACAGGTTGACTATTACCTACAGATTAAATATTTTAAAAATAAATTTAGAGTACCCAAATACGGGGAGAATGTGCACATGAACAGTGACCCGGGGCTGGAATTGAACCTGTGTTCTCAGCGCTGTGAAACAGCAGTGCTGACCACTGTGCCACCGTGCTGCCCACCTACAGGTTAAATATATAAAATGAAAACAGGACACCAGCAGGAAAGTGGACACCAGTAATCAATACCATCAGGTCTGATTTTAGAATAGATGGTGACTATAATCCTTGCAATTTATAGTTCATATTTTGGAGAGAACTAGCCCTGTTTTTGAATCTGACTTGCACTGAAGGGAATTGAGAGAACTGGTGATAAAACCAAGATTAGTGAAGTTCCCATGAAATTTAATGCGGTGTTTTTAAAAAATAAATTTAGAGTACCCAATTAATTTTTTCCAATTAAGGGGCAATTTAGCATGGCCAATCCACCTACCCTGCACATCTTTGGGTCGTGGGGACGAAACCCATGCAGACACTCGGAGAATGTGCAAACCCCACACGGACAGTGAGCCAGGATCGAACCTGGGACCTCGGCGCCGTGAGGCAGCAGTGCTGCTCACTGCGCCACCATGCTGCACTTAATGTTGTGTTTTGTTTTGATATGGCAAATTGCTTTTGATCAACACATGATTGAGTAATAAATGTGAGAACACACTAACTAGTTTTGTAATTTTTTTTAAAGGATGCATTACAGAAACTGTCAGCCATGTTAAATTTAAGTGCATCTCTAGCAAAGCAAGATGCTTGCAATCCAGCTAAGCACCGCAACACTACTGCAGTACTGGGATGCCTGGCTGAAAAGCTAGCAGGTATGGCAACCAATTGTTTACTCCCTGATTTCTTGGGTTTTCTTGGCTGAGCACAATTATTATATGTACTTGAATTGATCTTTGGCTAAACATAAGCCTAGTTATTACATTTTAAAGGTATGAATTGGTGGTGTACAAAACCATGTCAGGTTAGGACAGCAGATCTAATGCTGTGATCACCTGCTATCACCACTGCTTCACATAATGCACTTGTATTTCAAGTCTTCCAATCATGTGTAAAGCAGGATTTTGATGCATTTGTACATTATGTACTCAATACTTGCAGGCTGCATTAATTATGT
The DNA here is from genome assembly GCF_902713615.1 of Scyliorhinus canicula. NCBI lineage: Eukaryota > Metazoa > Chordata > Chondrichthyes > Carcharhiniformes > Scyliorhinidae > Scyliorhinus > Scyliorhinus canicula. Next base: position 69,153,398 of record NC_052154.1, on the reverse strand, counting down.
TCACGGTTTCTAGAGGAAGAAGTGGCTGAGTGATGAGACTGGGAATTTTATTTTGCGGGGAAGGTTGTGCCTTGCATGATATATCTTACTAAATTGTCTAACTGTATCCCTTGTTGTAGCTTTCCAAAAATAATAGCTGATTTGAATTATATTTTGGCATCCCTCAACAGCCTCAATTAAAATTGCAAGTTACTTTTGTGGGAAAGAGAAAGATGGAATTTTGATAATCAAAACGGTTTTCAAAAGCAGCAAATTTGTCACAACCATTTTCCAAAAGATTTGGGTGGTAGAGAATAATTCTGTTGGCGACCATCCAGAATAGCGTTTATCACCGTCATTTTTTGTACTCGGCAAGTCTTCAATATTTTTGGGGGGAAAAACTGTTAAACTGCTACCAATGGACAAAAAGTGTGCCTGTTAGCCATTTGGATCAAAAGATCCCAAAATCAATTGCTGCAGGTTTTTTCCTCATCATTAGAATTCTAGAAAGCTAACATTTCTTTTATTTTTTAATTTTTTAATTAAATAATTTTATTATACCCAATTAATTTTTCCAATTAAGGGGCAATTTAGTGTGGCCAATCCACCTAGCCTGCACATCTTTGGGTTGTGGGGGCGAAACCCACACAGACACAGGGAGAATGTGCAAACTCCAAACGGACAGTGACCTAGAGCTGGGATCGAACCTGGGACCTCGGCGCTGTGAGGCATCAGGGCCAACCCGCTGCGCCACCGTGCTGCCCTAGAAAGCCAACATTGACCTTAGTCTAAGAAGAGGCAAAATCATCCAAGGATCCTGTTCTTCATCCTACACGGGTCTTGCATATTGCTTATTTTTTTCAATAGATAACTATCTTGGACATATCTCTCTGAAAGAATAGCCTGTTAGTAGTTCTCTGAAATAGCCCAGGAATCCACTTGTAGCTATACACAAGAATAACGAGAAAACATTGTTGGATACCCTTCACCACTACATGCGTTAAACATTTGTCACTAAATCAGGAAAAATCAAGTGAGTAATAAATGGTGGCTTTTCCAGTGGTGCCCCATCCAGAGAATGAATAAGTATCGGTGCTACAAGAAGGTGGGAGAAAGGGAAAATAAAAACTTGCAAAGAGTGATCTGATATATTTGCTGATGGTTGGTTTTATACTCCTGTTGGCTGATTTCACTGGGAAGAACAGATCATAAAGGCGGTTGCTTTCTTTGCAAATGTAAATCCTACATGTGTAATTTTAAGTGTGCCTTTGGTATTGGAAACACAAAAATAGATGCTCTACTGGACTATTGGGCATTGGCAAACTGTCAGTTTCTGCAGTGCAGGTATGGTGCTAAACATGGGACAGATTGTGTGCCCACTTAATATATACATGTGCCATGGGTGGCACAGTGGTTAGTACTGCTGCCTCACGGCACCGAGGACCTGGGTTCGATCCAGGCCCCGTGTGGAGTTTGCACATTCTCCCCTAACGTGCGTGGGTTTTGCCCCCACAACCCAAAGATGCGCAGGCGAGGTGGATTGGTCATGCTAAAGTGCCCCTTTAATTGGAAAAAATGAATTGGGTACACTAAATTTATTTAAAAAAAAAAAGAAAATAGCAACTTTTGAAATGAATTATGAAGTTTGGATTAATTGTGATAATTTTCAATGGCAACTCATTCTTATAGCGAACATGCAGATTCTCTGATAAAACTTCTAACATTTGCAGGTCCTACCAGCATAGGTCTTCTCAGCCCGGGGACCTTGGAATATCTACTGGAAAGTTTGGTGAGTACTTTAGATGTGCAACTAGTAAATCCCTAAGAGCCAATTACTGGTACCTCTCAAACTCATAGAATTGGTAAATGAAAGTCTTTCTACATTGTAAGATCAATTAATGTTGACTTTAATTTGTGACACTTGAGTGTTTTTGGATCATATCTGTACTTTACACATTATTCAGTTTTAAATAATCTGGACTGCATGTCAATGAAATTGTTGTTGATTCCTGACTGAACCAATAAATGAGGCATTGGGATAGATGACCAAAGGGGCGGCATGGTGACATAATGGTTAGTCCTGTTGCCTCACCGTGCCAAGGAACAGGGTTCCATCCCGGCTCCGGGTCACTGTCCATGTGGAGTTTTCACATTCTCCCAGTATCTGTGTAGGTCTCAACCCCACAATCTAAAGATGTGCAGGCTAGGTGGATTGGCCATGCTAAATTGCCCCTTAATTGGAAAAAAATAATTGGGTACTCTAAATTTAGTTTTTAAAAAAGGATAGATGACCAAATGTTGGATCAAGCAGGTACGTTTTAAAAAAAAAAATTTAAAAAATTTTCTATTCAAATTTTTCAACAAATTTTCTCCCAACAGTTAAAGTAAACAAAGTGTAAAACTAAACAAAAGAAAAATAAATCTCTCTTCCCCCCCCCCCCCCCCCCCCCCCCCCCCCCAATACAAGGTAATAGATTAATAACTAATAGCAGTACAAGAAAGAAGAAAGTAGCAAACACACAGTCGCAAAAAACAACCCCCCCTCCCCGCCCGGGTTGCTGCTGAGACTGACCACCCACTGCCCCTCCGCCAGGAAATCGAGAAAAGGCTGCCACCGCCGGAAGAACCCTTGTACCGACCCCCTCAGGGCAAACTTAACCTTTTCCAGCCTGATGAACCCGGCCATGTCATTGATCCAGGCCTCCGGGCTTGGGGGCTTCACGTCCCTCCACTGTAAGAGAATCCTACGCTGGGCTACTAGAGACGCAATGGCCAGGGTACAGGCCTCTGTCGCCTCCTGCACTCCCGGCTCCATTGCTACCCCAAAGATCGCGAGCCCCCAGCCCGGCTCCACCGTGGAACCGACCACCCTGTACAAGTCCCCACCACCCCCTTCCAAAACCCTTCCAATGCCGGACATGGATCCAGTCATGTGCACACGATACAGCACCTTCAGCTGAATTAAGCTGAGCCGTGCGCAAGAAGAGGATGAGTTTACCCTCCCCAGGGCATCCGCCCACGTCCCATCGTCAATCTCTTCCCCTGGCTCCTCCTCCCACTTTGCTTTCAGCTCCTCCACCGAGGCCGCCTCCTCTTCCTGCATCATCTGATAAATCGCCGAGATCCTCCCCTCACCGACCCACGTCCCGAGAGCACCCTATCTTCCACCCCCCTAGGCGGCAGCAGCGGGAACTCCGCCACCTGCCCCTTAACAAACGTCCTAATCTGCATATACCTGAAAGCATTCCCGGGGGCAGGCCCCACTTCCCCTCCAACTCCTCCAAAGTCGCAAACTTCCCGTCGAGGAAAAGGTCCCCCATCCGCCTGATGCCTGCCCTATGCCAACTCAAAAACCCACCATCCATTCTCCCTGGTGCAAACCGGTGATTGCCACGTATCGGGGCTCACACTGAGGCCTTTACTTCCCCCCTGTGCCGCCTCCACTGCCCCCAAATTTTGAGGGACGCCACCACTACCGGACTCGTGGAATATCTTGCCGGGGGGAGTGGAAGCGGGGCCGTCACTAATGCCTCCAAACTCGTACCCACACAGGACACCACCTCCATCCTCTTCCATGCGGCACCTTCCCCCTCCATCACCCACCTGCGAATCATTGCCACATTCGCAGCCCAGTAATACCCACACAGGTTGGGCAGCGCCAAACTGGCCTGCCTCCCCTTCTTCGCTCCAAGAATACCCTCCTCACTCTCGGTGTCTTCCGCGCCCACACGAACCCCAGAATACTCTTATTCACCCTCTTAAAAAAGCCTTTGGGATCAATATGGGAGGCACTAGAAAGAAACAACAACCTCTGGAGCACCGTCATCTTAACCGACTGGACCCTGCCCGCCAAAGAGAGAGGCAGTGCATTCCACCTCCTGAACTACTCCTCCATCTGTTCCACCAGCCTCAAAGTTTAGCCTGTGCAGGGCCCCCTAGCTATCTGGACCCCAAGGTATCTACAGCTCCTCTCCGCCCTCTTCAACGGGAGCTCTCCTATCTCCCTCTCCTGGTCCCCCAGGTGCAGCACAAACAGCTCACTTTTCCCCACATTGAGCTTGTAACCCGAAAAGTCCCCAAACTCCCCAAGTATCTTCAACACCTCTGGCATCCCCCCCGCCGGATCCGCGATGTACAACAGTAAATGATCTGCGTGCAACGACAACCGGTGCTGCTCCCCCCCCCCCGGGGGGCACAATCCCCCTTCAGTTCTTCGAATCCCATGGCCAAGGGCTCAATCGCTAACGAGAAGAGGAGACGAGGGGCACCCCTGCCTCGTCCCCCAGGAAAGCCGAAAGTCCTCCGACCTCCTCCCATTCGTCACCACACTCTCCACCGGGGAGCTGTACAGCAACCTCACCCAGCTGATGAATCCCTCACCAAACCCGAACCTCCTCAGCACTTCCCACAGGTAGCTCCACTCCACCCTGCCAAAAGCTTTCTCCGCATCCATCGATGCTACTATTTCCGCCTCCCCAGCCGCCGATGCCATCATCATAACATTAAGAAGCCGCCGTACATTGACATTCAGCTGCCTCCCCTTCACAAACCCCGTTTGGTCCTCATGGAAAACCATCGGGACCACATCTTCCACCCTTCTGGACAGTACCTTCGCCAACAACTTTGCATCCGCGTTGAGGAGCAAAATTAGCCTGTAAGACCCACGCTGGAGGGGGTCCTTATCCCGCTTCAGGATCAGTGAAATTATTGCTCTAGACATCGTCGGGGGCAGAGCCCCCCTTCCCTCGCCTCATTCAGGGTCCTCACAAGCAGCGGGCCCAGCAGATATGAAAGCTTCTTGTAAAACTCCACCGGGAACCTGTCACGTCCCGGTGCTTTCCCTGTCTGCATGCTCCCCAGCGCCTCCATCAGCTCCTCCAACTCGATTGGAGCCCCCAGACCCTCCACCCGCTCATCCTCTACTCTTGGGAACTCCAGCCTATCCAGAAAGTGGTCCATCCCGCCCACCTCCCTAGGGGGCACCGCCTGGTACAGCCCCTCGTAAAAGGATCTGAACACCCCATTAATGTCCCTGCCACCCCGCACCAAGTTCCCTCCTTCATCTGTGACTCCCCCTATCTCTCTCGCTGCCTCCTGCTTCCGGAGCTGGTGGGCCAGCATCCGACTTGCCTTCTCCCCATACTCATATGCCGCCCCAAGCAGGTACGTTTTACGAGGTGTCTTGAACAGAACGGTGGAGAGGTTTAGAGAAGGAATTCCAGAGTTTGAGGCCGAGAATGCTGAAGGCACAAGTACAACAGTCAAAAGATGTGCAAGAAGCCAGATTTTGAGGGACACCGAGCATTTTTAGTGCTACACAGAAGAGTAGAATAATTATCACTACTTAGCCTAATGGTAGTGGGCCATCCTAAGTTACAGCTGTCTTTGCTTCCGCATATTGTTGTTAGATATCGAATTCTAGGATGTTGGTGCATTGATGTTTCGGTGCTGGTACCTGCCCAGATTGTAATAGAACATAGAACAGTACAGCACAGAACAGGCCCTTCGGCCCTCGATGTTGTGCCGAACAATGATCACCCTACTTTAAACCCACGTAACCCGTATACCCGTAACCCAACAATCCCCCCATTAACCTTACACTACGGGCAATTTAGCATGGCCAATCCACCTAACCCGCACATCTTTGGACTGTGGGAGGAAACCGGAGCACCCGGAGGAAACCCACGCACACACAGGGAGGATGTGCAGACTCCACACAGACAGTGACCCAGCCGGGAATCGAACCTGGGACCCTGGAGCTGTGAAGCATTGATGCTAACCACCATGCTACCGTGAGGCCCCCTACGGTATTCTGCAGTAATGATATTTGACTCCGAACTGATGGCTTCCCATGATACTGGTCCTCTTGTCCTTCTCGCTGGTAGAGTTTGCAGGGGGCAATTTGTCCCGGGCCATTGTGATAGGCTAGAGCGGAGGAAATTGCCAGCCCCCTAGCTGAGATATTTGAATCATCGACAGCCACAGGAGAGGTGCCTGAGATTGGAGGGTAGCAAATGTTGTGCACTTGTTTAAGAAGGGCTGTAGGATAAGCCTGGGAACTACAGACCGGTTAGCCTTACTTCTGCAGTGGGTAAATTGTTTGTAGGTATTCTGAAGGATAGGATCTACAGGCATTTAGACAGGCAAGGGCTAATTAGGAAAAGTCAGCATGGCTTTGTCAGGGGAAAGTCTTATCTCATGAAATTGATTGAGTTTTTTTGAAGGGGTAACCAAGAAGGTAGATGAGGGCAGTGCAATCGAAGTTATCTACATGGACTTTAGCAAGGCCTTTGACAAGGTATTGCATGGTAGGTTGTTGCAAAAGATTAAATCTCACGGAATCCAGGGTGAGGTAGCCGATTGAATACAAAGTTGGCTTGGCGACCGAAGCCGAAGGGTGGTTGTGGAGGGTTGTTTTTCAAACTGGAGGCCTGTGACTAGCGGTGTGCCTCAGGAATCGGTGCTGGGTCCACTGTTATTATTTACTTTAATGATTTGGATGAGAATGTATGAGGTTATGGTAAGCAAGTTTGCATGAGGACATCCAAGATTGGTGGCATAGTGGATAGTGAAGAAGGTTAAACAAGGTTGCAACAGGATCTTGACCAATTGGGACAGTGGGCTGATGAATGGCAGTTGGAGTTCAATTTGGAAAAATCTGAGGTGATGCATTTTAGTAGATCAAATCAGGGCAGGACCTATCCAGTTAATGGTAGGGAGTTGGGGGACAGTTACAGAACAAAGAGATCTATGGTACAGGTTCATAGTTCCTTGAACGTGGAGTTGCAGATGGACAGGGTGGTGAAGAAGGTATTCAGCATGCTCTGTTGTATTGGTCAGAATGTTGAATACAGGAGTTGGGATGTCTTGTTCAAGTTGTAGAAGACATTGGTAAGACCACACATGGAATACTGTGTTCAGTTCTGGTCACCCTATTATAGGAAGGATATTGTTAAACTAGAAAGAGTGCAGAAAAAATTTACGATGCTACCAGGACTTGATGGTCTGAGTTATATGGATAGGCTGGGACTGTTTTCCCTGGAGTGTAGAAGGCTTAGGGGTGATCTTGTAGAGGTCTATAAAATAACGAGGAGCATAGATAAAGTAGATAGTCAACATCTTTCCCAAAGCTGGAGGAGTCCATAACTTGAGGGCATAGGTTTAAGGTGACAGATGCAACAGAGACCGGAGGGGAAATTTCTTCAGACAGAGGGTGGTGAGCATCAGGAGTGGGCTTCCAGAGGCAGTGGTAGAGGCAGGTACAATTTTGTCCTTTTTAAAAAGCAGTTGGACGGTTACATGAGCAGGGTGGGTATGGAGGGATATGGGCCAAATTCAGGCAAGTGGGACAAGCTTTGTCATAGAAACTGGGCAGCATGGGCAAGCTGGGCCGAAGGGCCTGTTTCCATGCTGTAAACATCTAGGCCATCCTGGTGAGATGGTGCCGTGCATCTTTTGGATTATTCAGCCGGAATGTGTTGCCGATGGGGGCTAATACGATCTTCTGGACATGGATAAAAAAACGGTGGAAATTTTATGTAAATAATATTATTCTTTATGTAAGAATATTTTTCACAAGGTTACAGGCACCAAATTTTTTTCTGACTGGATATCAATTTAATTTTGAAATCCATCCGTAATCATTTTCAAATTGAATAAAGCTTATTTAGACAAAACTGCCTTAACTTGCAGGTAGGTTCACATACAGTCCAGATGCACGTATGAATTTGTGCAATTGAACTCTTGGTAATCAAAAATCGAACAGAAAAGCTTGACTACAAGTATGTGATTACAAGTTAGTAATCTCATAGAATGGTTTAGATGTCATAAACCATCCGAGTAAACCTTTGGCAGTTTATAATCATCATCTTAACAGTTAAGGTGTTTAGAGGACTATGGTAAACCAAGGGAGTTCTATGCTGCATTCTGGTCTCCATATTACAGGCAGGGATATACAAAAAATAGATTTACACGAGTAATATTAGAAGTGAGCGGTATGACTATCAGTTGACACTGCCAGCTTATTTCTCTAGGAAAGAAGTCGAAGAGGTAACTTTGTTTTTTTATAAATGTTTTTTTATTGGGTTTTTGAACATTACAGTTATGTACACAGGCTAAGAAACATATATATAGATATATATATAAAATATATACACACATATATAGAAGAGGAGGGCACACCCAAACATACCAAGGAGAAGAAAATAGTACATAGTTTAAAAAAAAACAAAAACAAAAAATGAAATAGAATAACTGGTAGGGTATTGTGCACCAGCTCGACAGCGCCAGCTCTGTACACCTGGCAATATTATTTACAACATGTAAGTAGGCGACTGTTTGTGGGGGGGGGGGGGATATTGGGGAGGCAAATATACATTTGGGTGCCGGGGAGATAATTACAGTGTACGATACTTGGCTGTGTTTCGTGTTGTTGTCGCCTGCTTCTCCCGGATGGATCTCGCTGCCGTCTAGTGCTCGCTTCTGCTGCTCCTCCCGTCCTCTGTCTTTATTTTCCTCGTTCCCCGCTCCTGGAGATGTCATGCTCGTTTTGGTATCTTGGTACCCCGTGCCTTCCTTCCGGCTCCCATTATCCTGCTCCCCCCACCTCGCTGGTTCTCCTCTCTTGTCCCACCCCCCTCCATGGTTCGCCTTTCTTTCCTCCGGTTTAGCTGTGTTCCCCCCTTCCTCCCTCCCTCCCGGTCTATCTCTCCCTTTCATGCCATGGCTACTTTCCCCTGATTCTTGGCTGCCTGGCTATTCTTCCTCTTGTTTGTTGGCCACAAACAGGTCCCGGAACAGTTGCGTGAATGGCTCCCGCGTTCTGTGGAAGCCATCGTCTGACCCTCGGATGGCGAATTTGATTTTCTCCATTTGGAGAGATTCCGAGAGAACGGACAGCCAGTCTGCAGCTCTGGGTGGTGCTGCTGACCTCCAGCCAAACAGGATTCTACGGCGGGCGATCAGGGAGGCAAGGGCGTCCACCCTCCCCAGGAATAGATCTGGCTGGTCCGAGACTCTGAAGACCGCCACTTTCGGGCATGGCTCCATCCTCACCCCAATCACTTTGGACATGGCCTCGAAGAAGACTGTCCAGTACTCCACAAGTCTGGGGCAAGACCAGAACATGTGGGCGTGGTTGGCCAGGCCTACTTGGCACCGTTCACATCTATCCTCCACCTCCGGGAAGAACCTACTCATACGGGTTCTTGTTAAGTGGGCTCTATGTACCACTTTTAGCTGCGTCAGGCTGAGCCTTGCGCACGTGGCGGTGGAGTTGACCCTATGCAGTGCTTCACCCCAGAGTCCCCATCCTATCTCAATCCCCAGGTCATCCTCCCATCTCTTTCTTGTTGCGTCCAGTCTGGTGTCGGCCCTTTCTATCAGTCGGTCATACATGTCACTACAGTTTCCTTTGTCTAGTATGCTTACGTCCAGTAGTTCTTCCAGTAGTGTCGTGGTGGTTGTGGGTACGTCCTTGTCTCCTTTCATAGGAAGTTTTTAAGCTGTCGTTCCCCCTGGCTAGCTGAAATTTATCGTCCGTTCGTCCAGTGTTGCGATCCTGCTGTCCGTGTATAGGTCCCTGACTGACAGTGTCCCTCCGTCCTGCCCCCACCTTTTGAAGGTGACGTCATTCTACCCCTTCGCCAGGAAATCAAGAAAGGCTGTCACCGCCGAAAGAACTCCTGTACCGACCCCCTCAGGGCAAACTTAACCTTCTCCAGCTTGATAAACCCAGCCATGTCGTTGATTCAGGCCTCTGAACTCGGGGGCTGCGTGTCCCTCCACTGTAGCAGAATCCCGCGCCGGGCTACTAGAGACGCAAAGGCCAGAATGCCGGCCTCTCTCGCCTCCTGTACTCCCGGCTCCGAAGCTACCCCAAAAATCGCGTGCCCCCAGCCCGGCTTGACCCTAGACTACTTCAGATAAAGTCCCCGCCACCCCCTTCCAAAACCCCTCCAAGGCCGGACATGCCCAAAACATATGGGTGTGGTTCGCTGGGCCTCCCGAATACCTCCCGCACCTGTCTTCCCCGCCAAAGAACCGGCTCATCCTGGCCCCTGTCATGTGCGCCCTATGCAGCACCTTCAGAGTAGCACGTACTACAGTGAAAGGCACACCATAACACTATTCATAGATGATACATAGATGATATAGATCATACACTATAGATGATACTGTTTTACAATCACATAAGCATTCTCCACAATTATTTGGCTACTGAAGAGCAGCAATGTTTCTTTAAGGCCACACCGTGTATTTATTAAGTAAACATGCTACACGCTTGATATTTACAGACAGGAACTGGTTATTCAGTCCAACAGGTCTTTGCCCCATGTTCATGTTCCACACAAGCCTCCTTCCACCGTACTTCATCTCATCAACACATTGTTGTATTCCATCTTCCCTCGTGTACTTATCTTGATTCCTCTCAAACGCATTTATGTTATTTGCCTCAACTATTGCATGTGATAGCAAGTTCCACAGTTTACCACAGAGTAAAGCTGCTAGCATATTTATGGCTTCTAGTCTGGACTCACTTTAACCACATTTATTCTATTGAAGCTCTTCATAATTTTAAAGACCTGTCAAGTTACCTCTTCGACCAAACGGGGACAGGAACAGGGGAAAGAGGGACAAAGGAAGGGTATACGGGGGAGGAGGGAAAAGGGAGAGACCGGGGGCAGGGGGTACATAGGGAGCAAGAGACCGGGGAGGGGGATGCAGGGAAGGAGGGACAAACGAGGCTAGAAAAGGAACAGGGCTACAAAGTGCCACAACCAAGGGCTCAAAACAAGGAACCGCTGCAAGCACCCACCCAGTACGGTCCCTGGGCGAAGGGAGACCACGAGTGCAGGGGACTACCCGAGTGGCGGCCGCACAGTGGGCGGCCATGGCGGGTGTCCCCGGGACAAAGGGAAACCCCGGAGCGCAGGGACCCGACCACATGGAGAGAGCAGCGACAACGGCCATCCTGGACAGCCCCCTAACATAACAGAGGACGAGTGGGTGCGCGCGGAGGAGGCCTCCTACGTGGGGACCTCCCTCCGGGCCCTCGCCACGGTAGCACTCCCATCCCCACCCAAAAACACTCCAGTAGCCCGGTGGTGATAGCCACCCTCCAATCCTGGAACCAACTGCGGCAGCAATTTGGCCTGACCAAAATGTCAGACAAAGCTCCCACCTGCAACAACCGTAGGTTCGACGAGGCAGGGGTGCCCCTTGTCTCCCCTGCTCTTCGCTTTAGCGATTGAGCCCCTAGCCATGGCGCTGAGGGATTCGAAGGGTTGGACTGGGATTGTGCGAGGGGGGGGAGGAGGAGGAACACCGGCTGTCGTTGTACGCTGCTGATCTACTGTTGTACGTCGCGGATCCGGCTGAAGGGATAACAGAGGTGTTGAAGATACTTGAATTTGGGGACTTTTCGGGTTACAAGCTCAATGTGGGGAAAAGTGAGCTGTTTGTCCTGCACCTGGGGGATCAGGAGAGGGAGATAGGTGAGCTCCCGTTGAAGGGGGCTGAGAGGAGCTTTAGATATCTTCGGGTCCAGATAGCTAGGACCTGGGGGGCCATGCACAGGCTTAACCTTTCGAGGCTGGTGGAGCAGATGGAGGAAGAGTTCAGGAGGTGGAACGCGCTGCTGCTCTCGTTGGCGGGCAGGGTCCAGTCGGTTAAGATGATGGTGCTCCCGAGGTTTTTGTTTCTTTTCCAGTGCCTCCCCATATTGATCCCGAAGGCTTTTTTCAAAAGGGTGAATAAGTCTATTCTCTGGTTCGTGTGGGCGCGGAAGGCCCCGAGAGTAAGCAGGGTATTCTTGGAACGAAGAGGGGAGGTAGGAGGTTTGGCGTTGCCCAACCTCTGTGGGTATTACTGGCTGGCGAATGTGGCAATGATTCGCAGGTGGGTGATGGAGGGGGAAGGTGACGCATGGAAGAGATTCGAGGTGGCGTCCTGTGTGGGTACGAGTCTGGAGGCTTTGGTGACGGCCCCACTTCCACTCCCCCCGGCAAAGTACTCCACGAGTCCGGTAGTGGTGGCGTCCCTCAAAATCTGGGGGCAGTGGAGGCGGCATTGGGGGGGGGGGGGGGGCCTTAGTCTGGATCCCGATACGGGGCAATCACCGTTTTGCACCGGGGAAAATGGATGGTGGATTTGGGAGTTGGCACAGGGCAGGCATCAGACAGATTGGGGACCTCTTCCTTGATGGGAAGTTCGGGACTCTGGAGGAACTGGAGGGGAAGTGGAACCTCCCCCCTGGGAATGCTTTCAAGTATATGCAGATCAGGGTATTTGTTAAGCGGCAGGTGGCGGAGTTTCCGCGGCTACCGCCAAGGGGGGTGCAGGATAGGGTGCTCTCGGGGACGTGGGTCGGTGAGGGGAAGATCTCGGCAATTTATCAGTTGATGCAGAAGGAGGAGGAGGCCTCAGTAGAGGAGCTCAAAGCGAAGTGGGAGGAAGAGATTGAGGATGGAACGTGGTCGGACGCCCTGGAGAGGGTGAACATATCCTACTCCCTTTTCCTCGTATACTTTAGAAACATACATAGAAGAAAATAAAAGCTGGTGGTGGCCATTCGGCCCTTCGAGCCTGCTCCACCATTCATTATGATCATGGCTGATCATCAAGTTCGATATCCTGCGCCTGTCTTCCTCTCATATCTCTTGAGCCCTTTAGCCCCAAGAGCTATATCTAATTCCTTCTTGATATTACACAATGTTTTGACCTTGACAAGTTTCTGTGGTGATGAATTCCACCGATTCACCACTCTGGATAAATAAATTTCTCCTCGCCTCTCCTAAAAGGTTTGCCGACTACCCTCAAACTATGACCCTTAGTCCTGGACTCCCCCACCCTCTGGAGCATTCTTTCTGAATCTACCCTGTGTAATCCTGTTTGAATATAATCCTTTTTAAAAAAAAAAAAACATTTTATAAACGCATTTGAAATGTTTTAACAATTTCAAGAGAAAACACAACGTAAGTAACACACCCCCAACCAGCAATCACACCCAGCCAACATGGCTTACACACACAGTTCCCCAGCCCCCATCCTCCACTCACCAATTCGCCTCAACCACCCCTCCCCCTTTTTTATATCTGCTGACAGCTTAATATTTGCTAAAGAATTTGATAAACGGCTGCCACCTCCGGGTGAAGCCAGTAAGATCTGTCTTTGGGCTACCAGGGAAGCAAAGGCCAAAACGTCAGCCACTCTCGCCCCCTGGACGCCCGGGCCTTCTGACACACCCAAAATTGCCATCTCTGAACTCGGAGACACCCGTATCTTCAATATCGTTGACGTGGCATCGGCAAATCCTTGCCAGAATCCCCTAAGCTTCGGGCATGCCCAAAACATATGGACATGATTTACGGGCCCACCCGCACACCACCCACAACCGTCCTCCCACCCCTTCAAAGAACCTGCTCATGCGGGCCGCAGTCATGTGCGCCCTGTGAAATGCCTTGAATTGTATCAGACTAAGCCTGGCACACGATGAGGACGCGTTGAGTCTATTCGGGGCATCCTTCCACAGACCCGCCTCTAATTCCTTGTCAAACCCTTCCTCCCATTTTCGTGTTACCTCCCCTATCGGAGTTCTCCCTCATTCCATGAGCTCGTTATAAATTTCCGAGACCTTCCCATCCCCTACTCCCGTTTTTGAAACTACCTTGTCCTGTATTCCCTGAGGCGGTAGGAGCGGAAAGATCGAGACCTGCCTCTGTGCAAAATCCCTCACCTACAGATAGCGGAACCCATTCCCACCTGGCAGCTCAAACACCTCTTCCAAGCATGGAAAGCTGCCATCAATAAACAAGTCCCCTAACCGCTCAGTCCCAGCTCGCTGCCACCACCTCCATCTAGCCCCCTGACACAAACCGGTGATTGTCACAAATTAGAGCCCATACTGCTGCTCCCCACTCCCATATGCTTCCGCCACTGTCCCCACACCCTAAAAGCCGCCACCACCACCGGGCATGTGGAGTACCGAGCCGGGGAGAACGGCAGAGGTGCCGTTACCAGTGCCCCGACACGATGCCTCCTCCACCCACACCCATACCGACCACTCACCAACTACCCACTTCCTGAACATTGCTATGTTCGCCGCCCAGTAGTAGTTCCCAAAATTCGGTGGGGTCAAGGACCCAGGACTTCCCACAGGTACTCCCACCATACACCATCAAAGGACTTCTCCGCATCAGTGGCGACGTCCACTTCCCTTCCCTCGGAAGGCATCATAATCGCATTTAAAAGCCTTCTGACGTTGGCCGTTAACTGCCTCCCTTTCACAAATCCCATCTGAACCTCTCCTATCACCACTGGAACACAGTCCTCTATTCTCAAGGCCAAGGTTTTGGTCAACAATTTGGCGTCCACATTCAGAAGGGAGATTGTCTGGATGACCTGCATTGTTCCGGGTCTTTCTCGCGCTTCAGGATAAGGGAGATTGAGGTCTGTGACATCGTTGGGGGAAGTACCCCTCGCTCCCTAGCCTCATTAAATACCCTTACCAGCAAGGGTTCTAGCACCCCTGAAAACTATCTGTAAATCTCCACCGGTACCGTCCGGCCCCAGGGCCTTGCCCGACTGCATAGCCTCCAGCTCCTCCACTACTTCGAACAGCCCAATCAGGGCCCCGAGACTTTCCACCAATTCTTCTTCCACCCTTGGAAACTCGAGACTTTCCAAAAACCTCCTCATCCTTTCCACCCCGGCTAGGGGTTCCGACTCGCACAGTCTACTATAAAATTCCCTAAACATCGCGTTCACCCCCACTGGGTCCATGATTGTGTTTTTCCCCCTTTATCCTTCACTCTCCCTGTCTCCCTAGCCGCCTCCCGCTTTCTAAGCTGGTGTGTTGACATCCTCCTGGCCTTTTCCCCATATTCATACACCGTCCCTCTCGCCTTTCTCAACTGCCCCACCACCTTCCCTGTGGATATCACTCCAAATTCCATCTACAGCTTCTGTCGTTCCTTCAACAACCCTGCCTCCAGGGCCGGGGAATACTTCCTGTCAACCTGAAGAATCTCCTTAACTAGTCTATCCATCTCCGCCCGTTCAACTTTCTCCCTATGTGCCCGTATCGAGATAAACTCCCCCCTGACCACTGCCTTCAACGCCTCCCATACCTTGGCTTCCGAAGGCTCCCCCATATCATTTCTCCACATAACTCCGAATCAATGAATAGAATCTAACCATTTTCTCACCCGACAGAACCTCCTTCCTCAGATAAGGACACCAAAACTGCGCACACTACTCCAGGTTTGGCCTCACCAATGCTATACAATTGCAGAAAACATCCCTATTCCTACACTGCAAACCTTTCGCCGTGAAGGCCAACATACCATTTGCCTTCTTGTCATAACGGTCCCTTCAATGCATCTGTTATTCGCCTTAATTTCTGCACATGGTAGCAAGTTACATATCCTCGCCATTTAACGAAATTACCCCATAATCTATATTTATGACCCACAGTTTCAGGCTCCCACACAACTGAAAACAAATAGTCACTTTGTAGTGCAGAACTTCATGCTGTCATGGCTTTTGTCTTGTATGCAGCAGGGCAGATTCATAAGAATACTAAATCTCAAAAGGAACAATTTATACTCCATGTGAAGACAGTTGCTGATTGGTTAATGAGTGGACTCTGGTCTTATGAATTTATTCTCGTGAGTGAGAGATGAAAAGATTTGACAGCATGTCTTTTTGTTTACAGCGATACAACTGAAAAAATGTTTTTCTACAAACGTCTTATTGAACCGCATTAAAATTTTAAAGACCTCTTATCAGGTCCACCATCTAGAGCAAAGCTTGTTAATTGTTTCCTGAACTCTGTTCTGAAATCATTATCACAAACTTTTATTCCAGGGTCTCTTGTGCCACTGTATTCTTTCTCCAATGTGGAGGCCAGATAACAGCACAGTAATACTCAAGTAAAGGGTGTTCTGAAAAGAATCAAGTTTAAACACTGATTCCTTCAGTAGACTGATAATACCTCTTTATCTGATATTTTGTTTCAGCACACCAGGCTTTATTTTATTAAAGCAAATAGTGGTGCAGTGTTACTCTGCTTTCCTTTTAGGGACCTTTCAGATGCAAAGTATTCTCATTGATTTACTGTACTGCATTTGGACACTCTGTCTTGATGTGGACTGCATGCAGAGTTACCAATATGTCAACTGTGTTGCATTCAGAATTTTGAGCTGAATCGCAGCTTTTGTCTAACTGTTTTCTGATTTTTTTTTCAATAAAGTGGTGGTTCTGCTTGGATTTCCTAAATAGAGTTATACATGATGCTTTTAAAATTGCTCTCCTAACTTTTACTTCAGTAACCATTTCACTCTACTTTTGCGTGATCTTTAATTGGATTGATATTGCCTTGGTTCCTGACTTAAGGCGAGCTATTAGTTCTTTAGCTGACAAGTAACTAGAATTTGCATCTGCTCTAATAATGAATATTGATAAATGAGTTGATACAGCCATACTGGAATAATAAAAAGATTAAAATTAACTCTGAAGCCTCTTACTGAATAACAGTTATTGAAGCTCTTTCTCAATTCTTGGAGTAGCATAGAGCATAGAACATAGAACAGTACAGCACAGAACAGGCCCTTCGGCCCTCGATGTTGTGCCGAGCAATGATCACCCTACTTAAACCCACGTATCCACCCTATACCCATTACCCAACAATCCCCCCATTAACCTTACACTACGGGCAATTTAGCATGGCCAATCCACCTAACCCGCACATCTTTGGACTGTGGGAGGAAACCGGAGCACCCGGAGGAAACCCACGCACACACGGGGAGGACATGCAGACTCCACACAGACAGTGACCCAGCCGGGAATCGAACCTGGGACCCTGGAGCTGTGAAGCATTGATGCTAACCACCATGCTACCGTGAGGCCCCGTAGCCTTCTGTATTGTGTGATTGAGCCACACCTAAAGGATCGTGAACAGTTCTGGGTACATGCTTTGGAATGGCTATATTACCTTGAAGGGAGCGCAGAGTAGGTTTACCAGACTCGTGCCTGGACTCCTAGATTAAACTGAGGCAAGATTACATGGATGAATGTAGCGTGTTTTGGAATTTGGATAGTCAAGAGGGGATTTCATTTAAGTTTACAATATTAAAGGGAATACAGAGGCTCGACAATGTTTCCAGTGAGGAGTCTCAATCTCAAGGTGTAGTCTAAAGGTTACAGCCATGAACTTCAGGAATGAATTTAGGAGACAGTTTCACACAGTGTGGTAAGAAGTTTAGAACCTTTCTGTAAAAGGCAATTGATGCTGCGTCAAATATTAATTTAAAATCTGAGATTTAGATTTTATTGGTGTAAAGGTGGGCAAATGTAGTTAGGTCACAGATCAAGCATGACCTCATTGAATGGTGGAGCATGCGGGAGGAGCTAAATGGCATAGTCCTGTTATGTTCCTGAGAGTCTTGGTGTATGTGAATACTTTTCATCTAACACTTATCTTGCTAAATTGAAACCAATTTCTTGAAAACTGCTCCGTGACTATTGTTGCAGGATGTACAGTAAAAATCCATCTGTCATTTATTGATTTGTTGACATGATGACCAATATCATAAGTCAACCTAAAACAATTATTCTTTCAGAGGCTACAGATGACCTAACTGAGTAAATTATCATTTGAAGTTGAGATGCAATTGCTTTTATCTTTGCTTGTGGTTAATTCTATATGTGAGGCTGTAGAGTAGACAGTTTATTTCACCTTAGTTGTTTTCAAATAGAATATTTCAAGAGAATATGTACTTGAGTATAAACTGGTAGAATGTGATTATAATTTTATGATTACTTGGATACATGCATTATTGCAGTTTAATTATTTAACATTGCCCCACTTTTAATCTCAATGTGTTAAAATAATTTAATGTTAAAGAATTTGCATTTATTACTCTATCTGGGCACCCCAAAGTATTTGACGGCCATTGAATTACTTTTGAAATTTGTCACTGTTTTCAAACCAATTTATTTTTGTTTCATATAGCCGAAGCGATGTAAATATGTTTTCTCTTTGCATATCCTCTGTCAAAATGTTGTGTTTCACAATTGACCAAGTCCAAATTGTTTTTCTTTTATTTTAAAGTTACATTTTAAAAATATTTGTGGCATATCAATTAAATCTGTGTAAATTTATATTTACTTTTTGACTCTTTAATATTACAGAGTGGGCAGTCTCACCCCACAGTCATGCTTTTCTCCCTTATTGCCCTGGAAAAGTTTGCACAAACAAGTAAGTTTTTGCTTGTATAGAAACAAACCCTGGTAGGATTCTTTTTTTAAAACAAAGTAAATTTGCGGTCAAATTCTGCATTGTATTAACTCTGTCCATCATATTCAGTTTTGTATGAAAATAAGGTGGTTCATGGCAGTCTTTAAAAGTAATTGTGTTTAACAAGGCTTTCAGTCCTGCAGAAGTCTTCAAGTGTTGAAGGTTAGTCTCCTAGAAACTGCATCTAGCCACACAAAAAAGTCAGTACTTTTGAGTTCATGCCTTTGAACGTCTGCCTCTGCTTGCAATTCTTGGGGCTGACTTGGTGATTGTGCTTAGCAGCATTCAAGGACGTAGTCCAGCTGCCTCAGCCACTTCTGACTGCAGAGTGCCCTGGAATTTCATTATAGTCAATGGTCTTGTACTTGTTGCAGAGTTACAACATGTAACAAGACCAGCCAATTATGTTCAGTTTGCACGAAAGTCAAGTGGGCTTATTGGAAATTCAGTCAACCAACCTTGTAATTAGCTCAATTTGTCCTTTTCACTTGACAAAAGTTTCCTAATTGATTTAATGATTTCCAGAACTATACACTTAGCATAAATCACTGTGGGAGTGTTATATTCATGCATGAGTTGGGCCTAAATCTAATCTATTGGAGAAGAATTTGTTTTGCTGTAAAAATTTATTCCCCTTTTTCCTAATAATAATAGATTCATGACATTTCCACTCGACCTTGAAAGTACCAGGCCTCCACTCAGCAGCCATCATTGTTCAATAATGCAGTTAATATTTGAGAAATCTTGTGTTGGAGACCTATTCTAGTACCGGTCTCCCCGAAAAGGTGGCAACTAGTGGCTTTTCACAGTAACTTCATTGAAGCCTACTTGTGACAATAAGCTATTATTATTATTATTATTATTATTATTATTATTATTATTTCCATCATTGTGTGATGGAGTAACTTGGGACACCAGGAATCATGCCTCTCTGCTTATTTCCCTCATACTTTCCTTTCTCTTTCAAACCTTCTTTCCAAACAAAATTCCACCAATACTTGTCCTTCAGGGTGGCACACTGCTGCCTCACAGCGCCAAGGACCCGCATTCAGCTCCAGCCTTTGATTATGTCTGTGGAGATTGTACGTTCTCCCCGTGTTTGCATGAGTTTCCTCCCGGTGCTCCAGTTTCTCCCACAGTCCAAAGATGTGCAGGTTAAGTGGATTGGCCATGCTAAATTGTCCCTTAGTGTCCAAAAGGATGGTTGCGATTACAGGAATAGGGTGGGGGCGTGGGCCCGAGTATGGTGCACTTTTCAAAGGATTGGCAGACTCAATGAGCCAAATGGCCTCTTTGTACTTCAGGGATTGTATGATTCAAACAATCTGATTGAACAATTTGCCTGTATGGCTCTGTACTGGAGTATCAAGGGATCTAAATCCATGAGATTGGCTATTTGGATGGCTGTTAAATGTCTCATCCAGAAGATGGATTTTCACCAATGTAGCTCTCTGAAAAATTAATGTGTGGGTGAAATTCATCACAAAATTTACAGCACTAAAACTGACCATTCAGTCCAACAGATGTGTCTGGTGTTTATGCTTTGCAGGAGCCCACAGTCTACTTCATCCACATATCATCCCCACAAAACCCACTCTTTTATTCCTTTCTCCCTAATGTACTTGGCTAGCTCCCACTAATGTCTCTATGCTCTTAGCCTCAATCACTTCAACTGGCAGAGTTGCACATTCACATCATTGAGTAAAGTTTCATCTGAGTTCCTTCTTGGATTTATCAGTGAGATTATGTATATTTATGGCCCCTAGTCTTGGATTTCTCACACATCTTTGCTGCATCTACCCTCTTGATTCTCTTCCTAATTTTGAAGACCGCTGTAGGGTCACCTTGTCCTTTTCTTTCTTTACAACGTACGCTCTCTGTTCTGGCATCATCCTTTTTGGCACTTCTCCAGTGCTTCTTTATTATTTTTGGTAATAGAGTATCATGCCGACTTCTGATCCAAATATGATCTAACCACCATTTATTTCCTCCTTCTCCTGTTAGTCCATTGTCCCTCATGAACTCCATCGCCTCCTCTGGCATGCTAAAATAATACTCGCGCTTCTAGAAAGTCACCCAGAGGCAGGCCGGGTACAGTACCCCAAACCTCACCCCATCTTAAAGAGGGCAACTGTGACCCGATTAAACCCGGCGCCCCTCTTTGCCAGTTCTGCACCCCGGTCCTGGTACACCCGCAGCTCATACCCTTTCCAGGTGCATTTCCTCGCCCACCAAAGAATCTTTTCTTTATCCAGAAAAATGTGCAACCACACCATCATTGCCCGTGGTGGCTCACCCACTTGCGGCCACCTCATCAGTACCCTGTGCACTCGGTCGACCTCCAGAGGCTGCTCAAAGGCCCCCTCCCCCATCAACTGCTCCAAATTTTGGCCACAAGCGTGCCGACCCTCTGCAGCCTCCAGCCTCTGCTCCACACTCTCGATCCCTATTTTAATCGGCTCCACCACTTTGGCCAGGTCTTCCACAGCTGCCTCCCTCTGCAGTCCAAACTTAGCATTCAGAAACTCCACTAACTGCTCTGTTGACCACTGGGTGGGCAGAACAATGCAGTTGCCCTCCGCCACCTTAACCTGTGGCACACCACGAAGACTCTCCTGTTCCAACAGCTCTTTTCTTCTCATCCCACTCCTAGTTCGTGGATCCATCCACCAGCCACACCAGAGGAGTTGCATCTTCTTCAGGTACTCCTACACATCTTTCCATCCAGAAACCTTGACCTTCAGACAGGGAAAGGACCAGGAAAGGCCACCTTTAGTGGGAGCGACTGCTTTAGTGTGTGACCGCGCACTCCATGGCCGCCACTGGAAGTCCTAAACATCATTTATACGTGTTTTTATTGGGGTTTTCACATCTTGTATTTCGCAATTCACAAGTTACATAACCGTGCAAAAAGGGAAAAGAAACAAAACAAACTGCAAACCGAAATCAGCACATGTATTTATTGCATCAGATGTCAGGAATGCTGCTACAAATCCTTATTACTCAATTGTATATAGACACCTTTTACACAATTTAAATATTTATTTTTAAACTTGGAGAACAAATTCTGTTTACTTAGTATTTGCGTAATTTAATGCTGATTTATATAACTACAAGCATTATCAAATGAAAGTTCTTGTGGGTAAAGCATGATAAAATATTTTGATTAAATTATCAGCAGCGGACACTTGTTGAAACAATGCAATTTTTAATTGCAGGTGAAAATAAATTAACAGTCTCTGAGTCGTGTATTAGTGATCAACTGCTTACGCTGGAGTCTTGGGTAAATCACACGGATTTCCTGAAAAGGCAGGTTGGCTTCTGTGCACAGTGGAGCCTCGATAATTTGTGTAAGTTTGAGATTTTATTGCTTGCATCTCACAAACTAAAGCATTTGGCAACATTCTGTTGGAAACTTATAAAGTTATTGATGTTACATCCATTGAAAATTCTTAATGTACTGACAGATTTAGTAATTCTTCTGCCCCTGCCCATCCTAGTTCAGGTGATCAAAACTAATCCAAGAAACCACGTGTCTCTTTTACACAGGATAATCACCGTCCTAGTTCTTCAAGTTGAGCCATCTATATTCCCTGCTCCACTAATTTCTAATAAAGGTGCCATTTCATAACATAATTTTTTTTAAATCTCAGTAGTTGTATCCTAATGATTTTCTCAAGTTGTGGGTCATACGGTTTAGAATGCTGTTTTATGATGGACGCCTTGTGCAATAAATTATCCAAAGATAGCGGAAATGCCAGAAGATTGACAAAATGTAAGGGTCAGTAAAGGATTACAAAAAGATTAATAATGAGGGAAAAATTATAGTACAAGGGAAAGCTAACTATAAATATTATAACAGTAAGAGCTATGCAGATACTTTGAAAAGAAGCAAGTTAACAAGGTGAGCATTGGTCCTACAGAAAATGAATTTGGAGAATTGGAAAAAGAGGAAATGGTAGATGAATTGAACAGGTGTTTTGCATCAGTCTTCGCTATGGAGGATAAGCAACGTACCAGAAGCGGCTGTAATTCAGGATATTCGAGGGAGGGAGGAACTTGGGGATAATTACATTCACCAGAAAAATTATACTGAGTAAATTGTTGGAGCTGCGGGCTGACAAGTGCCCAGGACTTGATTAACGACATCCTAGGGTCTTAAAAGAAGTGGCCCATGAGTTAGTTGATGCATTGGTTTTCATTTTTCAGAACTCCCTTGATTCGGGGAAGGTCTCATTCGATTGGAAAATAGCAAATGTAACTCTGTTATTCAAAAAGGGTGGGAGACAGAAAGCAGGAACTACAGGCCAATTTTCTTAACATCCCCTAGGGAAAATGTTAGCTATTATTATAAAATTGATAGCAGTGCACTTTGAAAAGTTCAAAATAATCAGACAGAGTCAGCATGGTTTTGTCAAAGCAAAATCATGTTTAACCAACTTATGGAGTTCTTTGAGGAAATAATGTGCTGTGGATAAAGGGGAACCAGTGGATGTACTGTACTTGCACTTCCATAAGGCAGCTGAAAAGGTACTGCATCAAGGGTTGTTGTGGAAAATAAAAGTCCTTGGTGTAGGGGGTGACGTATTTGCATGGACTTTATAAAAAAAAAAAAATATATATATATATATATGTACCCAATTCATTTTTTCCAATTCGGGGGCAATTTAGCATGGCTTATCCACCTACCCTGCACATCTTTGGGTTGTGGAGGCGAAACCCACACAAACACTGGGACAACGTGCAAACTCCACACAGACAGTGACCCAGAGCCGGAATTGAACCTGGGACCTCAGCGCCGTGAGGCAGCAATGCTAGCCACTGTGCTGCCTTGTATTTGCAGAGATAGAAGACTGGCTGGCTATCAGGAAGCAGAGGGTAGACATAAATGGGTCGTCTTCAGGTCGCCAGAAGTAATAAGTGGTGTGCAAGGGTCAGTGCTGGGACCTCGACTGTGTACAAGTTATATAAATGACTTGGATGAAGGGCTAAGTGGGAACCTTGCTAAAATTGCTGCTGTTGCAAATATAGGTCGGAAAGTAATTTGTCGAGACGACATAATGAGGCTAAAAACTATATAGATAAAGTGAGTGCTCAATGATCTGCCAAATTTGAGTACAGTGTGGGAAAGTTGACCATTTTGGCAGGGAGAGTAAAAGAGCAGCATATTATCTATATAGTGAGAGATTGCAGAGCTCTTGAGTTACAAGGGGATCTGGGAGTCCTCATGAATCACAAGGACTACCAGGATGCAGGTATAGCAAGGAAAGCCAATAGAATATTTAATTTATTGCAAATAGAATGGAATACAAAAGTAAGGAGGTCATGTGCACCTGTGAAATCACATTTGGAGAACTGTGTACAGTATTGATCACCTTATTTAAGGAAGGATGCTAATGCATTGGAAGCAGTTCAGAGAAAGTTGACCAGGCTAATACCTGGAATGGGCGGGCTGTCTTATGAGGAAAGGGTGGACAGGCTACCTTGTATCTGCTGGAGCTTTAAAGTCCTGAGAGGTTCTGAAATATAAGGTCCTGAAAGGTCTTGACAGGGTGGAGATGGAAAGGATGTTTCCTCTTGTAGGAGAACCTAGTACTAGGGCTGACTGTTCAAAAACCTTTAATTTGTTTATCTAAATTTAGTGTACCCAATTCATTTTGCCCAATTAAGGGGCAATTTAGTGTGGCCAATCCACCTAACCACATCTTTGGATTATGGCTGCGAAACCCACGCAAACACGCGGATAATGTGCAAACTCCACACGGACAGTGACCTAGAGCTGGCATTGAACCTGAACGCCGTGAGGCAGCAGTGCTACTCACTGCCCCTTGACTGTTCAAAAATAATGGGTCGTCCATTTTAAAACTGAGATCAGGCAAAGGAAAAATTCTCTGAAGATCATGAGTATTTAGAACTCTCACTTCCTGAAAAGAACAGTTGACCTGACTCGCCTCCTGTTCCCTTCATGAATTTTTATTGAAGGTGTAACCGGTCATTAACGAGGAAAGCTTTTTTTTCTCCAACTAATGCATGGTTTGTATATCAAAAATTTAAAAATACCGCACAAGATCAGAATGCCAGCATGTGTATTTATTCCCCTCTTCAAAAATATAGTGGCAAGTATCTTTTTAAAAAAAAAACAAGTCATGACTGCAGCGATTCCTTTTCTGCGGTTCCTGAAAGCCTATCACAGCAACAGATGGCTTCACAAAAATACACGGTAACAGTGATGTGACAATTAGAAGTAAAGCTGAACAATGTGAAAACCAGTAAAATTAGAGGCAACTTCAGAAGTGATGCCTAACCTGTCCTACGCAGCTCATACACTGACCATCCTCACCATGTTTAGAATTTGCAAGTTTAGGACTTGCAATTACTGTATATAAATAATATGATTAAGAAAATCTAAAAGCAGCTATTTGATGAGAGGATGTATCATGTATATCACAGTTCTGCACGAGTGCATGGCCTAACCAGTTTAGAATTGTCTCCTACTCTTCGCATCCTTGCTGACCAACACAATGTTTCTGCATGCTGTTCCCTTTAATGCAACCTGCTCTCTTTTTTTTAATATAATGCAGTTTTGAAACCGAAAAGGCAGTTCACATATGAGAAAGTAAATCTCAGCCACGTTAATGCTATGTTGAACAGCAATGACGTTAGTGAATACCTCAAAATTTCACCAGATGGACTAGAGGTGAGTGCATTTTTATTTATTTGTTACACAAATTCATTTTATTTCCTTAACATTTTTGGGGGTATCGGGGATCACGTGAAATCTGAATTTTGCTCAAATTGCAATTCACAATGCGATATTTGTTACTGTTGCCAAAAAATATAGAACTGAGACAAAAAATCTGATTCCATATATTGGAAAAAAATCCATAGACAGTTATTTCATGCAATACGAATAATGTAACGCAATTTGCATTGTTCTTTTATTGTGAGGTTTCATGAGGAAATTGCGCAGTCTGCCCCCACTCCTAGTTATCATAGCAACTACCTTTCTGGTCAGACTATAATCAAGTCAAAATTATTTATCAAACTTGCACACAAGTAATCACACAGACAAAAGAATGCAAGCGACAAAAGTGCACCTAGAGCTGGACAGAACTGATTGGTAAGCAGTGAGTAAGTTGTTTTGCTCCAATTTAAAGCTATGTTAACGAAAAGCTAGAGTACTAGCTTTTTAAAAAATAACTTAATTTCATAAGCGTCTTTTAAAGTATAACAGGTTCAGTCCTGTGTTTTGTACGGTCTGCAGTATGTGGGAATTCCTAGATGCTCCTTGCAGTTTGGATGACCACATTTGTAGGAAGTGCCACTGGTTTGACCAGCTTGAGAGCTGGATTTCAGAGCTTGAGCATCGGGCAGATGGTGGAATTTGAATTCATTAAAAATCTGGAATTAAAAGTTTAATGATGCCCATGATACCATTGTCTATTTTGTAAAAACCCATTTGGTTCACTAATGTCCTTTTGGGAAGGAAATCTGTCATCCTTACCTGGTTTGGCCTACATGTAACACCAGACCCACGGCAATGTGGTTGACTCTTAAATGCCTTCCGGGTTGGGCAACATATGCTGCCTCGGCCAGTGATGCCACATCCCATGAGCGAAAAAACAAATCTCAAGTGTAAAAACACTAGTTGGGGATTTCAACTTTCCCAGTATTAATTGGAATAGGCAGTGTGTGAAAGGCCAAGAGGGGTGGAATTCTTTAAAGTGCATCCTAGAGAGCTTTTTGAGCCATCACGTAGGAAGTCATACAAGAGTGGGGTGTTACTTGGCCTTCATTAGAGAATGATGTCGGGCAGTTGTTAAAAGTGTCAGTGGGGGAGCATTTTGGTGATAGTGACCATAATTCAGTAAGATTTACGGTAGTTATGGAGAAGGACCAAGATGGACCAGAAATAAAGTTTCTGAATGGGGAGAAGGCCAATTTTACTAGGATAATACAGGATCTGATTCAAGTGGATTGGGAGCAGCTACTTTTAGGAAAATCCACATCAGAGCAGTGGGAGTCATTCAAAAGGATACAAGTACAAAGCCCACGTGTTCCTGTAAAGGTTGGGACCAAAGGGTCCAGAGAATCCTGTCTGCCAAGGGAAAGGATTGGATAAGGAGAAAAAAAGGAAGGCAGTTACAGGGAGGTAAAAAGTTGATTGTCTAGAGGGGTATAGAAAGTGGTATTGGTCGAAGATTTTTTTGGGGACTGGAAGTCTGTGTCCAGTGGTGTACCGCAAGGATTGGTGCCGGGACCCTTGCTGTTTGTAGTGTACCTAACGATCTAGATGGAAATATGGGGGGGTTGATCATTAAGTTCGCCGGTGACACAAAAATTAGCGGTGTGGTAAATGGTCAGGAGGAAAACTGTAGATTTCAGACCGATATAGATAGACTGGTCAGCTGAGCAGAACGGTGGAAAATGGAATTTAACCCTAAAAAGTGTGAGGTGATGCATTTTGGGAGGGCTAACAAGGCAAGGGAATGAACAGTAGGACGCGAGGAAGTACAGAAGGCCAGAGGGACCTTTGGGTGTCTGTCCTTGAAGGCAGCAAGACAGCTAAATAAGGTGGTTAAAAAGTCATATTGGATTCTTGCCTTTATTATCCATGGCATAGAATACAAGTAATGAATTTGCAGGCTGACTTTTTTGTCTGAGTAGAATTTTCTAATGAAGACAAAATCCTTTCATTTCTATTGCCCTTCAATTTACCTTTACTATTACGCACAAGTTTACTGCTGGGATTTATTCATGAAAGTGGAAGTTTGTCTGCATCACAAACATTTGAATTTGTTGAATACACATTAATGAATTATTCCAATTGTTTAATTCAGCAATATCCAAACTATGGCCTGTCAACATGATCTACTTTGGCTATGGAGCTGCTTTTCTCTGTGTTAATTTCTTATTGTCTGGTTTGTCCTCTTTGAATTTTGTCAGCTCAGGGCTTTGGAACTGGTTCAGTAGCATTTTGTATTGGTGGATAAAGCATGAGAAGCACCTCAGATATGTTGTCCAAAGATAGAGATGTATGCAAACTAATGATTTAAGTTTTACATGGCTCCCAGTACTTCATGGTTTGCACCCACTGTGTCTCGTGCATAACTGGATTAACTAACTGTTTATTTTATCCACTGATGGAATTGTGGAGGTGGTGAGGTGAGGTAGTTATATTCTGTGGTGTGTGGTACCTTGACACACAAACCAGCACTCTGGTTTGATCCCCCAGTCTTTAGCTGACCTCAACAGGGCATTAAATAGGATGTTGGCATTGTAATCCTATTGTGCTCAATGCGTGATTTTCTACCTGACATTGAAATGTTTTAAAGCACCTGTAGCCATGTGTGACGACTTCAGTTTAATATTAGAATGGATGATTATGATAATAAAGCAATTCCATAAGAAAAGCACTGTGTAATCCAGTTGTGATGTCAAGGGGTGGCACAGTGCCAGGGACACTGATTCAATTCTGACCGTGGGTAACTGTCTGTGTGGAGTTTGCACTTTCTCGCCATGTCTGCGTGGGTTTCCTCCCACAGTCCACAGATGTGCTAAAATTCCCCTTTGTGTAGGTGTGCAGGTTAGGCGGGGTTATGGGGATCAGGCAGGGGAACAGGCTAAGATACTCTTTCAGAGGAACGGTGCAGACCCGATGGACTGAATGGCCTCCTGCACTGTAGGAATTCTGAGTCCAGAAAGGGAAAACGTAGCCATGAAGCCAACTGTCAATTACTGGCACTTGATTCTTTTTGGAAACTGACTATGGAGACTGGGTTAATGGAAGGCTGAATTGCTGAATTACCCAGGAGTACATTGGGCATGCATTTGCAGCTTCAGGAGTGAGAAGATGATAGGGGAAATTGGGATGGAGAATTCTTTTTAAAGATTTCTGTTTCTATCTCCCTTTTTTTGTAGGCTTTGTCAAGTTGTCATGTTATGGAATAGTTAATGCAGTTTATAAAGCTGAAGAGCTGACATTGCAGTTTAGACCAAGTGAAGTTGTTGGATGTACCCTTTGTAAAAGATGGAAGTAACCATTTCCATTTTGATCAGATCTACCAGATTTTTGCTTTGCTCTTCGTGCAGACCTAGTACAAAATCAAAAACTTGTCTACCTGTCAACACACTAATCATAGTCTGTTGAACCCTGCTCACAGTTTTCCTGATTGAGATTAAATAGGCTGGGGTTGAACATTGGGCAATTTAGCAGTTCTGCTTTAAAGTTGTCGAATATAAATACTGAGTACCCAATTATTTTTTTTCCACTTAAGGGGCAATTTAGCATGGCCAATTCACCTACCCTGCACATCGTTTTGGGCTGTGGGGGTGACATCCAAGCAGACACTGGGAGAATGTGCAAACTCCACACGGTCATTGACCTGGGGCCGGGATCAAAACTGGGTCCTTGGTGCTGTGAGGCAGCAGTGCTAACCACTGCACCACTGTGCTGCCCTTGAATTTATACTTGATTGGATTCTGAGAGTGCGCATGATTCTCACAGTCAATGCTGTGTGTAATCGACATGCACCTCTCTTCATGTGCGTATCACTCAGTTGTACAGATATGAAAAAACAACATGAATGGAAACCAGTGGAATGTGGCAACCCTGCGTGTGGGCAATGGTCAACAAAATGTCTCCTAGGTTGTGCTACCTCTGATGGACCACATGTGGCTCCTGGGCTGCACGTTGCCCGCCACTGGTATAACTGAAGCATCCTTCCTCAATTTTGAATTCTAATTTTGCTGGTATTCTGATTTAATGCATGAAAATTTGGGCTTGAATCTAGTCAGTTATTGCATAAGTTGAGTTTCAATGTGTTTTCTCTTGCAGGCACGATGTGATGCATCCTCATTTGAGAGTGTCCGATGTACATTCTGTGTGGACTCTGGAATTTGGTACTATGAAGTAACTGTAATTACTTCTGGTGTAATGCAGATTGGTTGGGCGACCAAGGATAGTAAATTTCTTAATCATGTAAGTTATCAAAGTACTCAAGTGAACAAAAAACTCCAATTCCACATTTTTTAATTCTAAATTTTGATAGGAAATTCATGCAGGTGGCATCACTAGACTCTTGTAGATGATATGTCGTGAATCAGTTCATTAAAGTGTGGGTAATACGTTTTATTTTCAACCCATTCCAAATTTGCCTGGTTGTGCACTTTGCAAAATGGTTATGAGCCTTATCAATCTGTCCTTTTTTACTTCAGTACCCTTGCACCATCCCAAATTCCATACATGTGAATCTAACCTGGAGCTTTCCTGGTTTGGATAAACCTGTGGGAAGCGTAGGAATCCCCTTTTATTTGTAAGCAAATGCTGTCAAAATGGTAACCTGTGATCACTTGCATACAGTCAACGCTATTCAATTGAATAAATTGTACCTTGCTGAAATTTCATCTATATTTCCTAACCTCTAACATTCAATACATCAAACATTTATTTTGGTAAACATATCTATAATTATTGGTCGCAATATCCTAGAAACTACTTCCTGGGCTACATTGAGATAATTAACTTTTTCAAAAGTGAAGTACTTTAGTTAGTTGCTGTGTGTGTTCTTTTAAAGGAAGGTTATGGGATTGGAGATGATGAATACTCGTGTGCATATGATGGCTGCCGGCAGCTGATTTGGTACAATGCCAGAAGTGAACCACACATCCACCCTTGCTGGAAAGAAGGTACTGTGTTAAATGCTGCTCAATCAGGCATACTGAACTTTATATTCTAGCTTTCAGTTTCTGATTACTAGACACTTTTGGGATTTATCGTATTTCATTTGCTAATGTTAAAATTGGAATATAATGAACATATCTCTCTACTTCTTGAAAGCTCTAAATAGCAAAACTATGCAGCCCACAAGGTCCTGGAACTTGCTTTCTAATGATTGAGTAGTATTGATCAGCATTTTTGGCGGCATGACAGCAGTGTTTAGCACTGCTGGTGCGTGGCGTTGAGGACCCGGTGTGTGCGTGTCCCTGATCACCCTCTTGCTTCCTTGTCCCCACAACTCTCTGGCTGTCTACCTTCTCAATCTGATATGATGAAAATCCCCCCCCCCCCGGCAAACTAATGTTCGATGTGATCTGGTTCTCGAAAGTGAATAATGGACATGAGCTGTAGAACCCCTCCATCTTTCCCCTCAGTTTGAATTTGACCATTTCACGTGTCAAGAATTCTAGCAGGTCCCCCCGCCACGCCAGGGCACAGGGTGGAGAGGTTGATCTCCACTCTAACAGGATCCGCCGTTGGGCGATCAACGAGGCGAAGGCTACAACATCTGCCTCCGCGCCCGTTTCCAACCCGGCTGGTCCAACACCCCAAATATGGCCTCCCGAGGGCCTGGGTCCAGTTTCACGTGCACCACTTTAGAGATTACCCTAAACACCTCCTTCCAGTAGTCCTCCTGCTTTGTACAGGACCAAAACATATTAACGTGGTTTGTGGGGGCCCCCCGCAACGTTCACACACATCTACCCCCCTCAAAGAGCCGGCACATCATCGCCCTTGTACGGTGCACTCTATACACCACCTTCAGCTGTATCAGCCCCAACCTCGCATACGAGGTGGAAGCGTTTGCCCTCTGGAGCACCTCACACCAGAACCTCTCCTCCATACCCTCTCCTCCATACCCTCTCCCAACTCTTCCTCCTACTTTGCCTTGATCCCTTCTAGCGGCGCCTTCTCCTCCTCCTGTCGTCATCACCTACTCCAGCAATGTGGAGGCCGGCTCTACTGGGAAGCTCTGTATCTCCTTTCTGGCAAAGTCTCGAACTTGCATGTATCTAAATATTTCCCCCTGCTCCAATGCATACTTCGCTCCCAGCTCCTTCAATCCTGCAAAACGACCCCGAAAAAACAAATCTTTGTGTCCTAATTCCTTTCTCCTCCCATCTCCAAAAATTTCCATCCCACTTCTCTGGCTCAAATCCGAATCAAATCCCTCCGAATCGGCATTTCCCTTGACCCTTCCCCCAACCCGAAGTTCTGTCGAAACTGCCGCCAAATTCTCAACCAAGTTATTACTTGAAATGGTGAAATTTGAGAGATCACATTTGCTAATGTTAAAATTGAGATATAATTAAAGACTTCTCCATGCACTTCTTGGAAGCTTGGTAAGTAGCTGAAAATGACCTTCAAAGAAGGAAACCTGCCATCCTTATCCAGGCCGGTCTAAATGTGACTCAAGACTCCTAACAATCTAGTTGGCTCTTAGCTGCCTCTGAACTAATATCTGGGGACTTGTGCTAAAATTGGGCAAACTATCCCTCAAAATTGTCAAGCAACAGCAGAATCGTTACATTCACAAAATCATACTCTTGAACCAACATCTCCGAGTCCTCCATCAGAATTTCTTGGTGTACCCTCTGCTACTGGCAAGCAGACCAATCAAAGTGACAGTACAGCAGTAATAGAGTCAGGAGGTAATGGGCAATGGTCTTGATCTTCAAGTCTTATGGCATCAGGTAAAACCTGGGGAAAAAAATCAGCTGGTTCTCGGATACTGCCCCCTGAGCTATTGAATCAGTGCTCCTATACGTTGGCATCACTTGGAGTAACAAGGGTATAAATGTACTTCAGGCGAGAGACTTCAATGTCCATCTCTAAAGGGAGACCCTGTGGCACCATAACTGACTGAGCTGGCTCAATTCTGAAAGACAAAGCCAAAGGAGGCAAAGGCCAAGATGTCGGCCTCTTTCGCCCGCTGAGCTCCCAGCTCGTCCGACACTCCAAAGATTGCCACCTCCGGGCGCGACACCACCCGTGTTTTTAGTACAGTGGACATTGCCTTAGCAAAACCCTGCCAAAACTCTCCAAGCTTCAGGCATGCCCAAAACATGTGGACATGATTTGCTGGGCTTCCTGCACACCTCACACACCTGTCCTCTACCCCAAAAAACTTGCTCATCCGGGCCACTGTCGTGTGTACCTGGTGGACTACCTTGAATTGTATCAGGCTAAGCCTGGCACATGATGAGGTTGTATTCACCCTGCATAGGGCATCCGCCCACAGACCCGCCTCTATCTCTCCTCCCAGCTCTTCCCCCCACTTGCTCTTAAGCTCCTCCACCGGAGTTTCCTCCGCATCCAAAAGTTCCTGGTAAATACCTAATATCTTCCCCTCTCCAACCCAGGTACAGGAGACTACTCTATCCTGTATCCCCGTTGGTGGCAGCACCGGGAAGGCCGGAGCCTGCTTTCTCAAGAAGTCTCGCACCTGCAAATACCTAAACCCATTCCCTGCTGGCAATTCAAATTTATCCTCCAAGGCTTTCAAGCTGGGAAAGCTCCCATCTATAAATAAATACCCCATCCTCCTAATCCCTGCCCTTTGTCGTCTCCGGAACCCACCATCCAGCCTACCCGGTACAAACCGATGGTTATTTTCAATCGGGGTCCAAACCGATGCTCCCTCCTCTCTCTTATATCTCCTCCACTGCCCCCAGATTCTCAGGGGCGCCATCACCACCGGACTTGTGCAGTATCGGGCCGGCGAGAACTGAAGAGATACCGTTACCAGTGCTCCCAAACTTGTGTCTTTGCATGACACCGCCTCCATCCGCTCCCACACCGACTCCTCCCCCATACCCACTTCCTAATCATGGCTCTATTAGCCGCCCAGTAGTAATTACAAACACTTTCTTCACTCGCGGTGTTTTACCCGCCCCCACACAGCCTGCAATAACCTTATTCACCTGCTTGAAAAAGGCCCTTGGGATGAAGATGGGGAGGCACTGAAAGACGAACAGAAATCTGGGGAGGACCTTCATTTTCATGGTCTGTACCCTCCCTGCCAGTGGTAGCAGGGGCATGTTCCATCTCTCAAAGTCCTCTTTCATTTGTTCTACAATCTGGGATAGGTTTAACTTGTGCAGTGGCTCCCATTCCCAGATACCGAAAGCTCTTTCCTACCATTCTAAGCAGCAGCTCCCCAGTCTCTTCTCCTGCCCTCTTGCCTGGATCGCGAGAACCTCGCTTTTCCCCATGTTCAATTTATATCCCGAAAAGTTACCAAATTCCCCCAAGATTCACATTACTTTCCCCATCCCCTCCAAACGGTCTGAAATATACAAGAGCAGGTCATCTGCGTAAAGCGAGACCTGGTGCTCCACCACTCTCCAAACCAGCCCTTTCTAGTTCCTTGAGGCTCTTAACACCATGGCCAATGGCTCTATGGCCAGAGCAAACAGTAGCGGGGAAAAGGGGCACCCTTGCCTTGTCCCTTGGTGTTGTTTAAGATCCCCCCGGACACGATCCTCTATCCTTGTGGCCAGTATCTTAGTCGGCAGTTTGGCGTCCACATTCAGAAGAGAAATTGGTCTGTATGACCCGCATTGATCCTTCTCCCATTTCAGGATCAATGAAATCCCTTCTCTCTTGCTTCATTAAATGTCCCCACCAGCAGTGGGCTCAATATCTGAAAACTTTTCATAGAATTCCACCGGGTAGCTGCCTGGCCCCGGGGCCTTGCCCGACTGCAGTCCCTCCAGCCCCTCAATTATTTCCTCAATTTCAATTGGGGCTCCCAGCCCTTCCACCAGATCCTCATCCACGCTCTGGAACCTCAACTGATCCAAAAACTGCCTCATCCCCTCCACCCCCGCCGGGGGTTCCGACTCATTTAATTTGCTGTAAAAGTCCTTAAGCACCTCATTCACCCCCACTGGGTCTAGGACCGTATTCCCAACTCTACTCTTTACTCTCCCTGGCCGCCTCCCTTGTTCTGAACTGGTGCGCTAACATTCTAAATGCTTTTTCCAAGTACTCCTAAATCGTCCCCCTTGTCTTCATCAGATGTTCCACCGCTTTCCCTGTAGTCAACAGCCCAAACTCCGCCTACAATCTACGCCGCTCCCTCAGGAGCCCCGAGTCAGGGGCCTCCGAGTATCTCCTGTCCACCTAGAGTATCTCCTCAAATAACTTGCCCCTCTCTGCCCGTTCCGCCTTTTCTCTGTGGGCCCATATCAAGATTAATTCCCCTCTGACCACTGCCTTCAAAGCTTCCCAAACCGTCGCTGCCTCCCCTGTATCATTTGTTTCCAGATAGTTTTGGATGGACTTGTTAACCCGTCCACCGATTGCTTCGTCCGCTAACAACCCCACATCCAGCCTCCACAGCGGGCGTTGTCCTCTCTCCAGACTAACCCGTTAATTTTTTTAAATTAATAAATGATTGCTGTGAGATGAGTTGCATATTGATAAGTTTGGTGTAGACAAATTGATACCATATTGATGCATTCTGACATTGATTGTGTGATGACATGAGCTGAGGTCCTTAGAGTCTTAGTGAGTAAATGATCACATAAATTAACTGAACATAAAAGATCTCTCATTTTGCTCCTGTTTATTGTGAATAAGTTGCATAGAATTCAAGAATTCAAAAATCCATCCATCTGATTATCTTTTTGGTGAATTGTTGTGGACTTTATCCAGAAACATTATGCCCTTCAAATTGAATTTGAAACGACCTAACATTTTATGGTTCATGTAGATTATTCACTAGTAATATTCCTTGTTCTCTTTCCATGCAGGGGACACAATAGGATTTCTTTTAGACTTGAATAAGAAGGCAATGATTTTCTATCTTAATGGAAACCAGCTACCCCCAGAGAAGCAAGTCTTTTCATCAGCCATGTAAGTAAATTTCAACTTAAATGCATCGAATGGTAACGATCTGGAAAGCACTGCCTGAGCATGTGGTGGAGGTAAATTCAGTCATGGCTTTCAAAAGGAAATTGAATAATTATTTGAAAAGAAAACATTGTAGAGCTATGGGGGAAGGCCGGGGCATTACACCTGCAGAGAGCTTGCAGGGATATAATGGGCCAATTGCCTTCATTGTGTTGTGACTGGAGCTCATGGCACAGTCGTACAGTAAGGAGGGAGTCTTGAGCATTGACTGTAGATCAAATAAAGTCTCATGGAGTCATGTCAAACAGTGGACAAGGAAACCTATTTACCACTACTGCACTCGCACAGCTGATGAATCAAAACTCCTCCGTGTTGAACACCAATTGTAAGAAGGGCGGCAAGAACACAGAACTTATTCTGGGTGTACAAACCCCCCCCCCCCCAAAAAAAACTATCAACATCCTGGAGGTTACCATTGACAGAAACTCCCAACTGAGCCAACCATACAAATATGACCTGACAACAAGAATAGGTCAGAGGCTGGACATGAGTTACTCATCCTGATTTCCCCAAAGCTTGTCCACCAGGGATTGGTGGGAGGGAGAAAAAGTAACAGAGAAGGGAGAAATAATATCTGCTGTAAAGGAAAGGGGAGGCATTGGGAGTTAAGAGTGCAAGAAGCCAAGGGGGAGGAACTGAGATAGAACATTAGTGCCAAGATTAGGCCACTCGTCCCCTTGAACCTGCCATTCAATAAGATCATGGTTGATCTGATACCTCAACCCCATCTTCCCATCGAACCGCTGATAACCTTTCACCCCATGGCTTACAAAGAAGTCTATCCGCCATCAAAATATTCAAAGACTCTGGTTTCACCACCTTTTGAGGAAGAGAACTCCAAAAACTCTTGACACTTCAAGACAACAATTCTCTTCATCTCTTGTCTTAAAAAGATGACACTTAGTTTAAACGGTAGCCCCTAGTTCTAGATTCTCCCACAAAATTAACATCCTTTCCACATTCACCCTTCAGGACCTCGCATGTTTCAATCAAGTTGCATCTTACTCTTCTGAACTCCAGCAGAACAAATCTAACTTGTCCAACCGTTCCTCCATAAGTCAACCCTTGCACTCCACATATAAGTCTAGTAAAACTTCTCTGAACTGCTTGCAAGCATTTACGTCCATCCTTAAATGCAGAGACCAATACTCAGCACTCCAACTAGTGAAGCATATAACTGCAACATAACACCTCTACTTTTGGATTTAGCTGTCCTCCGAATAAGCAATTGGCTTTCCTAATAATTCACTGTACCTGCAGACTAAGCTTTTGCAATTCATGCACTAGAACACTCTGATCTCTCTGTGTCAGAGGTTTGCAATATCTCATGTGGATAATATGCTTTTTTATTATTCCTGCCAAAATGGACAATTTCTCACTTTCCCACATTATACTATATTTGCCAAATCTTTGCCCACTCACTTAACATATTTATATCCCTTTGTAACCTCCTTGTGTCCTCTTCAAAACTTACCTACCTAACTTTGTATCATCAAATTTAGCAAACAAACTGTTATTCCCTTCAGCCAAGTCATGTATACTGTAAAAGACTTGAGACCCCAACATTGATCCCACTTGTTACATCTTGCCAACCAGAATATGAACCATTTATGCCTACTGTTTCCTGTTAGCTAGCCCAACTTCTATCCATGCCAATAAAGGGGCTGGTTTAGCACAGTGGGTTAAACAGCTGGCTTGTAATGCAGAACAAGGCCAGCAGCACGGGTTCAATTCCCGTACTGGCCTCCCCGCACAGGCGACAGAATGTGGCAACTAGGGGCTTTTCACAGTAATTTCATTGAAGCCTACTTGTGACAATAAGTGATTATTATTATCATTATTATTAATATTATGTTACTCCTGACACCATGAGCTTTTATTTGCTGTGATGTCATTTGTGGTACCGTATCAAATTCCTTCTGGAAATCGAAGTACACAACCAACCAGTTCCCCTCTATCCACGCCATACTTTATTACTTTGAAGAGCTCCAATAAATGGATTAAAAATGATTTCAAAACCATGTTAAATCGATCTGATTACTTTGAATGTGGCCAAGTGCCCTGCTATGACGTCTTCAATAGTTTCTAATATTTTCCCTGTGACAGATGTTAAGCTAACTAGCCTGTAGCTTCCTGCTTTCTGTCTCCTTTTTTGAATAGAGGAGTTACATTTGCTGGAAGTAGAGTTCCTTCGAGAGTCATAGCCGAAATGCTTACAAGAATAAACAAATAAATTTGGGTTTTGTAGGTATGACTAAGATTATTAGAGACATGGCTTTACAACCCAAGGACAGAGAAGAGACAATATGTTGGATATATTTTAAATCCCATGGTGGTATGCCTACTTCACAACCTGTATGTGGGGCGGGATTCTCTGTCGGCGGGATGCTCCGTTTTGCCGGCAGCCTGGGGGTTTCCAGACAGCGTGGGGCTGCCCCACAATGGGAAACCCCATTGACCGGTGTAACGGAACATCCCACCAGTGGGGTGAGGCAGAAATGAGGCGCGGTGGGACGGAGCATCCCACCGGTGGAGCCCACCGTTTTTTTTTGTTGGATCAGCCAGTGTTTAAAGGCTGTCCAGCCATCTCAACTTGAATTTGGCCCCCACTGTTTTGCGACACTTCCACCACTGAAGAACTAAAGCGACGCTGACCTGTCAACATCGAATGCAAATGTCACCATTGAAAATAACAATACTGCTTTTTTCGATATACAGAGTATACTTTTATTGCATTTCCAAAATTGTGAAGATTAAATGTCGAGTATGGTTTTATATTTACTATTTTCTTAACATTGCATTCAATTGCAGATCTGGCTTCTTTGCTGCTGCCAGTTTCATGTCTTACCAACAGTGTGAGTTTAATTTTGGAGCAAAACCATTTAAGTATCCACCAACAGTGAAGTTCAGCACATTTAATGAATATGCTTCCCTCTCGCCAGAAGAAAAAATCATTCTTCCAAGGTGAGTACAATTAGTATCAAACAAAAAAAGACTTAACTGCACTATGCTATATTTGAGGTCTTGAGGCCTTGCTTTAAAAAAAATCCCCATTTTAAATAACCAATAGATGTTCTTCTGTTGGGTCCTCAAAAGATGCCTGTATGTTGTAATGATTAGAAAGTGAATGTAATCAAAGATCTAGTATAATGGTTTATAAAACTGTCAATTGTGTTGTGTTTCAGGCACAGGCGCCTAGCTTTATTAAAACAAGTGAGCATACGGGAAAACTGCTGCACACTGTGCTGTGATGAGATGGCTGATACAGAACTCAAACCATGTGGACATAGGTATGTTACAGTCTTGTTTTAGCCAAAGCATCTCTGCTTATTTATCATGGTTGTCCATGTTTACAGTTTCTTCTTTTCACATTGGAACCACTGTTTTTTTTCTTAATATTTGAAGCAAGCTACCTTTCACATACCAGATTTTTCATACCTTTCCATTATTCTGGGTACTGACGTCTTTGTGCTGTTATAGGGGGTGACTTCAATTGCCCTTGCCTATCTTTCCCAGAATAGAGGGGTCTGAACAAAATAAAATGTCTGCCATGCCCAATTCATCTGTTGCTTCAGTGGCCTGTAGGAGTTGTACAAGAATGACCCTTATAAGGGTCCAGCCTCTAAGTGGCATTCCTGAAAATGCTTGTATAATTTCTGGCATTAGAAAATTGATCCTCGCATTGTATCTTCTAGAAGACCAAGTCCTCAAAGGGAAAGGTTTGAATTATGTTCACAGGTTTTCGGAGAAGCTTCAAATTTTTTGAATTTTTATTCATGTGCTTCCTGAGTCTTTTGCAACTTTGATTTATGGCACAGAAGGAGGCCACGTGGCCCATCGTGTCCATGCTAGCGGAGTTATTCAGTCTAATCACACGATCCGGTTTCTGATTCCTAGCCTGGTAGGTTACAGTATCTCCAGTGCATATCCAAATGATTTTTTAAAAAGGTGATGAATATTCTTATCTATACTGTCCCATTCATGTAGTGAGTTCCAGACCCCTACCATTCTTTGGGTGAAAATATTTCTCTATGACTCTAAAATCCTTCTAATTACGTGGTTATTGACACACTCTTTTAAGAGAAATAGGCCTGGGTTCCTCCTTTTTAAGTTGATGTCAGCCCCTCAATTTTATTAACGTAGGTTCTATCTCTCATTTGCTTTGACCATTTTACCTACCTATAAACATTCAGTCCAAGGTCTTTAACACTTCTCAAAAGTCCGATCATTTATTATACATTCCCTTGCCCTGTTTGTCCTCTAATGCTTTATATCTGGATTGAATTCCATTTGCGTTATTTTTTCTCACCCATCTGACCAATCCATTGATATTTTTCTGCAGTCTACATTTTTCTTCCTTGCTATCAATCACTGTCAATTTTTATATCTGCAAACTTATTATGCCCTCAACATTCATTTATAAATCGTTGATGTATATTACCAACAGCACAGAAATCAGCTATGGAGTTTGTGGAACCCCACTGGAAGCCTTCTAATCATAAAAGCACCCATTAACCATAACTATCTGCTTCATGGCCACTGAGTCAATTTCCCTTGAACCCCATGAGCTTTTACTTTTATGATTCCAATTGGGTATCTTGTCAAATGTTAAGGAGCGCAGCTCCTTAATCAGCTGACCCACCCCCGGAAGCAGATAGGATAGCAGCATTTAAGAGGCATCTTGATGAATTGGGTGAGAATGGAGGGATACAAACCCCTGAAGTGCAGAATTTTAAACGGGCATCATGATCGGCGCAAGGCCTGTTCCTGTGCTGTACTGTTCTTTGATGATTTATCTACTTTCAAGGATGCATAACACCTTTAATTGCTCCTATCTCTCTGTTTATCCCATCCAATGTTTCACACTTGGATTAAGTACAATGCCTGCATCATCCCTCTTGCGAAGACGGATGCAAAGTATTTAGTAAGAACCATGCCCACATCTTCCACCTCTACACACGAGTCTTTTGCTCTCTAATTGGTCCTCGGGGTTATAATGGAGTCTAGCTTTGTGAGTCTTGTCCTTATTTGCGAGTATATATTTGTTCTGAATCCTCTTTAACTCCTCCTCCAATGACTTCCACTGCCCTGACGGTAGCTATTTCCGCTCCAGAGTAAAAGTGACCTTTCTTCCATTTAAGATTCCTTCTCTTGATCTATCTTCAACCTTTTCCATAACTACCCTAAATTGAGCTGCATTAGAATAATTGCTACTGAAATGCATTATTTTGATGCACCTTCCTAAAACTCGGTCCAGAATTAACCCTCGTGTTGAGCTTGCTGCAAACTGACTGAAGGAATTCTGAATGTATTTTACGAATTCTGTGTGTTCTATATAGAACAGTACAGCACAGAACAGGCCCTTCGGCCCTCGATGTTGTGCCGAGCAATGATCACCCTACTTAAACCCACGTAACCCGTATACCCATAACCCGTAACTACGGGCAATTTTAGCATGGCCAATCCACCTAACCCGCACATCTTTGGACTGTGGGAGGAAACCGGAGCACCCGGAGGAAACCCACGCACACACGGGGAGGACGTGCAGACTCCACACAGACAGTGACCCAGCCGGGAATCGAACCTGGGACCCTGGAGCTGTGAAGCATTGATGCTAACCATCATGCTACCGTGAGGCCCCTGTATCTTTTAAACTGAATTTTTCCCAGTTAATGTAATAGTTGAATTGCCCAACCATTGCTGTCCTTTTTGTTTTTTGCAATTCTTGGCAATTTGACTACATAATTGCTCTTCTACATCCTTCAGCCTAGAGGTCTATAGTATATTCCCAGAAGTGTGTTTCCACCTTATTTTCTGTAAGAAGTCTTACAACACCAGGTTAAAGTCCAACAGGTTTGTTTCAAACACGAGCTTTCGGAGCACGGCTCCTTCTTCAGGTGAATGGAAAGGCTTGTTCCAGAAATGTTTATATAGACACAGTCAGAGATGCCCCGGAATGCGAGCACCTGCAGGCAATCAAATCATCAAAGATGCAGAGAGAGAGGTAACTCCAGGTTAAAAAGGTGTGAATTGTCCCAAGCCAGTTCAGTCGGTAGGCCTCTGCAAGTCCAGGCTTGTTGGTGGGGGCCGAATGTAATGCGACATGAATCCCAGATCCCGGTTGAGTCCGCATTCATGCGTGCGGAACTTAGCTATAAGTTTTTGCTCAGCAATTTTGCGTTGTCGCGTCTCCTGAAGGCCTCCTTGTAGAATGCTGACCCGGAGATCAGAGGCTGAATGTCCTTGACTGCTGAAGTGTTCCCCAACTGGAAGGGAACAGTCCTGCCTGTTGATAGTCGCACGATGCCCGTTTATTCGTTGTCGCAGTGTCTGCATGGTCTCGCCAATGTACCACGCTTCGGGACATCCTTTCCTGCAGCGTATGAGGTAGACTACATTGGTCGAGTCGCACGAGTATGCGCCGCGTACCTGGTGGGTGGTGTTTCCACGTGTAATGGTGGTGTCCATGTCGATGATCTGGCATGTCTTGCAGAGATTACCCTGGCAGGGTTTTGTGGTGTTGTGGTTGCTGTTCTGAAGGCTGGGTAATTTGCTGCAAACAATGGTTTGTTTGAGGTTGCGCGGTTGTTTGAAGGCCAGTAGTGGGGGTGTGGGGATGACCTTGGCAAGATGTCCATCCTCGCTGATGATGTGTTGGAGGCTGCGAAGAAGATGTCGTAGTTGAACTACGACATCTTCTTCGCAGCCTCCAACACATCATCAGCGAGGATGGACATCTTGCCAAGGTCATCCCCACACCCCCACTACT
Organism: Scyliorhinus canicula; assembly: GCF_902713615.1. Lineage (NCBI taxonomy): Eukaryota > Metazoa > Chordata > Chondrichthyes > Carcharhiniformes > Scyliorhinidae > Scyliorhinus > Scyliorhinus canicula. Next base: position 69,111,653 of record NC_052154.1, on the reverse strand, counting down.
GGCCTTCAAACAACCGCGCAACCTCAAACAAACCATTGTTTGCAGCAAATTACCCAGCCTTCAGAACAGCAACCACAACACCACAAAACCCTGCCAGGGTAATCTCTGCAAGACATGCCAGATCATCGACATGGACACCACCATTACACGTGGAAACACCACCCACCAGGTACGCGGCGCATACTCGTGCGACTCGACCAATGTAGTCTACCTCATACGCTGCAGGAAAGGATGTCCCGAAGCGTGGTACATTGGCGAGACCATGCAGACACTGCGACAACGAATAAACGGGCATCGTGCGACTATCAACAGGCAGGACTGTTCCCTTCCAGTTGGGGAACACTTCAGCAGTCAAGGACATTCAGCCTCTGATCTCCGGGTCAGCATTCTACAAGGAGGCCTTCAGGAGACGCGACAACGCAAAATTGCTGAGCAAAAACTTATAGCTAAGTTCCGCACGCATGAATGCGGACTCAACCGGGATCTGGGATTCATGTCGCATTACATTCGGCCCCCACCAACAAGCCTGGACTTGCAGAGGCCTACCGACTGAACTGGCTTGGGACAATTCACACCTTTTTAACCTGGAGTTACCTCTCTCTCTGCATCTTTGATGATTTGATTGCCTGCAGGTGCTCGCATTCCGGGGCATCTCTGACTGTGTCTATATAAACATTTCTGGAACAAGCCTTTCCATTCACCTGAAGAAGGAGCCGTGCTCCGAAAGCTCGTGTTTGAAACAAACCTGTTGGACTTTAACCTGGTGTTGTAAGACTTCTTACTGTGCTCACCCCAGTCCAACGCCGGCATCTCCACATCATGACCTTATTTTCTGCCTTTGTTCAACCCATGTGATCTCATTTGATGCTCCTTGGAGCATGTCACCCTTCCTCACAGCTATGAGGGTTTCTTTAACCAACAGTATGGTCGCCCTATCATTTAAAAAAAAAATAGTCTCTTTATTATCCTGCCTAAAAACCTTGTAACCTGGAATGATGAGTTGCCATTCCTGCCCTTGCCACATTTCAGTAAGAAGAGCTATGATACTATATTTCCAAGTATTTCTATCGGTCTTCAGCTCATCTGTCTGGTTTACTAGACTCCCTGCATTAGGGAAGAAATCACCAGCTTGTGATGAATGTAGGTATGTACATGTTTGGTGAAGTACGGGTTAAAAGCCTGGGTTAGTCTGTTTGACTGTTGCAGTCATGTTTTTAAGAATCTTGGATTGAAAGACAACAAAGCTTTTAGAAGCCTGAGGTGCAATTAACTGTTTTCGACCTCCATACAAATTTTTCTTGACAGTTCTTAAATTTTGAATTTTAACTCAAAGTATTTCGGCAGTTGCACATGTAAAATAAACCTTTGCAGGCGTAGACCAAAGTACAGCCTGGTGCTTAAAGTTTCAATGCTCTTCCTCCTTTCATACCACTTTAACTCTGTCCTGTTAATGCATTCTAACACCTAAATAGCTGTGGTGGTTGTTCCTTCCAGGGCAGTACAGCGGAGTAAGGGTCACCTGGCCTGTGAGACCAATCGGGGCTCGGTTTTGGATCACCCCATAGTGGAAGGCTCCTAGGCAGACATTTTGAGAGCTGGCTGCAGCCATGTGGCTGCTGTACATTTCTTGTTAATAAATCCTTTTTGTGCTCACTAATAGTCTCTGAAACTGCACCTTTTACAATAGCAAATTGCCTTGTTAACACCCACATTACCATTTTTTGTCTTGGTATGCACCAGGAACAAAATCAACCCCTTTTGCCAGGAGTTTTCAGTAAATTAAATTCTTAATCGATGCTGCTCACATTCTTGGTGTCTACCCCTCAGCTTGTTGAGCATACATAATATATTTATCGGACTATGGTTCTTTAAATTGCTGATGATTAATTCTTCGACTAAACTGATCTGGCTGTGTGGCTAATGAATCTTTGGTTATTTATTTGTAGTGTCCGTTAGTTCACTGGGCGGATACTTCAGATAACCACTGGATATTGCACAATGTCCACTGGACATTGCATGATGCCTTTTCATTTATTTGTCTTTAAAACCTGATGGGCTACCTTCACTAACCAGCATTCTGTGGCCCGAAGGAAAGAACTTGGTAAAAGAAGGGAAAATTAGTGATCTAATCTGTAAAAGGAGGTGCTTAATGATGTACCCCTTTAACGCTCAATTCAAAATTGATACTATAAAAAAGCTTACTGTCTTATCCCTCCCAAAGATTAAAAGCCTTTTTATGGCTTGCTGACCACTCTGCAGTGTGCATTGTAAATCAGTTTCAGATTTATGTAAATAAAAGCGCTTGTGTATAAGCATGATTATTTTGTTGCTGCAGTTTTCCCTGTGAGTATTAACATGCATAAAGTTGCCCCAATTTATTTGAAACATATTTAAGAAAATTGTTCTACTATGTTCAAACCATTCATTTGTCCCTGAAGAATGAGTGCATTTGATTTTATAAAATGCCAATGAAGTCATGAAATGAAGGAAGATGTGCCGGTGTATAGCATGTCCATTCTATAAAGGCTGCTATGTCCCTTCGGTTCTAAACTGCAGTTTCATGGCCCAGCAAGTACTGCTGATCCAGTGATGGCTGGAGTATTGAGTCCCTTTTTTTTAATTCTTATTTTGTCAGCTGTCAATCTTGTATGTGACTATAGAACATTTTGAGGGCTGTTGAGTAGACAAAAGAAAAATTCATTGGTGCTCCAAGGTCCAGTCCATAGACCCGCAGACCAGCAAACTGGATGAGGATGGTTCATTTGAGACCTGTTCATCTTTGAAGAGACCAACTTTTAGTTCTGTCCGAGCTGAAACTACCCCACCTGACTGGGACAACCCCACAAGATTTCTTAGCAACTGCGTTATAACTCTATCTCTGTTCATCCCAGGAACATGAGCTGTAATGGCCGAATAGATTGCCAGCAATATAACTTTCTGAAGTGATCCATTTCCCTGTTGGCTGAACAAATCTTTCCCGAGTTATAGGAAGCCTCTGGCTTTCCCATTAATGTACACTAGGATATCTCCTAAGGAAATGGCCAGAATAATTCATGGGAAGTATAATGGGGGAAACTAGTCTTGCAGATTCCCTAAAATTGCAGTACTCTTATCTGTGCTGGACTGGGATACAGTGGCACTAAATATTGGGGCAGTGTAATGTTTTATTCTGTAATCAAGTACAGTAGTATTTTCACACTTTAAATTACAAGTATGCAGTTTTAATTGAGGATAATCTAGTTTTGCAATATGTGTGGCGCTACAATGGTCACCCAGATATTTTGGAAAGTTTATCTTAACAGTTGATCTTTCTGTTTACCAGTGATCTATGCATGGAATGTGCCTTGCAGCTGGACACCTGTCCCTTGTGTCGACAAGAAATAAAGACCCGGGTCAGGCTGATTTCACACGTTTCCTGAACTTTTGCTTCTATGACCTGTTCTGATCAACATAAGTGTACCAAGTGCTAACAACTGAAACTCCAGCAGGGACATGTACTGTCCAAGTGCAATGCTTGTGGATGCTAGTATCAGTCCATTGGCCAAAAAGGGCTAACTTGGCATAGATTCCAATGGAATAAGTTTGGGCAGTTTCAGCAAAGTTCCGAGTGTGCATGGACTCTCAGCACATACCTGGCTGCATTTTAGCACTATATTGGTGATCTAGCTGATGCCACATGTTGGCTACTGTGGGAATATATAAAATGTCATATTGTTGCAGTAGAGTGCTGTGATGGTGGTTTGAGGTTCAGTGGTTGGGGTGAGGCACATTATGGGGCAGTGTGGAGAAACCTTACTCTGAATCTAACAAAACATCTGACCTGAGAGTGCTTGACATGGATATTGGGTACCTGCAATGGGAAGTGTTCTATTCCTGAGCACTTAATATCCTTCCTCTTGAAGAGCACAAAAAAATCTGAAGTTTTTAAAAGATGCAAACTCCACCTTGTTTCAAGAAGAAAGAGATCACTTGTTTCTGTTTTTTTGCCCTCACTATAAGAAGGTGCTGCCCACCATACGTACTTTAATTTCGCATCAGTCTGGTACATCATCCCATCCATCAATAGCTCTGAAGGGCTACAGAAGGCTCTAAGATATATGCAATGGCAGCAAATCAAGAATAAACATTCATGAATACTGAGAAATCTGCTTTCCATTATTACCTATATGCAGAAATGTTTACTTTCATGGGCAGTGTTCCACAAGGTACAAGTTTGTGTCAAGATTAACAGTATCACCTTCTGCTGGAGAAAAATGACATCGAAGATGAGCTACGCAAAACTGCAAGATTTGCCAAATTACTTCGAATTTGAGATCTGATGGATCCAAAGAACATTGAACGTTTAAAAAAAATTAAGAAATCTCTGGTAATCAACATACTTTCAAGTTTTGTTTAATCACAAAAACATTTGTAATCTGTCGACAGAACTAAGCCTTGTGGATAGCAAAATTATAAATTATTTATTTAATGAAACGATGCGTGTTTCACTGATGCAAGATTTTTTTCATTCATCTTTAACATTAATGATTGCATTTGCCAAGTTTTGTAATGCAACAGATTTGTGCATTCTCCCCGCCCCTCCCCGCCTCTAATTTCTTTCGGACCAGAAAAGCACTTGCTGGAGCAATGAATTATGAAAGTCTGTTTCAAAAACACTTCTCTCAAATCTAGGGCAGGAAAGGGATATAGCAACTTTTGTTTTAAAAAAAATTCATGAAGCAGTTTGAGGAACAATTGTTGAATAATTAGGCTTAAAAATGGAGCATAGTGCCATTTTTGGACTAGTTTGGTATGTCATGTTGGGTTTTATTGGTGGACAATTCCACTGGTTACTCTTGATCATTATTATGCTGCACCAAAAGTACTTTACAAGATTTTACTACATTCCTATTTACCACTGTACAAAAATCAGATAATGGTATTCTTGTCCAATGTCAAACATGAAAACTGGTGTTTTCAGAAATTTATTTGCATAATAAATTTGAATACAGAAAATGTTTGAAGACTTGAGAAACATTTGTTGGAACATTGGAAAAAGTGAGTGACATCTTCACATTCAATTTTGTATGTACATTGCACGTTTTTACCTGAACAGATATATAACATTCAGATTTAGTTCCACTGCCTAGAAAAAGGAATATTTTATATGTGACATGTTACGATCAGAAATGAACCTTCTGTTGGGCAGTTAGAAATACCTTCCCTGATGCTGAAATGCAGTCCCTTATTGCTGTCAAATATTTTAAAATATATTGATTCCTATTGCTCTTACAAAACTGGATGTGAAAAAGCTTGCGATGTTAGAATACCTTTTGACATGGCTTGGAAATTATGTTTGATCATAGCTGAGAGGATTAGTTACTGTTTTCGGGAGACTGTTCAACTGGAGACTGCAAATATGTCCTATGATTTTTAATAAACTTTAGCTTTCTGTATTCTTGGTAAAAGCAAAATACTGCGGACACTGGAAATCTGAAATCAAAGCAGAAAATGCTGAATAAACTCAGCAGGTATGTCCGTATCTGTGGAGAGAGAAACAGTTAACATTTTGAGTCTTGGGTGTCACAGTCTCCACTTCTGTTTCTCTCTCCAGAGATGCTGCCAGACCTGTTATCCAGCATTTTCTGTTTTGATTTCAGTACTCCGTGTTAATTTGCAATCCAGATTATGTTTCTTAACACTATTTTGATTGAACTTTAAAAAATAAATTTAAAGTATCCAATTCATTTTGTTTCCCAATTAAGGGATACGTTAGCATGCCCAATCCACCTACCCTGAACATCTTTGGGTTTGTGAGGGGAATGTGCAAACTCCACACACAGTGACCGGGGCCAGGAAGCAGTGCTAGCTACCTTGCCACATATTTATTGAACTTTTAGCATGTTATATCAAATGTGAAACAATTATACAGTACAACAGTAGCAATACATATATCAGAAAAAACAACAGTAACGAGTCCCAATTGTAATACGGCCCAGAAAAAAACACTCCTCTCTCCCAAGGAACCTGTACCAATCTCCTTTTTACAAACACCCCTTCTCCCAACAGAGCCCAAATGGAAATGGGTAAAAACAGTAGCATATCTACATCCTCCTTGAGACAGAGTCCAAAGATAGGCCTTGTCACAACAGTCACAACTTCTTCTCTCGGATGACACTGGAGTGGCAAAAAGTAGTCATTCGAATTAATTGTAACCCATAACCACACCAGGTACACCACTCCAAAGCTGACAACCTTCTTCTAAAACACTGCCTTTGCCCTGTTGAAGCAGCTCTTTTTACCAACTCAGCTCTAACATCCTGATGAATTTTTGGACCATATACCTGTGTCAGTCGATGTTCCCAGCCCTCCACACCTACTCGCAAGACCCTTTCTTTCCTTTTTGTAACTCTGGAAGCAGATTATAACCGCCCGCAGTGGCATTTTTGGTCTAAGCACCCAATGTATATGTCCAATTCTGGAGGAGTGAACACTTCATCTCCTCCCACCAGCTTAGATATCTTTCCAGAAAATTACTTTCAACTTTGAACCCTCCACTCCCTCTGACAACCCCACCAACCTGAAGTCTAGCCGCTGTGACCTGTTTTCGAGGTCCTCCACTTTCAGTTTCAGGCTTTTGTTGTTTTCTGTCATCATCAACACCTGCCTTCATCGAGGCAAATTCGTGTCTCTACCCCTTTAACATCTCGCCTTGTGCCCTCACCGCATTTAACGTTCACACCAGTTTTTCACAGATTGAGGCCAAAGCTTCTTAAATATCTTGGCCCTGCCGCTTGAGCTGCCTATCTAGCTGCTTGGCGAATGTTTCAAATTCTTGTGCCATTACCGCAGCCAACGTGTCTAGTGTAATGGGTGCAGCAGCGGCCATCTTCCCTCCTTCACCTTGCTTCGACGGGCTTTCCCCCGAGTCTTTTTTGTGTTGGGAGTTTTTGCTGCTGACTTCATGTTCCTGTAGAGAAAGGTTTCCTTACCAGCCTCACCAGGTTTGGGCACCATAAACGCCGGGGGGGGGGGGGGGGGAATGGAGAAAAGGGACTGAGTATGCGACCTTGCCAGGAGCTGCTTTAGGTGCGTCCCATCTTTACAGTCCAAAGATGTGCGGGTTAGGTGGATTGACCATGCTAAATTGCCCGTAGTGTAAGGTTAATGGGGGGATTGTTGGGTTATGGGTATACGGGTTACGTGGGGTTAAGTAGGGTGATCATTGCTCGGCACAACATCGAGGGCTGAAGGGCCTGTTCTGTTCTGTGCTGTACTGTTCTATGTTCTATGTTCTATGATGTCACCAGTAAAACCAAATTTTGTTTTTGCTAACATTGCACTGTTCCTCCTTGCACATTGCCCTTTTTAAGGAAATGTGGGCATGGGATGATGTGCTTTGCTTTTTATGAGACGATGAAAAGAAATCTATCGTATTCCAGTTGAGTTATTTTGGTTTCAAAGGACCAGGAGTCCCAATTGTGCACGGGGTTAGATATTGAGAGGTGGCTCTTTTCCAGAGTATAGTCGCAGCTTGTTCCAGTTAATGTGTTCATGCATTGGAGTCTGAATTGCTAATCCCTTCAAGCGATAACTGCCATGTTTCTGGGCCGGACATCCCCTCTCAAAAAGGTTCTTCAGGAAAAGGCACCTGCTTTTTAAAGTAGCTTGAATTGGTCAGTAAATTTTGTCATGACAGGAGCAGTCCGAAAAGAAGAACAAATACAATCTTCTGGAGACCATGAAGGGATTTGGCGAGATAACATTTGGAGGTAACAGTCTGCAAATCATTTTATGAATTATGATCATTTGCTGATGAAGGCAGTAGGAATTAACAACTCTAAACGGAAACCTGATGGCCCTCCTAACTGAGCAAAGTGCACCTTCAGTCTGATTGCCCCCCCTGGTGGAGTTTGGCGCACCAACAGCATGATTGTTTTTATTGGTGACATTGTCCCCTGGAGCCACAGTGCTGGATATAATTAGCAAGTCTGATAACATCTTGGGAAAGCCAAACAGTTAATGTTTCAGAGCTGACACGGTAGCACGGTGGTTAGCACTGTGCTTCACAGTGCCAGGGTCCCAGCTTGGGTCACTGTGCGGAGTCTGCACGTTTGCCCCGTGCCTGCATGGGATTCCGCCCGGGTGCACCAGTTTCCTCCCATAAGTCCTGAAAGACTTACTTGTGTGAATTGGACATTCTCAATTCTCTTTCTGTACCCGCATAGGCGCCGGAGTGTGGCGACTAGGGGATTTTCACCGTATCTTTGCAATGTTAATGTAAACCTACTTGTGACACGAATAAAGATTATTATTATTATGATGATTGTCTCCCTGGTGGAGCAGAGTGCACCAGCCGTCTGATTGTTCCCCTGGCGGAGCAGAACGCACTAGCAGTCTGATTGTCCCCCTGGAGGAACAGTGCGTACCAGCAGTCTGATTGTACCTCTGGCGGAGCAGTGTGTGCCAGCAGTCTGATTGTCCCCCTGGCAGTGCAGAGTATGCAAGTCTGATTATCCCACTAGCTGAGCGGAACACACCAGCAGTCTGATTGTCCCCCTGATGGAGCAGAGCACACCAGCAGTCTGATTGTTCCCCTGGTGGAGCAGAGCGTACAGATTGTTCCCCTGGCGGAGCAGAGCACACAAACAGTCTGATTGTCTCCCTGATGGAACAGGGCGTAGTGATATGGTTGTGTGTAATTCACCGACTGACCACTATGAATCTCATTAGTATATAAGTTAATGTCAGCTGACCCCTGAGTGGCTAGAGGAAGTTGAAGAGAGGCTGTTTGTGTATGATTTCACTTTTTTTCATTTGTTCTCTTGTATATAGTTTACGCACAGTTAAAGTTAATTAAACATTCATGGCTTTAACTACTACAAGCGTTCTTGTAATAAATAAGGCCATCCGACAATAACATTAGATGGTACCAGGTTGGGAAGGTATTAACCACTGAAAAAACTATCAGCCTGCCACAGAGATTTAAAGATTTTGCAGGCTGCAAGAATTTAACAACATGGAGTTGTTGAAGCCACCAAAGAGTCTCGGCTTTCATGGTAATGTAGGCAACAACTGGCAAATATTTAAACAATTTAACCTGTTTCTTATTGCAGTAAATTTAGAAGATCAATCAGATTCATATAAGGTAATGATGCTCCTAACACCTGCAGGGCCAGAAGCAATTGCTGTGTTTAATACATTTTAAATTTGCAAACTGAAGATAGTAAACATTTTAATGACGTAATTCGAAGATTTGATGCTCATTGCAGCCCCAAGAAGAATAAAATTTATGAACACCATGCGTTTAGATCACATTTGCAGGATACAGGAGAGTCCATAGATCAGTTCATCACTGATTTAAAGTTAAAAGCCAAAACCTGTAATTTTTCTGCAGTGGAATCTTCCATGATTCGGGACCAGATTGTGTTTGGTATGAATGAAAATAAGCTGAGGGAACGGTTGCTGAGGGAATCGGAACTGTCTTTGGAGCAAACAGTTAAGAGTTGTCAGGTTCATGAGCAAGCAACGCATCATTCTGAAATGTTTCTCATTAATGTTAGTGTCTTCTTGGAGGAGAAAACTCCGGTTGCCGCCCTTTTACCAAAAAAGCGGAATACTTTCGATAAACGGCGGGAAAGTTCCTGCAGCTCTTCGCACACCAACTAACAGGTTAAAGATCAGGATGAAGTATTTTTGTGTAAAAGATGTGGTCAAAGGCACAAATTAAGGCAGTGTCCAGCGTTTGGCAAGTTTTGTTCCAGATGCAAAGAAATAAAATGCTCAGAACTGTTAATCTAAGCTCAACCCCAGACCAGTAAGCACAGTGGAAGGTGCAGACTCCACTGATGAGACGTCATTGTTTGTTAGAGTAATAGCACAGAAGAATAATTTTTTGGAGACATCAAAAATTTTTCCAACGCTTCAAAAAAAAAAAATGCAAACTGATATTCATGAGGAGAAATGCCTGTAATCACTTGGAAGTGAACGGTACAGTGGTCCAATTGAATTTAAATACTGGTGCCAAAACCAATTTAATCAGCATAACTGACTTTAAAAATCTAAACATTCAGCCGATTAGAAGAAATTGCAAAATATCTCTTGAGAGATTATAATGGTTCAAGCATTAAATGTTATGGTGCTTGTGACCCAAGTGTGGTGGTGAAGAACACAGTTTATTCCGTCCCATTCTGTATTGTAGCCGAGGAGTTAGATTCATTTTTAGGTGATCGGTTCTGTGAAGAATTCGGTCGAGTGCAGTTGGTATTTAGCATCTACAACAGACTGGATCAACACTTCAACAATTCTGAGAACATTATCAGCAAATTCAACAATGTGTTCAAAGATTTTGAGACACTACCATTCACCTACAAGATACAACTCCAGGATGATGCAAAACCTGTGGTACAGGCACCCAGAAGAGTATCTGCACCTTTTCATGATCGCCTCAAAAAGGAGCTGGACAGAATGAGAAAATTAAAGGTAATCAGAAAAATAGAAGAACCTACCGACTGGGTAAACTCAATGTTTTGTGTAAAGAAAAAGAACGGCGATATTCTCATATGTACATATCCTAAAGATCTGAACAAGAATATCAAAAGAGGACTTTACCAAAGTGTGAGGAAATCACATCTGAGATGGCTGGTGTACAATTCTTTACGAAACTTGACACATCTCAGGGTTTCTTCTGACTAAAGCGAGAGGAACAAAATACTGTACTTTCAATACGCCATTTAGACGGTAGTGCTTTCTGAAAATGCTGTTTGACATTTTGGAATCAGAAGTTTTTCACCATACTGTGGAGCACATAATTGAAGGCATTGAAGGTTACATGTGTATACGTGGATGATATCGTTTGGGGCTCAACCATAGAAGAGCACAATGTGAGTTGCTTAGAGTTCTAACCAATGTCAGGAGGGCTGATGCTCAACAAGCAAAATTGCTAATTTGGTATAATTGAAGCTGACGACAAAATCCAAGCATTTCTTAACATGCCAAAACCACACCATAAGAAAACTATCTTCAGAGTGATGGGTATGATCAATTTTATGGGCACAGTAAGAAGTCTTACAACACCAGGTTAAAGTCCAACAGGTTTGTTTCAAACACGAGCTTTCGGAGCACGGCTCCTTCTTCAGGTGAATGGAAAGGCTTGTTCCAGAAATGTTTATATAGACACAGTCAGAGATGCCCCGGAATGCGAGCACCTGCAGGCAATCAAATCATCAAAGATGCAGAGAGAGAGGTAACTCCAGGTTAAAGAGGTGTGAATTGTCCCAAGCCAGTTCAGTCGGTAGGCCTCTGCAAGTCCAGGCTTGTTGGTGGGGGCCGAATGTAATGCGACATGAATCCCAGATCCCGGTTGAGTCCGCATTCATGCGTGCGGAACTTAGCTATAAGTTTTTGCTCAGCAATTTTGCGTTGTCGCGTCTCCTGAAGGCCTCCTTGTAGAATGCTGACCCGGAGATCAGAGGCTGAATGTCCTTGACTGCTGAAGTGTTCCCCAACTGGAAGGGAACAGTCCTGCCTGTTGATAGTCGCACGATGCCCGTTTATTCGTTGATTTTATGGGGAAATTCTTTCCAAAACTCTCAGCAAAAACAACACATCTACAGGATCTGCTGCACAAGACAATGGATTCCACATGGACTGAGCAACATGAGCAAGAGTGTTAGAAGCTCAAGACTTTACTAACCACCACACTAGTTCGCACATTTTCTTGACCCATCTAAGCAGATTAAAGTGTCAACAGACATGTCAAAAGATGGTTTGGGTGCAGTTCTTCTGCAACTCAAGCATGACAATTGGAAACCAGTCGCGTATGCATCACAATCCATGACCACAACAGAGCAGAGGTATGCTCAAATCAAAAAAAAAAATGCCTGGGTTTAGTTGTAGGTTTGGAGAAATTCCATGACTACGTCTCTGGGCTTCGAACCTCAGTTGAGACAGATCATCGTCCGTTGGTTAACATCGCCAAAATAAATCTCAACCAGATGTCTCTTGTGCATTCAGAGGTTGATGATGAAATTACAACGCTATAACTTCAAACTCATCTGCACGCCAGGCAAATATTTATTCTTAGCAGATGCATTATTGAGAGTGCCGATGCAAAGTATTGGTGGTAAAATTACTGAGGTCTAATTTCCACACTACTACAAGGATCAGATACGAAACTACGTGAGATGCAAGAATAAGACCATAAGACATAGGAATGGAAGTAAGGCCATTCGGCCCATCGAGTCCACTCCACCATTCAATCATGGTTGATTTCAACTCCATTTACCCGCTCTCTCCCCATAGCCCTTAATTCCTCGAGAAATCAAGAATTTATCAATTTCTGTCTTAAAGACACTCAATGTCCCGGCCTCCACCGCCCTCTGTGGCAATGAATTCCACAGACCTACCACTCTCTGGCTGAAGAAATTTCTCCTCATCTCTGTTCTAAAGTGACTCCCTTTTATTCTAAGGCTGTGCCCCCGCGTCCTAGTCTCCCCTGCTAATGGAAACAACTTCCCTACGCCCATCCTATCCAAGCCATTCATTATCTTGTACGTTTCTATTAGATCTCCCTAGCCCAAGAAGAATGAATATCTTCCAAGAGGTTATGAGGAACATCAACTCACACTGGCCCAGAGGTCAATGTATGGAGTTCTACAATATAAGATCTGAACTCCGTATCAGTAATGGCGTGGTGCTTTGTTTGAACACTATAGTTATGTCTCAATCTCTTCACCAGGATGTATTAAAGAGGATACAGGAAAGACATCCTGGGATCGAAAAATGTAAACTGATGTTTTACGGGTCAGGTACAAACCAGGATATTGAAAGGATGGTCAGTTGTTGTGACGCCAGACGCATCGTTGCAAGCAAACAAGAGAACTTATACAAATATCTGATTTACCTACACCACCATGGCAGAAAGTAGCTATTGATCTCTTTCACTTACAAGGGAAATATTATTTAATGATCATAGGCTATTTTTCAAACTATCCCAAAATGGCTCTACTGTCAAGCATAACGGCAAGCAGTGTAATACTGCATAAAGTCAATTTTTGCTGGACACGGAATTCTGCAAGTCGTCATGAGTGACAACGGTCTTTGTTTCAACTGTTAAAGAGTGGCAACACTTCGGAGTCACGGATGATTTCAATCACGTCAAGTCTGTTGTACCCTCAAGCCAATGGAAAAGTCATAAAAGGTGTATATATTACTTAGATTTATATAGAATTTACAGTGCAGAAGGAGGCCATTCAGCCCATCGGATATTCACCAACCCTTGGAAAGAGCACCTACTTAACCCACACCTCCACCATATCTCTGTAACCCAGTAACCCCATCTAACCATTTTGGACATTAAGGGCAATTTAGAATGGCTAATCCATCTGACCTGCACATCTTTGGACTGTTGGAGGAAACCTGAGCACCCGGACGAAACCCACACAGATACGGGAGAACGTGCAGACTCTGCACAGACAGTGACTCAAGCTGGGAATCGAACCTGGGACCTAGTGTTGTGAAGCAACAATGCTAACCGCTGTTACTGTGCCGCCCTATTATATTGTTGAGCAATTGTTGAAGAAAGCAATGGACAACCAATCTGATCCATATCTCACACTAGTGAGTTACAGAGCACCACCATTGTCACATGGTAGATCGCCAGCAGAATTACTCATGAATAGAAGGTTGAGTACTACCCTTCCATACTTGGCAAAGAAGGAGGAGAATGCAGTGGTACTGCAGGAAATGCAAAACATTAGAGAAACAAAAGCAGTTATGTGATAGTGCCAAGAACTTTACCATCTCTTGAGTAGTGATGACATTGTGAGAGTAGAAGATTCAGGCAATTGGTCGAAAAAAGTCATTGTACTAGAAGTAGCACCACATTCCTGCAATGTACAGAGAGAGGATGGTTTGGTTTTTAAGAAGAAATCGTTGTGCACTCTTGAAAACCGGAGGACTTCCGGTGGCAACCATGGAGTGAACGGTCGCACATTTAGCAGCTCCTGCTCTTCGTGGTCTTTTAATGACTTTTAAGCTGGATTTCCATGGGAATTTTTCAACATAAGTGGACAAAAGCGAGAGGAGGACGACCTGCAGTTTATGGAGCTGTGCCCAAGAAATAGTTTTAAAAGAAGAAATCAAAAGTTGGTTGGACGTGAAGTTCAGAGTTTGGTGGATGCAATGGCAGAGAAGCAAAGTTCGATCACGCCAGCTTAATGGACGATGGATCAGTGGGTTCAATACTTGGATGAGAAGTTCGCCTGGCATCGTAAGGATCTTCCCATCAGACCCCACCTTGGGGCTGTGGAGGACCTAACCTGGGCGGTGGCCTCGATTAAGGAGTTAGTCGACCGGGTGGAGGAGAAAGTGACGACCCAGGGACAGGCGATCGAAAAAAAGTTGCAGGAGCTGGCAGCGGAACAAGAGGAGCAGTCCACTGCGATGGCAATAGAAATTAATATCCTACAGGATCGGCAGAAACGGCTGATGGAGAAGGTGGAGGACCTGGAGAATCATTCTCGCAGGCAGAATATCCGGATCGTCGGTCTGCCAGAGGGAAAGGAGGGATCGGATGCCGGTGCGTATATGAGGAAGATGCTGGAGAAGATGCTCGGGAAAGATGCGTTCGACAGGCCGTTAGAGGTGGACCGGGCTTGCAGGATGCTCATGCGTAAACCCCAGGGTCGTGTGCCCTGAGGCTGATGGTGGTGAGGCTGCATTGGTTCCTGGACAAGGAACGCGTTATGAGGTGGGCCAGGCAGACAAAATGGCTCATGTGGGAAGAAGCTGAGATCTGGGTGTATCAAGACTTGGGACCAAAACTCGCAAAGAGGAGGGCGAGTTTTAATAAGGTTATGGCGGCCGTGTATGCGAAAGGAATAAAATTTGGACTGCTCTACTCGGCCTGTCTTTGGGTGACCTACGAGAACAGGGAACTATATTTTGGCTCACCGGAAGAACTGGCGGTCTTTATGAAGGACAATAATCTGGTAGAGGCAGAATGACTTTAAAACCTAGATGGTAGTGGGCCGAGTTAAAGTTTTGTGTTGCTTTATATTGAAAAAATCTCAACTTTTCACTAACTTAAGTTGCGGTTATTGGGAAAAGAAGGATGTCTCATTGATTTGAATTTGATACGTTGCTGTATGTACCGAGGTACAGTAAAAAAAAGTTTTTAAGTTGCGATGTTCCAGGGGGTGGGGGAAAAAAAGTTTGAGTTTTTGCATGCATAGATTTTTTTCTTATCCCATTGGATTTTTCTTGTATTGTTTTTGGCTCTGTTTGAAGGTGATGGGACTGATAAGATGTTGTAAAGGGAGGAGGGCTGGGCCTCTGCACCCGGACCTTTTGGGGATTGTTTGTTTGCTCTCTCTCATTTGTTATTGTTTTGAAAACTTGCAATAAGAGTGGGTGGGGGATGAGGATCCAGCATGTGGTAGGATGCTAGGTGCCAGGAGTGGGAGCTGCTAGGCTAGCTGGGACAGCTGGTTCACGGGAGCGAAGTAGGGGGAGAGCTGAAGAGAGACCGGGGGGGGGGGGTTGGAGAGAGAGAGAGTGAGGGACTGCTGACGACTAGGGGACTTTTAGGAGGTTGGAGATGGAGACCAGGTGGTGGCGGCTGCCAAGGGGCGGGCCTGAGAAGGTGCGGGACATGGGCTAAGGGCTGGCCGCGGAAACGTCATGGCTGATCGACACTGCTTGTGTGGGATGTTCGGGTGTTCACACACTTGAGACAGCTAAAGGTGGATGTGGCCATGCTACAGGAGACACACTTGAAGCTGGGAGACCAAGTTAGACCGAAAAGGGATGGGTCAGACAGGTATTCCAATCGGGGCTGGACTTTAAAACAAGAGGGGTGGCCATCCTAATTAACCAAAGGGTGGCATTTGAGGTAGGGAAGATGGAGGCAGACCCAGGAGGCAGATTCCTTACGGTTAGTGGGAAACTGGAGGGAATGGCAGTGGTGTCGGTAAATATATATGCCCCAAACTGGGATGATGTTGCATTTGTCAGGAAGGTGCTGGGAAAGATCTGGACCTTGACTCGCACCGGCTGGTTATGCGGGGTGACTTCAACACTGTCTTGGATCATAGACTGGACCAGTCGAGTTCTAGGTCAGGGAAGGTATCAGCAATGGCGAAGGAATTGCGGGGGTTCATGTAGTGCATGGGAGGGTTGGATCCGTGGAGATTTGAGAGGCCACAGAGCAAGGAATATTCATTCTACTCCCATGTGCACAAGGTATACTCCAGGATAGATTTCTTTGTACTAGATAAAACACTGTTAGAGGGGGTGGAGGACAATGAGTACTCAGCAATTGTGGTGTCAGACCACACGCCACATTGGATAGACCTGCGGGTAAGCACAGGAAAGTCCCAGCGCCCGCAGTGGAGCTGCAGGGCTTTTAGCGGACGACGAGATCTGTGAGCGAGTGAGGGAGGCCATTCGGGGGTATACAAAGAACAACAAAATGGGAGAGACCGTGGCTGGGGTGGTTTGGGAGGCATTGAAGATGGTTATTAGAGGGGAATGTATTTCGATTCGGGCCCATAGGGAGAAGACTGAACGGGCGCAGCTGGACAGGTTGGCAGGAGAAATCTTACAGGTGAACAAGAGATATGTGCAGTCTCTGAATGAGGAGCTCCTGAAGGAGCGTCAGAGACTCCAAATGGAATTTGGGCTCCTTTCCACAGGTAAGGCGGAGGGTCAGCTGAGGAGGGTAAAAGGGGCAATATATAAATATGGGGAGAAAGCTAGCAGGATGCTGGCACATCAGCTGAGCAAGCAGGAGACGGTGAGAAAAATAGGGAAAATAAAGGATGAGGGGGAAAGTAGTGATGGACCCAGGGATGGTTAATGACGTGTTCCGTGAATTCCATAGTCGACAATATGAGTCGGAACCCCCAGTCAGGGAGGAGGATATGAATCAATTCCTGGAGGTTCGAGTGCCCGAAGGTCGATGAGGAGCTGGTGGAAGTCCTGGGGGGCTAATTGGGCTCAGGGAGGTGATAGACTGATTGGGGGGGGAAACAATCGGGTAAGGCGCCAGGACCTGATGGGATTCCCAGTAGAATTTTTAAAAAGGTTTTCTGGGCTACTGGGGCCGCTTCTGGTCAAGGCTTTTAATGAGTCCAAGGAGCTGGGAGTGCTTCCCCCAACGCTATCACAAGCATCAATCTCTCTTATCCTGAAGCGAGACAAAGACCCGGAGAACTGTGGATCGAACAGGCCAATTCCCTTTTGAATGTAGATGCTAAATTGCTGGCAAAGATCTTGGCCACCCAAATAGCGGATTGTGTTCCGGAGGTAATTGGGGAGCATCAGACGGGATTTGTGAAGGGCAGGCACCTGACGTCCAATATTAGACAGCTTTTTAAAAAAAATATTTTAATTCTCCGTTTTCACATTTTCTCCCAAATTTACACCCACCAACAATAGAAAATAATCAGCAACAGATATGTCAAACCCCATAACAATAATAATCCCATCCTCCCACCAACCCTCAAACATCAGCCTGCATGTTTACATAAGCAAATGACAAAACGGAATCAGGGATTACCCATAGTCATTCATAATATACACAGTCCCCCTCCCCAAACTCTTTCCCCCCCCCCCCCCAACTAATGTTCGATGTCATCCAGTTCTTGAAAGTGCATAATAAATAGTGCCCATGACTTGTAGAACCCCAACGAGCTTCCCCTCAGTTCGAACTTAACCTTCTCAAGGGTCAAGTATTCCAACAGGTCCCCTCGCCACGCCAGGGCACAGCGTGGAGAGGCTGCTCTCCATCCCAGCAGGATCCACCTTCGGGCAATCAACGAGGCGAAGGCTATGATATCTGCCTCCACACCCGTTTCCAACCCTGGCTGGTCCACGCAACACTCTCTCACATCTTCTACTCCTTCAAAAAATCAGCTCATCCTTGCCCTCGTGAGGTGTGCTCTATATAGCACCTTCAGCTGTATCAGCCCCAACCTCGCACATGAGGTGGAGGCATTCACTCTCCGGAGCACCTCACACCAGACCTCCTCTATAACATCTCCCAACTCTTCCTCCCACATTGCTTTGATCCCTTCCAGTGGTGCCTTATCTTCTTCCAAAATAGCTCCGTACACCGCTGACACTGCCCTCTTCTCCAGTCCCCTTGTCGTCAGCACCTCCTCCAGCAATGTAGAGGCCGGTTCCTCCGGGAAGCTCTGTATCTCCTTCCTGGCAAAATCCCGAACCTGCATGTATCTAAACACTTCTCCCTGCTCCAGCCCATACTTCGCTTCCAGCTCCCTCAATCCTGCCAACCGACCCCTAAGAAACCAATCTTTTAGCGTCTTAATCCTCTTCTCTTCCCATTTCCAGAAACTTCCGTCCCACCTCCCTGGCTCAAATCTGTGGTTCCCCCGAATCGGCATTTCCCTTGACCCTACCCCCAACCCGAAGTGTTGGCGAAACTGCCTCCAGATTTTCAATGAAGCTATTATTACCGGACTCCCAGAGTATTTCCCTGGAGCTATCGGGAGTGGCGCTGTTGCTAGTGCCTTCAGCCCCGACCCCCTGCACAAACTCTCCATTCTGACCCACTGGGAATCAACCCCTCTGACCCAGCTCCGCACCTTCTCCACATTCGCCGCCCAGTAGTAGTACATCAGGTTCGGGAGACCCAAACCCACTGCATGCCTTCCCCTGTGTAGCAGCACCTTTCTCACTCTGGTGACCTTCCCTCCCCATATGAACGAGGTAATCCTTTCCTCAACCCCCCTGAAAAAAGCTTTTGGCAGGAAAATTGGTAGGCATTGAAAAACAAACAGAAATCGCGGCAACACATTCATTTTAACCGCCTGTACCCGACCCGCCAGTGATTGAGGGAGACCATCCCACCTCGCCAGATCAGCTTTCACTCTCCCCACAAAACTAATGATGTTGTACCTGCGAAGCCTCCGCCACTCCCAGGCAACCTGCACCCCCAGATACCTAAAGTGAGTCCCTGCCCTCCGGAATGGGAGCACCCCCATCCGAGACACCACAAAATACCCCGAGAAAGACCCAAATACTCGCAGTAGCTCCAATATTCCTCCTATCGACGCACTCGGTTCCGACACATACAGCAGCAAGTCGTCGGCATATAAGGACACCCTATGCTCTATCCCCCCCGCACTATTCCTTTCCATGCTGCCGAACATCTTAATGCGATGGCCAACGGCTCAATCGCAAGTGCAAACAGCAGGGGGGACATAGGACATCCCTGTCTCGTCCCACGGTGGAGAGAAAAGTATCTCGAACTAATATTGTTTGTGCGGACACTTGCCTTCGACTCCTCATATAATAACTTTACCCAGTTCACAAATTTTGGTCCAATCCCAAACCGCTCCAGAACTGCCATCAAGTGCCCCCATTCTCCCCGGTCAAACGCCTTCTCCGCGTCCAATGCCACAACCACTTCTGTTTCCTTCCCCTCTGCCGGTGCCATAACGAGGTTCAAAACCCTCCCAAAGCAGCTTCCTCGCTTTCACAAACCTCGTCTGATCCTCACCTATCGCCTTCGGGGGCACCCCTCCAGCCTACCCGCCAGTACCTTCGCCAGCAGCTTCCTCGCTTTCACGAACCCCGTCTGATCCTCACCTATCGCCTTCGGGGGGCACCCCTCCAGCCTACCTGCCAGATCCTTCGCCAATACCTTTGCATCCACATTCAGAAGTGATGTGGGCCTATACGACCCACACTCCATCGGATCCTTATCTTTTTTTTGCAACAATGAAATCGATGCCTGCCCCAAGGTTTGTGGCAGCACCTCCTTCCCTATCGCCTCTTCAAACATCCCCACCATCAGGGGTGCCAGCTTATCCTTAAATTTTTTTATAATATTCCACCAGAAACCCATCCGGCCCTGCCACCTTCCTCAACTGCATCCTCCCAATTGCATCCTTTAACTCCTGCTCCAGTATTGCTCCTTCTAATGTAGCCTTGTCCCCCTTCCCTAGCCTCGGGTACCCCAACCCATCTAGAAATTCCTGCATCTCACAGTCTTCCCCCGGGTGGCTCTGACCTGTACAACCTCATAAAACTCAAATACCTTGTTAATCAGCTCCGGAGCCACCACCAACTTCCCTGCCCTATCCCTCACCTGAAGAATTTCCCTTGCTGCTGCCTCCCTCCGGAGCTGACCTGGTAACATACGCCTGCCTTATCTCCATGTTCATAAACTGCACCCCTTGCTCGTCACAGTTGGCGCACCGCCTTCCCGGTGGACAGTCAGTCGAAGCTCGCCTGTAGTTCCTTCCTCTTTCCCAGCATCGCTGGGTCCCCATCTTCTGCATAACCCCAATCTACCTCCAACATCTCATCTATTACCCTCTGCTGCTCCAACCTCTCCTCTTTGTTCACCCTGGCCTTAAACAAAATTACCTCACCCCTCACCACTGCCTTGCAGCCACCCAGACGACTGCCTTCGACACCTCACCCGTACAGTTGAAACCTACATATTCCTTAATTACCTTTTCAATTTTCTCATAGAATACTTAGAACATAGAATATAGAACAGTACAGCACAGAACAGGCCCTTCGGCCCTCGATGTTGTGCCGAGCAATGATCACCCTACTCAAACCCACATATCCACCCTATACCCGTTACCCAACAACACCCCCCCCCTAACCTTACAGGACACTACGGACAATTTATCATGGCCCATACACGTAACCCGCACATCTTTGGACTGTGGGAGGAAACCGGAGCACCCGGAGGAAACCCACGCACACACGGGGAGGACGTGCAGACTCCGCACAGACAGTGACCCAGCCGGGAATCGAACCTGGGACCCTGGAGCTGTGAAGCATTTATGCTAACCACCATGCTACCGTGCTACTTGGTTCCCCAAAAGCCCCACGTCCAGTTTCCACCCCGGTCTCGGCACTACCTCCTTTTCCAGTACCATATCCACCCAATGTGGTGCGTGATCGGACACTGCAATTGCAGAGTATTCTGACCCCTTGACTCCAGCCAGCAAAGCCTTTCCCACCACAACAAAGTCGATCCGCGAGTATACGTTATGGACTGCTGAGAAAAACGAGTATTCCCTGGGTGCAGGAACCTCCAAGGGTCTACCCCTCCCATTTCCACCATTAGCCCAGCCAGCGCCTTTGCCCCCCCCCCGATGGGACCAGCGAGTGCGGCCGTGATCTGTCCAACCGTGGCTCCTGCACCAAGTTCCAGCCCCCCCCCCCCCCCCCACACCCACACACACACACACACACACACAATCAGCTTGTGTGTGTCCAAGTCGGGAATGGCCCCAAACACCTTCCTCGCGAATCCCACATCGTCCCAATTGGGACCGTATACACTTACCAACTTACCAGTGCCACTAATCTCCCCTCCAGCACCCCGGCCACAATCACATATCTACCCCCCTGATCTGCCACCACCTTCTCCATCTGGAAGCGTACCCTTTTGCTGACCAACACCGCTACCCCTCGAGCCCTTCCATCAATTCCAGAGTGAAACACTTGGCTAACCCAGCCCTCAAGTCTCACCTGGTCCTTCACCCTCAAGTGAATCTCCTGCAGCATTGCCACAACGGCCATCAAACTTTTAAGATGCGCAAGCACCCTTGACCTCTTGACCGGACCTCCTAGCCCTCTCATGTTCCACGTGACTATCCTTACTGAAGGTCTCTCACTGCCCCCCCACCTTTATCCACCATCATCATACCATGGGCCCTGCCCCATAAGCCTGACCCGCCCCGTCCATTGTTAACATCGAACCCCTTCGTCCCCCCCCCCCCCCCCCCCTCCTCGTAGGCCCATTGAAGCCTGCTATCCAAGCTCCAACGTCCGCAGCCCTCCTCTCACCTCACCTCCGTTCACTACCTGACTTTAGTTAGCTAGCGTGGGTGGCTCCCCCCACCAAGACATATTGCCCCTTCCACCCAGTCCCAGAGAAAGAAACAACAACCCAAACCCAACAATCCAACCCCTACAATTCACTAACATAACATTTAACCGTCGCAACACAGAGCGCCCATCCACCCAACCATTAACTTGAACTCTGTTACAATGCAAAGAGAAGTAAATTACAATACCAATCCGTAAAAAGAAAGATGTAACATTTATACATTTTCCAGCTGCTCAAACAGTCCACATTCTCTCTTCCAGTTCCGCTCTTCACGTCTGTCCCAAGCCTTCTGCCCTCACTAATGCCTCAGCTGCCTCCGCTGTCTCAAAATAAAAGTCTTTGGTGTTATACGTTGCCCTTAACTTCGCCGGGTACACCATACCAAATCGCAACGCCTTCACTCGCCCAAACGCCACTCGTCTTTTTGCCAACTCCACCGTCACGTCCTGGTAGGTCCGAACCGCAGTACCATCCCACAGCACCTCGTGCTTCTGCTTTGCCCAGCTTAATACCTTCTCCTTCATGCAGAACTTATAGAAGCAGATAATTACTGCCCTTGGTGGCTCGTTCACTTTGGGCTTCGGCCTTAATGATCGATGAGTTTGGTCTAGCTCGTACCGGGAGGGGTTCTCACCCTCCCCCATCAGCCCCGCCAACTTCTTAGCGAAGTATTGTGTTGGCCTTGGGCCCTCTGTCCCTTTGGGCAAGCCCACAATTCTCAAATTGTGCCGACTTGAGTGGTTTTCCAAGTCTTCAAGCTTTGCTTGGAGTCCTCTGTTAACCTCCACCACCCTCCGCAGCTCGTCCCCCATCGAGGTGACCTGGTCGCTGTGCCGTGACACGGCCTCCTCCACTTCCTTCATCTTCTCGCCTGCTCTCTCACCTTGGCCGATGCCTTTGCCACCTCCACCCTCACCGGGGCGATTGCCTCCTCCACCAATGACTTCAATGCGACCACCGTCACCTTCCTCAAGGCCTCCATGTGCCTCGCAAACTGTTTTTCCAGCTCCACCGCCATCACCTCGGTCATCTTCTCCACCGTAAGTAGTGCGGCTCCGCCTTGTGGTTCGGCTTCCGCCATCCTGGCAACACTTGCGCTCGTCTTCTCCTTCAGCGGCGAACCCGCATTTCCTCCTTCGACGCTGCTCTTCGCATCCTTTAGCGGCTTATTGTTTTTTATTTTCTTTCTTTTCTCCTCTCTCCCCCTCCACCCTCCTGTCCTTCATCAATCTGAATTATTCTTTTTTTTGAAAGAAGGGGGGAGAAAAAACAAACTTTCACCAAACATTCTTGAACTTTCTATCGTTCTCCTCTGCATTCACCCAGAGCCCCCCTGGGACCGGACTTCAGCCTTCTTTCTTCCTCCTAGGTGGGAGCCATCCGATGTGGAGCACCCTACCTACATTGTGCTCTGGCCTCGGGGTATGTCGCCTCGGCCTCCTCGTAGCTCAACCCCCACCGCCCGACACCCCCGCGGGGTTCTTCGCCAGTTTTTAAACAGGCCCGCAGGCTGCTCGTGACAATAGTCGGGGGGTGCGTTAAAGTTCGGGGAAAGCCCCGAAAACACCACGGCTCGCGGCCGCCGGCGGGAGCTCTTCGCGCTGCGGCCACCCTGCTCCCCCACGTCACCCGAAATCATTAGACAGCTTCTTAATGTTATAATAATACCAGCAGAGGGGCACAATGTTGAGGTGGCAGTAGCCATGGATGCGGAGCAGGCTTTTGACTGGGTGGAGTGGAAGTACTCATGGGATATTTTAGGCAGGTTTGGGTTCAAGCAGGGATTTGTGGATTGATATATCAGGCTCCGGTGGCAAATGTAAGAACCAACTGAGTCCGATCAGAATACTTTAGTCTCTGTAGGGGTGCCTTAGCAATGGCCCTTTGATCAGTGTTCTTCAAAGTTGGGGGCGCGACCCACAGGTGGGTCGCGAAGCCATTGTCCGCAGCGCTCCCGATCGCGCAAATCCCCGCGCAGCAGCCGGCTTTTCATAACGCCGGCTGCGAGCATGTTTTTAAAAAAAAAAAAAAAAAAAAATTTGTCCGCATTGCGCATGCACGCACGACGATCGGGCACGCGTGCGCAGTGCGGCCGCTATTTTTTTTAAACGCTTGCAGCTTTTTGTTTTACAAGTTCTGTAGTGGTTTTTAGTCATTTATTCATTTATTTTATTTTATTTTTTTTTTACAAGTTCGGGGGGTTTTATTCATTTTTTTTCATTTATTTTACTCATTTTATTTATTTTTTTTACACAAGTTCGGGGGCGGGGGTTTATTTGATAAAATTTTGCAGGAAAAAAATGCAGACTTTAGACACTGGAAGGCTTCACTTTCATCCAACAGGTTCCATTGGAGGAGCGTGTACGAGGGCCAAAGGGACCCAAAACCATTTCCTCCATTTTTGTCAGCAGCAAACAAGGCAAGAGAAAATGGTGGGTCGCGCAGGCCGGCCGGCATGTGTCGTGCAGGTCGGCCGGCGTGGGTAGCGAAGTTTGACCGGTTGGTAAAAATTGGTCCCCGGAAAAAAAATCTGAAGAATGCCTTAGATCATGGGTGGGCAAACTTTTCCGTGCAAGGGCCACATTCAGAAATTCACAATTTTAAAGGGCCGCATAGTATATTAAGTAAAATAATTAATATTTGAAATAGCAAAAATAAAAGGTCTTTAAAGAAAGAAAAGCACATTTATTTGAAAAACAAAGTAACTCAGTAAGTAACAGAAAAATGTCAATGAGAATGATGCATCTGACTGCAGTCATTTACCAGTTTGTTGAAATCAGGTGTCAAGTTGCTTGTGCTGATCCTTAACACTGACAGAAGCACAGCCTGGCCGAGTCAACGATGAAAACGTGCGTAGTGGGGTGGATGAGTGGGGCTGCCTTATTGGTCGGTTTAGTTGGGTGTGCGACCAATAGGAGTCCAGGTTACAAACAATAATAAGGCTTATTGTTTGTAACCTGGACGCCTATTGGTCGCACAACCAACTAAACCGACCAATGAGACAGCCCCACTCATCCACCCACTACGCGCGTTTTTATGCGGCCCGCCAATGAGGTGCCCGGAATCATAACCGGCATTTTTGAAAAGCTGCCGGGGGGATTGAATAAGCGCATTTACTTCAGCGGCTTTTCATCAGCGGCTTTTCAAAAATGCCGGTTATGATTCTGGGCAACTCATTGGCGGGCCGCATAAAAACCTTTGTCGGGCCACATGCGGCCCGCGGGCCGTAGTTTGCCCACCCCTGCCTTAGATCATCAAATGCCTGCCGGGGGGATAGTGAGGGGGTGGTTGGGGAGGGGGGGGGGGGGGGGGGGGCTGAAGCACAGGGTCTCTTTGTGGATGACCTGCTGCACTATGTCACAGACCCGGTGGGAGAGGTGGGCGAAATCATGGAGATACTAGGAGAATTTGGGCAATTTTCAGGCTACAAGTAAATATGGGAAAGAGCGAGATGTTCGTGATCCAGGCACGGGGCAGGAAAGGAGACTGAAGGAGTTACCTTTTGATGTGGCTGAGATGAGTTTTAGCTATCTGGGTATTCAAGTGGCTAAGGATTGAGGGCAACTTCATAAGTTAAATCTGGGCAAAGCGGCCGATCAAATGAAAAGGGACTTTCGCAGATGGACACTGACACTGACGGGAAAAGTCCAGACGGTGAAGATGACGGTCCTTACAAGACTGCTCTTATTTTTTCAATGACTTCCGGTTTTTGTCCCAAAGGCTTTTTTCAGGAAAATGAACGCGGCAATATCGGGTTTTGTGTGGGCAGGTAAAACCCTGAGAGTAAAGAAGGCACTCCTGGAATGGGGTCCTGTCGAGAGGGCTTGGCCCTCCTGAGGTTTATTACCAGTTACTGAGCGGCCAACATATCGATGGTCAGGAAGTGGCTAGTGGGGGAGGGGTTGGTTTGGGAGCAAGTGGAAGAGGCATCCTGCAAGCCTACGCGTTTGGAGGCTTTACTAATGGTACCTTTGCCATTCTCGCCGGCTTGGTGCTCTGTAAGCCCTGTAGTGGTGGCAGCCTTAAGGGTGTGGGGGCAATGGAGGCAGCGCATGGGATTGAAGGGGGTGTCAGTGTGGTTACCGATTTATGATAACCACCCGTTTGCCCCAGGGAGGCTGGATGGGGGCTTTGAGAGGGCAGCGTGCATAACTGAGAGATTTGGGGACCTATTCATCGAGGAGGGCTTTCTGACCTAAAGCATGAGAGTAGGAGTTTGAGTTGCCAGGTGGGAAGGGGTTTTGGTACCTACAGGTGCGGGGCTTTGTACGAAGGCAGGTTCCAAGCTTTCCTCACCTCCCCCTGAGGGGACTACAGGACAAGGTGATGTCAAAAACAGGGGTTGGAGAGGGAAGGGTTTCGGAGATATATAAGGAGTTGATGTAGTGGGAAGGGGCCCCTATCAGAGAGGTGAAGAGAAAGTGGGAAGAGGAACTGGGAGGAGAGCTGGAAATTGAACTGTGGGGAAAAAGCCTTGGAAGAGAATCAATTCACCCTCATCATGTGCCAGACTTGGCTTGATCCAGTTCAAGGTGTGTTGTCTGCCCGGTGCCAGGGTGCGGGACATCTCTGACCGGCTTGAAAGGATATTGGAGCGGGAGGGGGAGGATCCAGTTGTTGTGGTCCACGTTGGGACTAACAACATAGGTAAAGCTAGGGTGGAGGACCTGTTCGGGGACTATCAAGCACTAGGAAGAAAATTGAAATACAGGTCCTCAAGGGTCATAATCTCCGGATTACTGCCCGAGCCACGTGCCAATTGGCATAGGGACAAGAAAATTAGGGAAGTAAACACGTGGCTAAGGGATTGGTGTGGGAAAGAGGGATTCCACTTCATGGGACATTGGCATCAGTTTTTGAACCGGGGGGATCTGTACCGTTGGGACGGTCTCCACCTGAACCGATCTGGAACCAGTGTTCTAGCGAAGAGGATAAATAGGGTGGTCAGTAGGACTTTAAACTTCGGAGTTGGGGGGAAGGGAAAGTGAAAGCGACAGGGAGCATGGAGTTAAATGGCAAGATAAGCAGGAGGATAACATGTAGGCAGGTGGATTTAAGCTTGAGGCAGACTAGGAATTCAACAAAAAGGAAGGATAACTTTGGACATCTTAGGACTTCCAATATCTGTAATGATAAGAAAGTTAGCATTAAGGCACTTTACCTGAATGCTCGTATCATTTGTAACAAAGTAGACGAACTAATGGCACAGATCATCGTGAATGATTATGATGTGGTAGGCATCACAGAGACATGGCTGCAGGGGGTTCAGGACTGGCAGTTAAACATCCAAGGATATACAACCTATCGAAAAGACAGGGAGGTGGGCCGAGGGGGTGGGGTTGCTTTGTTAGTTAAGAACAAAATTCAATCTATGGCACGAAACGACACAGGGTCGGATGATGTGGAGTCTGTGTGGGTAGAATTGAGGAACCACAAAGGCAAAAAAAACCATAATGGGAGTTATGTACAGACCTCCTAACAGTGGTCAGGACCAGGGGCGCAACATGTACCGGGAAATAGAAAAGGCATGTCAGAAAGGCAAGGTCACGGTGATCATGGGGGACTTCAATATGCAGGTGGATTGGGTAAATAACGTAGCCAGTGGATCCAAAGAAAAGGAATTCATGGAATGCTTACAAGATGGCTTTTTGGAACAGCTTGTCATGGAGCCCACAAGGGAGCAGGCTATTCTGGACCTAGTGCTATGTAATGAACCAGACTTTATAAAAGATCTTAAAGTAAGGGAATACTTAGGAAGCAGTGATCATAATATGGTTGAGTTCAGTCTGCAGTTTGAAAGAGAGAAGGCAAAATCGGATGTAATGGTGTTACAGTTAAATAAAGGTAATTACGAGGGCATGAGAGAGGAACTGGCGAAAATCGACTGGAAGCAGACCCTAGTGGGGAAGACAGCAGAGCAAAAATGGCAGGAGTTTGTATGCATAATTGAGGACATTGTACAGAGGTTCATCCCCAAGAAAAGAAAGATTATCCGGGGAGGGATTAGACAGCCATGGCTGACAAAGGAGGTCAGGAAATGTATCAAAGAAAAAGAGAGATCCTATAAAGTGGCCAAAAGCACTGGGAAATCAGAAGATTGGGAAGGCTACAAAAACAAACAGAGGTTAACAAAGAGACAAATAAGGAAGGAGAGGATCAAATATGAAGGCAGGCTAGCCAGTAATATAAGAAATGATAGTAAAAGTTTATTTCAATACATAAGAAACAAACGACAGGCCAAAGTAGACATTGGGCCAATTCAAACTGATTCCGGAAGGCTAGTGATGGGAGACGAGGAAATGGCTGGAGAACTTAATAAGTACTTTTCGTCTGTCTTCAAAGTGGAAGACATGAGTAATATCCCAAAAATTATAGAGGGTCAGGGGGCTGAGTTGAGTATGGTTGCCATTACAAAAGAGATGGTGCTAAAAAAGCTCAAAGGTCTTAAAATTGACAAATCTCCTGGCCCCGATGGGCTACACCCTAGAGTTCTGAGGGAGGTGGCTGAAGAAATAGCGGAAGCGTTAGTTGAGATCTTTCAAAAATCACTGGAGTCAGGGAAAGTCCCGAACGATTGGAAGATCGCTGTTGTAACCCCCTTGTTCAAGAAAGGATCAAGACAAAAGATGGAAAATTATAGGCCAATTAGCCTAACCTCGGTTGTCGGTAAAATTCTAGAATCGATCGTTAAGGATGAGATTTCTAAATTCTTGGAAGAGCAGGGTCGGATTAGAACAAGTCAACATGGATTTAGTAAGGGGAGGTCGTGCCTGACGAACCTGTTAGAATTCTTTGAGGAGGTGACAAGTAGGTTAGACCAGGGAAACCCAGTGGATGTGGTCTATCTGGATTTCCAAAAGGCCTTTGATAAGGTGCCACACAGGAGGCTGCTGAGTAAGGTGAGGGCCCATGGTGTTCGAGGTGAGCTACTGGCATGGGTTGAGGATTGGCTGACAGAAGGCAGAGAGTTGGGATAAAAGGTTCTTTTTCGGAATGGCAGCCGGTGACCAGCGGTGTCCCACAGGGTTCAGTGTTGGGGCCGCAGCTGTTCACCATATATATTAATGATCTGGATGAAGGGACGGGGGGCATTCTAGCGAAGTTTGCCGATGATACAAAAGTTAGGTGGTCAGGCAGGTAGTGCTGAGGAAGTGGGAGGCTGCAGAAGGATCTAGACAGTTTGGGAGAGTGGTGCAGGAAATGGCTGATGCAATTCAACGTGAGAAAATGTGAGGTCTTGCACTTTGGAAAAAAGAATCCAAGCATAGACTACTTTCTAAACGGTGAGAAAATTCATAATGCCAAAGTACAAAGGGATCTGGGAGTGCTAGTCGAGGATTCCCTAAAGGTAAACATGCAGGTTGAATCTGTGATTAAGAAAGCGAATGCAATGTTGTCATTTATCTCAAGAGGGTTGGAATATAAAAGCAGCGATGTGTTACTGAGCCTTTATAAGGCTCTGGTTAGGCCCCATTTGGAGTACTGTGTCCAATTTTGGGCCCCACATCTCAGGAATGACATACTGGCACTGGAGCGTGTCCAGCGGAGATTCACACGGATGATCCCTGGAATGGCAGGTCTAACATATGATGAACGGCTGAGGATCCTGGGATTGTATTCATTGGAGTTTAGAAGGTTAAGGGGAGATCTAATAGAAACTTACAAGATAATACATGGCTTAGAAAGGGTGGACGCAAAGAAACTGTTTCTGTTAGGCGAGGAGACGAGGACCTGTGGGCACAGCCTTAGAATTAGAGGGGGTAAATTCAGAACAGAAATGCGGAGACATTTCTTCAGCCAGAGAGTGGTGGGCCTGTGGAATTCATTGCCGCGGAGTGCAGTGGAGGCCGGGACGCTAAATGGCTTCAAGGCAGAGATAGATAAATTCTTGATGTCGCGAGGAATTAAGGGCTACGGGGAGAATGCTGGTAGGTGGAGTTGAAATGCCCATCAGCCATGATTGAATGGCGGAGTGGACTCGATGGGCTGAATGGCCTTACTTCCACTCCTATGTCTTCTGGTCTTATGGTCTAAGGTGGTCCACGTGGTCCACATGATGGTAGTCTGGATGAGCAGGTTCTTTGAGGAGGTGGAGGACAGATGTGGGGGGTAGTCCGGCGAACCATGTACATATGCTTTGGGCATGTCTGAAATTGAGGGGATTCTGGCAGGGATTTCCGGACGTTATGTCAGAAGTCCTGGGAGGGTAACTCAGAGTCCAGAACTGGCAATATTTGGGGTATTGGAAGATCTGGGGGGAGGGAGGCCGATGTCCTGGCCTTCTCCTCCCTGGTGGCCCGGAGACGGATTTTACTAAGATGGAGGGACTTAGAGCCCCCAAAGTCAGGAGTGTGGGTCAGCGATATGGCAGGGGTTTTCAAGTCTGGAAAAATCAAGTACGCCTTGAGAGGATCCACTCAGGGGTTTGCCTGGAGATGGCAACCATTCATCAATATCTTCAAGGAAAATTGAGCGTCAACAGTGAGGGGAAGGGGAAAAAAAGGGGGCAGAAAAACAGGAGCCATGGCAATGATCGATAAGGACAGGGAACTTAGTATACGGGGAATTAGAAATAGGGCCGGGTAGTAGGGGACGTTGTTTTCTGCTTTCGTTCTTTGGGTGTTTTGCGTGTGTCGGCCCGCGGTTGTTTAAGAAATGGTAAGGTGTTAAACTGTGAAAATTACATGCTTCAATAAAATATTTTCTGAAAACCAGAGAACACTTTCACAATTGCGTAATAGATCACGAACTACATCAGAATCACTGCAAACTGTGGTGTCAGATACTTCAGCAGTTCCTAAGCATGAGAATGTTATGGAGAACATTGAATGTATACGTTCTGAGTAGCACAGTCATCTACCTATATACGTGTATATATATATATGTATGTATATATTTATTTATATGTCAGCTGACCCCTCAGACTGTCTAGAGGAAGTTGAAGAGAGGCTGCTTGGGCATGATTTCACTGTTTTTTCATTTGTTCTCGTGTATAGTTTACCCACAGTTAAAATTAATGAATTGTTTACAGCTTTAACTGCACGTTCTTGTACTAAATAAGGCCATCCGCCAAGAACATTGAACGGGACACAGCAGGAGTCTGATTGTCCCCCTGGCGGAGCTCAGCGCACCAGCAGTCTGATTGTCCCCCTGGCGGAGCCCAGCGCACCAGCAGTCTGATTGTCCCCCTGGCGGAGCCCAGTGCAACAGCAGTCTGATTGTCCGCCTGGCGGAGCAGAGTCGGACTCGCGGCTAACGGCTGCCGGTTCCAGAGCTCGCGGACCGGAAGTTGTGGGTCAATTTAATCCGAGGAAGAGCGCGGTTGGTTAGTGGGGAGATTACAGAGCTGAATGTTGCTGATCTGAGTTCAGTGCCACCGCCTGTCTCCCATTTCCCCGCACTCGGTCCTGGGAACCTGCGGCTTCCCCCATATTTGTAGTGGGGACGGTTCTGTGGTGGGACCGGTTACTTCCGTTGCTGTGGAGAGGAGCCTTTCAACAATGGCCTGGAGATTCCCAGGTGAGAGATTGGGAATGGGGGGTGCTGGAGATTCCCAGGTGAGAGAGTGGGAATGGGGGGGAGCAGGGTTAGTGGGGACTGGAGATCATCAGGTGGGAGACGGGGTTGGATATCCCGTGTGTATAATATTTTACGGTTAGCTACGGAAAAATACAATGAGAGATCTTGTCTAACAACAATTGATTAGGTTAGGGCCAATTTCAGTGGGAACTGATCTGACCCACGTAAACTGAAATCAAAGATTCGCAGGCAAAGCTGAAATGGAATTTTAAAGAGATGGTTGGGTGACGGTGGTGGTACATTCCCACAAAAGGGCAAATGTAGGGTAACTAAAGCCAAGGCTCCCTTAATGATGAAAGTGATTAGAGTATAAGAGAAAGCAGAAAAAAGAGTTCATATTACAGATGTCATGTTGACGATACATGTGAGAATTTGAATATAAACCCAGTGGTTAGTGCTACTGCCTCACGGCCCCAGGGTCCCGGGTTCAATTCCGGCCTCTGGTGACTATGTGGAGTTTGCACTTTCTCCCCATGTCCGCGTGGATTTTCTCCGGGTGTTCTGGTTTCCTCCCACAGTCCAAAGATGTGCAGGTAAAGTGGATTGACCATGCTAAATTGGCCCTTAGTGAACAAAAGGTTAGGTGGGTTACGGGGATAGGGTGGAGCCTCGGCTCAATATGGAAAGTTCAGAGTGGAAGTGGGAAAAAATCAATACAAACATCAAAGATTACAGGAGAAAACTGGCAGCTAACATAAAATAGAATCTAAATGTCTTCTATAGGCATTTAAATAGTAAAAGTGGGGATTAAAGGCTTGAGCCATTTCAGTACTAGATGGGGACTTGTGCTGAGGTACTAAATGATGACATTGCATTTGTCTTTACTATGGAAGGAGAGGTTATTGGGACACTGGGTGGGTTAAAAATTGATTAAGAGAAGGTATAGGAAAGACTAGGTGCGGGATTCCCTAGTTCCCCAGCCGTGTGTTTCTCAGTGGCGCGTCATTCACTGATAGCAGGATTCCCTGTTCCTGCTACTTGTCAATTGGATGTCCCATTGAAGCCACCCAACACCGCCGAGAAACCTGAGGACGGGGGTATATTTTGTATAATGAATTTATGCTTCAGCAATTCTTTTGCTGTGGTCTAAAACTTGGTTCTTTATTCAAGCAGTCTTCTACAAATTCTTTAATGGGGTTAACTGTAATTTCCCTCCAATATTGTGCATTGTTCTTCGGAATATGGAATAAAACTTTAATTGGATGTAGCTCCGAGTGCGGCGGTTCTCCTTTTGTAAGTTCTATTGTGGGAAAAGGGAATCCCAACGGCTGGAGAGTACTCGCCTAGCTTCACTTAAGGTTGATAAATCCAGATTCAATGAAGATGGGAATTGAAGAGGCATTTGTTATAATCTCCCAATCCTCCTTCAGAGTTGGGGGTGGTGCCAGCGGACTGGAGAATTACAAATGTGGCACTTTGTTCAAAAAAGACCAATGCCAACAGGCCAATTACTTTAACCTTGGTGGTGAGGACACTAATTCAGAACAAAATTACCAGTCACTTAGACAAATGTGGATGAATTAAGGAAAGCTGGCATAGATTTATTCAGGACAAATTGTGTTTACCTAATTTGATTGAGTTTTCATTGAAGTAACAGAGAGTTGATGAGGATAATGCGGTTGATACGGTATAAATGGACTTCCAAACACATTTGATAAAGTGCCATATAACAACTTTGTCAGCAAAGGTAAAGACCGTGGAATAAAAGGACAGTGGCGGCATGATACGTGGTTGGCTGAGTGATAGGATGCACAGAATTCTGCTGAACAGTTTTTCAGGCTGGAGGAAGTTATATAGTGGTGTCATACAAGAGTCACTATTAAGACCACTTTTTAAAAAATCTATATTGATAATCTAGTCTTGGATGTGCGGGGCACAACTTCAGAATTTGCAGATGATACAAAGCTTAGTATTGTGATATAGACAGGCTGATGGAATGGAAATGTACCAAATGAAATTTTATGCAGCAAAGTGTAAAGTGATAAATTCTGGTTGGAACACTGAGGAAAGCATACAATTCTAGAGGAGAGGGTCGTGGGAGATCTATGTTAGCAAATCATTGAATGTGGCCGGGCAGATTAAGAAAGTTGTTAATGGATTTTATAAATCGAAGCATTGAGTGCATTGAGTACAAAATCAATAAATTGTGATGAAGCTTTAAAAAACTTTCAGGTAATCTGAACTGGCACAAAGTCCAACATGATGGCATACTGGTGTGACAGTTTACTTAACTTGGGGGATTTGACAAAGTTTTAAGGGTCAATCTCTTTCTAAAATCTAGTCAAGTTTGCATTTAGCATTTAACTTAATTTTGGCATTAACTTGTAGTTTCTTTCAGTCTTATTCAGTGGTAAACTAACTGCCTGCTAGAGGCAGTTACACAGGTGGCTAATTAGAGCTGGTTATTTGGTAGGCAAGGCCTAACTCGGGCTTCTGGAATTTCAGCTGGTATAAATACAAGAGATTTTGCTTATGCAAAAAGTAAATTGTGTGAAGGCCTGCTCGATAGGGGACTGCTGCGACACGTTACTTAGATAATTTGGGAAATTTGGTGATTTGCTCAGTGTAAAGCATCAGTTTATACGGTGACATGGTACTTTGTCTTTAACTTCCTTAGGCCTGCAAACAATTTTGGAAAATCATTTTGAAATCTAGTGTTGTAGTTCTCATGAGCAACTTGATCCACTTTATAGGTTAATTTCAGTTTTAGGCATGCCTTTCTGCCTGGTAGACAGCATTCTCATTTTGAATTCCATAGAGGTTGAGAAATTCTCAATGTTTTCGCAGATTTGCCATGGGTTGGCCGTTGACTTTTTATATTTGTCCCAAGACATCCGGTCCCGTAATATAGGGGGATGGTGTGCACAAGGTGGCTCCTGCTGGAGTATTGTACTTCCCCCACCCCCTTTTTTTTAGTATCAAGGGGTGTTTTCTTTTCATACTTAATGGTATAATGACTGAAGTGCCCAGAAAAGGCAGGGGAAAGAAGGTCAACAGTAGAAATTCGTCGACAGAGTTGGAGCCCTTTCCAAGTTCGGCGGCAGGTAAAATGGCGCAGTCAGTCTCTGAGGCTCCAGCCACTCCACTAATCATAATAATCTTTATTAATGTCACAAGTAGGCTTACATTAACATTACAATGAAATTACTGTGAACATCCCCTACTCGCCACGTTCCGGTACTGATGTAGTCCTGATATTGATGAATCCTTGTGTTTTCTCTCAATAAAAGGACCAATTCCGTGCAGTGGTAAAAGTTCACTTTTCACTTTAATATGAGGCAGTGCAGCTGGCGATTCACGATTTCTTATTCTTCAATAAAACAATTTGGCCAACTGACCAGTACAAAACGTCATAAACTTAGAAGATACTTAGAGGTGATTTAAAAAAGAAAGCACATGGCAGAGTAAAGGAGCATAGGTCAAGGACAAGCTTAGAGAGAGATAGTTAGAAGTGGTTAGAACAAAGGCTAACTTTCTGGGCACCTCTTTTAAGGAGATGTTTAGCTTTTGGTTAACCCTTGCTTTGTCTCTAATTGGCTCTTTGCCTGGAGGACCTTGTCTTTGGTTTGCCCAGCTAGATGTCCATCAATTAACTGATGAGGTTATCAGTATAGATTGGATGGAATTTACGGCAGCATGACTTCGTTTTATTCAAGTTTGTACCTCTGTGTGTGCATCTTTTTCGGTATGGAACTTGATCTCTTTAATTGTTTTGTCTGAGGAGATTGAAACTTGACTAATCTCTGTCCAGCAGGGCTTCCCTTCTCTGGCTGTTTCTGTGACTACAAATGGCATTCTAGTATTGGGTGCATACCTTTGTAAGATCAAATCACACTCCATACACATATTTCTCAGTTTTGGAGACTGCATTTTCCAAGTTCAGAAACTTACTGGGACATGGGGCGGAATTCTCGGCTGAGTTTCACGACGGCCTCTGAGGCCGCTCCTCGCCCCCTATTCTCCCCTCCTGGCGGAGCTAGGAGCGGCGCTCCGTAACTCTCGGCCGCAGGGGCATCGCGCCGAGAATGACGCGGCCGGCGCGCCTAATGACGTCAGCCGCTCATGCGCAGGTTGGCCGGCTCCAACCCGCGCATGCGCGGCTGACGTCATGATGCTGACAGCTCGAACCCGCGCATGGCGCGTTGGCCGTCTTTCCCTTCAGCCGTCCCACAAGACGTGGCGGCTTGATCTTGCGGGGCGGCAGAGGGGAAAATAGTGCTCCGATTGAGACGCCGGCCCGACGATCGGTGGGCACCAATGACCCTCCCGAGCACAGTTTGTGGTGCTCATTCCCCACCAGGGGGCCCCCTACAAGCCCCATACGGGCCATCTCACACACGTTTCACAATGGCAGCGACCAGGTGTGCTGCCGACGGTCGTGAAACGGTCGCGAACGGCAGGCCGTTCGGCCCATCCTAGTCGGAGAATCACCGTTCACCGTGAAAGAACGGCGAGCGGGCGATTCTTCCGAGCGGGGAGGGGAGAATCAAGGGGGGGCGTGAAATTTGTCGGGGGGCCCTCCTGCGATTCTCCCATGCGGCGTGGGGAGCGGAGAATCGCTCCCATGGTTCTTGCAATCAGTACCCTTTGCTAAAGTAACTGCAGCTTTCCTGATTAAAACATGATTCTTGATTGTAGGCTTTCAACAAATCCCTCGAGTATCAAAACTTAGTTCTATCAGGTACACAGAGGGCGAATTCAGAATGTCCAATTCACCTAACAGCACGTCTTTCTGGACTTATGGGAGGAATCCAGAGCACCCGGAGGAAACCCATGCAGACACTGGGAGAAGGTACAGACAGTGACCCAAACTCTGTTGGCGCTGTGGTTGGAGCCCTGCCTCCCAAAGACTATCTCGCAGGATCAGACGGGCTTTGTCAAGAGTCGACAATTGTCGGCCAACATGCATCGCCTTCCCAAACCGAAGGTGATTATGTCCCCGGAAGCTGAAGAGGCATTTGATAGAATGGAATAAGAGTAACTGTTGAGATTCTTGGGAGCTTTGGCTTCAGCCACAAATTTATTTCCTGGATTTCACTATTATTTAGGGTCCTCACCGCCACTGTTCGTATGAATGTCCTGAACACTGGTTATTTTCTGTTGAATAGGTGTACAAGTCAAGGCTATCCACTGTTTCTCCTCCTCCTCTTTCCCCCCCCCCCCCCCCCCCCCCCCCCCCCCCCCCACCTCTCCTTCCCCTACTGTTTGCTTTGGCAACAGAACTGCTCGCTATAGGGCTGAGGTGTTCTATCAATTGGAGGGGGATAAATTGGGAAGGAGTGGAGCATCGGGTGTCACTTTATGCGGATGACCTACTTCTCTATTATGGACCCAGTACACACTCTATAGACGAGATTATGAAACTGATTAGTGTGTTTGGCTCCTTCTCTAGTTACAGAGTGAATGCTTCCCGTCAATCCAACTGGGGATGTTATCTTTTTGCCTGGCCATGTCTGGTCACCTGGCCTTGGCTTTTGCTATTTGTGGATCTGGGTGGACCACAACTGGGCCTTGCTTCATAAATTAAATTACGCTAACCTGGTCAAAAGTATCAAAATAAATGTACGTTTTTTAAATTTAGAGTACCCAGTTATGTTTTTTCCAATTAAGGGGCAATTTTGCATGGCCAATCCACCTTACGTGCACATCTTTGAGTTGTAGGGGTGAGACCCACGCAGACAGTGGGAGAATGTGCAGACTCCACACAGACAGTGACTTAAGGCCGGGCGCACAAAAGTATCAAAATAGACTTGCTGAGGTGTGATAACCTCCCCCTATCCTTAACGGGGAGGGTTCAAACTATTAAAATAAATGTGCTCCTGAGATTTTTATTTCTCTTTCAATGTCTCCCAAATTTTCTTCTCAAGTCCTTTTTTGTCAAAGTCAACAAATTAATATCTTCCTTTATTTGTGCGGGCAAGACTCCCAGAATTTGTGAGGCTTTGCTCCAAAGAGACCGGTAATCGGGAGCCTGGCCTTAGTCAATTTATTGTTTTACTATTGGCAGCCAGTGGTCAGAAGATATTGTTGTGGTTCAGTGATCCCGGTTCCATTTGCAGATAAATTAAAGCGAGCTCCTGCACTGCTTCTAGTTTCCATACAAGAGTTACTGCACCGTTGCTTTTTCCCCGGCAAGATTTTCCTCTAATCCAGTGGTGATCTGGCACCCTGCGGGTTTGGAAGCAGTTCAGGCAACATTTCAAACTCTGTTCCCTGCCTTCGCTAGCCCCCATCTGCAACAACCACCTTTTTCTACCTGCGAGTTTGGACTGGATGGTTAAGTCTTGGGAGAGGAAGAGTCTGGAGAGGTTTGGAGACCTGTTCGTCCAAGCGAGATTTGCTAGTTTTAAAAAGTTGACTGAGAAATTTCACCTAATTGGTTCCAGTCTTTTCAGGTATTTCCAAATTTGTGATTTTCCATGCAAGATTTTCCTCTCCTTTCCCTTGGCATCACCCTCTTCTGAGTTGAAGACGGTCTTGCCTTTGGCCACGTCTGGTGGGGGGGGAGAATTATTTTGAACATACAGTCCCATACCCTTTCAAAGGAGTCTGCTCTGTTCAGTGAGGTGAAGACAAATTGGGAGGGTGAATTGGGTCCCATTCTTGATGGTGAAGTGTGGAGTGGGGCCCTTCACAGTGTCAACTCCACATCTTCACGTGCTCGGCTAAGTTTGATTCAATTCAAGGTTTTGCATGGGAATCATCTGACTAAAGCCAGGATGAGTGAATTCTCCCCCGGGTTGGATGATAAGTGTGAGTGTTGCTCTCGTGCGCTGGCTAACCATACACTTATATTCTGGTCCTGTCCCAAGTTGGTAATCTTCTGGAGCTCTTTCTTTAACACCATGTTGAAGATGTTCCATGTAGATTTGGATCCATGTCTGCTGGTGGCCATATTTGGGATATCGGACTCGTCGATGCTTCTGACGGGTGAAGGCGGATGTTCTTACCGTTGCCACATTGACAGCTGGAGACGAGTTCTGCTTGGGTGGCGGTCTCCTACTCAGTCTAGAGCCTCGGCTTGGTTGAGTGACCTCGTGTCTTTTCTACATTTGAAGGTCAAGCACATATTAGAGGGTTGGTAGAGAGGTTCCTCCTGAGATGGCAACATTTAAGGAGCTAGTCACCGTCCGCTGTTGGGATGTTTAGTTTAGTGTTTGTGTTAATATTAATATGTGCTTTCGTTTTTTTTTCTTTTTCTTCTATTGTGTATTTCTGTTTGATTGTTTTGGATGGTTTTGTTTCATATGAAATTTTTTTAATAAACATACTTTTTTTAAAAAGTATTTGTCCGGGGCTTCCAGTGACGGCGGGCGGGAGGCGGCCGCGCAACGGAGGGCTCCCGATCAGGAACGGCATTTTCGGGGCTTTAAGCCCAGTCCCCGGGTCCACGGAGGCGCCAAAGGCAGGGAGAAGGCACGGAGGAGGCACAGTAGAAGAAGATGTCCAGGATCAGCAAGAAAGCGGCCGGTAAAAGAACAGCTGAGGGCCCGTCGGGGAGTGGAGAGGTCACCAGGGAAAAAGGAGGCTGGAGCACTAGGGGAGGCCGCATGGCTGAAGAAATAACTAAGGTAATGGCTGCAGAATTCAAAAGGCAGTTTACAAAACACCTGGAGGCGATGAGGAAGGAGACGAGGGAGGTTTTGAGTGTGCTGGTGGAGGAGGCGATTTCCCCGGTGATAACGGCGGTGGCGAGTGCAATGGCGGAGGTGCGGGCGCAAGGGGAAGCGCTGAAGGTA
This sequence comes from Scyliorhinus canicula, assembly GCF_902713615.1. NCBI lineage: Eukaryota > Metazoa > Chordata > Chondrichthyes > Carcharhiniformes > Scyliorhinidae > Scyliorhinus > Scyliorhinus canicula. Next base: position 69,072,470 of record NC_052154.1, on the reverse strand, counting down.
GTGGAGGAGACGGTGGCGCAGCATGATGATCAACTTGCCTCGATGGGGAAGGAGATGTGGAAGGCAATGGCGGTGAACAAGGATCTGCGAGGAAAATTGGAAGACCTGGAAAACGGGTCCAGGCGACAGAATTTGAGGATTGTGGGGCTGCCCAAAGGAGTTGAAGGGCCGAGGCCGACTGAGTATTTTGCCGCTATGCTGGCAAAAGTATTGGGACAGGGTGAGGATCCCTCCCGATATGAACTGGATCGGGCTCATCGGTCGGGGTGAGGTGAGCCACCAAGTGTAGTGACTTTGTGCTTCCGTAGGTACTGTGTGAAAGAGAAGGTCCTGTGCTGGGCCAAGCAGAAGCGGGTGGTGCAGTGGGCTGTAGCTGGTATACGTGTCTACCAGGACTTTATGGTGGAGCTGGCGAGGAGGTGGGCTGCTTTCAACCGGGTGAAGAGGGCACTGTACATTAGCAAGGTGCAGTGCGGCATTGTATATCCAGCGAAGCTGAGGGTGACTTGTAAGCTCAAGGACTTTTATTTTGGAACGGCGGAAGCAGCGGAGGAAGGCAGAAGGACTGTGGCAGAATTGAGAAATAGCCAAGTGCCGATGTAACCTCAAGACTGTATTTTCTTCTTTTTTGTCTCGTCTTTTTTTGTTTCACTGCGTCCGGGTGCATGGGCTAAAGGAGCCAATGGTGCATATATTTGGACAAGGGAAGTGATGGGATTTGCACTCGAAGTGAGGGCTCATTGGGGTGTAGGTGGATATGCGGAGTGTGTGTGCTAAAAGGAGATTTCTGGGCTTTCCGAGGGCCAGGAAAGGGACCCGGGCGGGGGCCTCCGCGCTGGCCGGTTTAAACCGGCCAGTGAATGGGAGTGAGGTGGGGGGAGGGGCTGCGGCCATCGGAGCCTGGCAGAAAAGGGTCCGAGTGGTCTAGCCGGAGTGGAAAGTTGGGGGGAAGGAACCGAGGTTGGGGGAAGGAGTTTTACAAGAGGCAGTGGGCGGGAGGAGTTGGAGGGGAGGGGTTGTATGGTTTACAACTCTTCGGTATCACATACGGTACTCTTTCGGAGGTTGGACAGCGTTGAGTGTGGGGGTGGGGGGGGGGGGGGGAGTAGATTCTAGGGTGACATGGGGTGTTTGGGGGGGGGGGGGGTGGACTCTCGGGTGACCAGGGGCGGTCCCGGACTCCTTTTTTCTCCTTTTTTTTTTGGGAGGGTTTGTTTTATTGGATGCATATATTGACAGGTGGGCTGTTATTTGGGGTGGTGGGAGAAAGGGATCGTTGTTATTGTTAAGAGGATTGACTTTGTATTTGTTACCGTTTACTGTTTGGGGGTGGGGTGGGAATTTTGGAGGAAAATGTGAAAATGGAGAATAAAAACATTTTTTAAAAACAGTATTTGTCCGACTACAATCTTGTAATTTGATAGATTAGGATTGCAATGTAGGACAGCACGATGGTGCAGTGGTTAGCACTGCTGCCTCATGGCATCGAGGTCCCAGGTTCGACCCCGGCTCTGGGTCACTGTCCATGTGGAGTTTGCATATTCTCCCCGTGTTTGCGTGAGCTTCACCCCCACGATCCAAAGATGTGCAGGCTCGGTTACGCTAAATTGCCCCTTAATTTGAAAATATGAATTGGGTACTCTAAATTTTAAAAAAACCCAGCATCCCCTGCTCCTATGTCTCGTTTAAACTCTTGAGGGGTGTCCATCCATTCTGAGTTTAATACCCCAATACCTGTTTATGTCGCTTACCTTCCCCAGGAAGGTTAGTTTATTTGCTTGTGGTTCATCTGTTTCTTGTATGTGACTATTATACAGGTTTTCAGTGTTTTCGAGTGACAAACAGTTTAAAAGTACTCTATTTTTCCACAGTTGTGACATATTGTACAGCCTTACAGGGCATTCTTCTTGCTTGAGCAATTGGTTCCCGCAACACCAAAGACATTTTAAGATGGCGGTTGACAGGCTTCAGCTTTGGTACGCTTTCTCTTCTGGGGCATACAAACTGAATGGTCTTGCTTGACCTTCTCCACAGGATCTCTCCTTGGCCGTGAACAAACACCCAGTTTCTGTTTCGTGAATTCTGGGTTTGCCTCGCAAACCGCTGTTTTCTCTAGTGCTTTGCCTAGGACCCTGACTGCAATTCTATCATCAATCAGCTCATCTTTTAAGATTCCATAATCACAGTTTCCTATCAATTTATAGAGATCTTTATGAATGAATCCATACTTTCACATTTATTTTATTAAATTCAGTCCTTTAGTATTAAATTCCAACGGACACTAAAAGTTTGTAGAACTTCTTCATAACAAGTTGAAGTCTCATCAACCCCTGCCTTGCTATCACATTGTCAACGGTGGATTCTACTGCATAAAGTAGTGTATTGGTCCTTTGATCTTTTTTGTATAATCCTGAAGCAGTTTTGTGCCTTGTGAAGCTTTGCTGGGCCTCTTGTGAGCCTCCTGCACTCCAAAATGGGGTTCCAGGAGTGATAGTGTGAACTTCATACTTCTGCTGAGCTCTGGAATTGTTCCTGCTTCTGTGCTGCTACTTGATTCTTCAGGCCTCTGCTCACTGCTGTCCAGTCCCTGGGCCTCAACTTGTATCTGCTCTGACATCTTGATGAGCTTCCTTCGAGGATCTCTTTGTTTGCCAAGCCTGTATATTCTTTTCAAGGTTCACTGGATCCTGAACTCACTGCCACCATGTTCTATTGCATGGTCAAGGTCTGGATGGGGATTTGGGGGATTGTCTGTTCTCCCAAAGAATGCTACTTGAGTATGTAGTTTGTCAAAATTATTGCTCTTTATTTACATATATTTGGATCTTTACACAAGGCTGGAGCTTCTCTTTCTTTACTTCTAAGTCCTGTGATCTGACGTCATTATCATATCAGCATCATGTATGCTTCTAATGTTAACCCTGTTACTCTGCAGCTACCTGTGAGGACAAGGAGAAAGACTGCAGGGAGGACAGCCACAACGCAGACCAAGGCACCATGACTTAGAAGGCTGTCCAGGGAAAAGTGCAGAATAGAAATGTGGTAGTATAATAGGAGACTCAATTAGGGTTCTGGTTAATGTCTTCGTCAATGAAGAACAAGTATCCCGAAGGGTGTGTTGCCTGGAAAGGTTATCTCTTGGCAGCTGGAGAGGACCTTGGAAAGGGAGGCGGTAAATCCTGTCGTTGTGGTGTGTGTTGAAATAAACAGCATAAGTAAGAATCGGGCAGTGCCGCACAAAGTGTATCAGGAATTAGGTTCTGAATCAAAAGCAGGACCTCCAGGTTAATAACATCCGGAATGGCACATGAATAAAAAAGGTAGGCTCTATTTGGAGTAAGACCACAAAGGGATAAACAGGATAATTACTCAGGTAACAGAGAGATGGCAGAAATATTTTAATTGATTTGCTTTGGTATTTATCAGGGAGATAGAACAGGTAGTTATGACATTGAATGAAAAGATGAGTAATGAGGTAAGTATATTAAAAAGTGAGGCATTACTACTTATATTCTATAATTCATTGGGAAAAGGTGTGGTGCCAGAGAATTTATTTCTTCTGCTATCAGTGTAGTATTGGTAGCTGAGTAAAACTTATTTTTATGTTGTGGATTCTGTGTAGGCATCTTGGATTGCTTTGACTCAGTTATAAAAATACCAAATTCACAGGAGTATCCAATAACAAAATCACAATTTGGGTGTCTTTCAGTCAGCATCCAAGCCAGTACTAGATGCTGGTTTATAGGGTTCCCTCTCGAGCAGCTCAGTAACACATCAACACGGCACCTCGCTCAAGTGGAATAATAGTGTTCTGATGTATTTTATCGGCCTGACTGTTGTTCTGGTTCAGAACACGAGGAAAGTTAGTTCTGGCGAAATTATTAAGTGAAATAATTTTGTCAAGAAACTGATTACATATATTCACTCCACTTATAAATACAATTATGGGTGAAGTGTTGAAGGCTTTGACGTAGCTCAAAGCTTTATAAGTAGTGCAACAATCTTATTGACTTTAATAATTATTTCAGCCAGTGGTGCCTATAATCGCTATTGTGCCAACTCACTTCATCTCCAAATCTAAGCTTATCCTGACCCATTTTCAACATGGCGATTGCTCCTTCTTCTGTGTTCGCACTTTTTTCCACTGAAGCTGGGCACAGAGTTGAGACTGAACCTTCCTGATCTGGATGGCACCATTCCATATTGAGCAGCGAATTGGGCAACATTCTGCTAAGGAATCGGGAAATATTTCTGTCTGGTTTTGAAACGGAGACTTTTCATGTGTGAGATGAATCTGATATCCACTACACCATAGGAAACACTGCTAAAGTATCGCCACAGTTCCAGAGGACCATAGGCTGCTCTTTCCCTTTGAGAGCTGATTATTCATGATTAAACCCGAGAATTACCACATCTCAAACGAGGGGCAAGGTTGAGAAAGCGGGGCCTTCGTGAATAACCTCAGCCGGTATGGGAATTCAACCTGCGCTGTTGGTGTCACTCTGCATCACGAACCAGCTGGCCAGCCAACTGAGCTAATCAATCCCCAAAAACAGTTTTACGGGCAGCACGGTGACTCAGCGGTTAGCACTGCAGTCTTATTGCGCCTAGATCCCAGGTTCGATCCCGGCTCTGGGTCACTGTCTGTGTGGAGTTTGCACATTCTCCCCATGTTTGCGTGGGTTTCGCCCCCACAACACAAAGATGTGCAGGTTAGGTGGATTGAACACGCTAAATTGCCCCTTAATTGGAAAAAATGAATTGGGTATTCTAAATTTTTTTTAAAACAGTTTTACTCAGTTGCACTTGATTTATCTGTAAAGCGATTGCAGCAGGACTTGAACTTACATTGTTAAGCCAATTAATTGCATTGCTAAAGACCAGTGATAAGCATTGGCTTGCCTATAAATGGACACAGCTGTAACAGGGTGTGGATGGAACTGAGACAGTCTTTCATTCGACTGAGCTGTTTTAAGAATAAATCTATTTGAGGTAAAAGACTAGTTTTAGACTAATTGTTTCACCATATACAATTACTGGAATTAACAGAGCTTTCGATTCTTATCTGAGGTAACCTACCTATATAGTTTGTATAGCATAGAACTTCAATCTCTAACATGATACATTTACAAATGAAAAATTATATATAAAAAATAAGAACTTGGCCTACTTATGTGACTTGTATTTTTTGTTCTGGATAGTTGTGTTTGGTACTGGAGATCGAGTGGTAGAAATGGAGGATACAGAGGATGACGATCTTGCCACATCTGTGTAAGTAAGCTTCTGCCATTGATTTATTGTGTTAAGATTTGGAGTACAAAATGTGAGACTTGGAGAACTTTTTGTAATTTTTCAATGGTCTCAATAACACGAAACAACAGCAAAAAAGGACTTTTTTCAATGGCAAGGACAGAAACTGCATTGTAACACAGCCTTGATGATGCATTATTCATCATTTGGTGTCCTCTAGTGATCTTATAAGCATGTGAATAATCAATTTTTCTTCAAGTCTCCTATGCTCAGAATGTCCTTGAAACCGCAACAGAAATTATATAATCAAACTTCTTCCTTCATATGAACTTATTCAGGTTAAATTCAGGTAACCTCAACTTCATATTCCCGCATACGCCCAATAAATTTTCACCCCCTTGCTTATTAAGAATCTATCTGCCTTTGCCTTAAACAGTGGCCCCTAGTTCTGGATTCTCCCTCAAGAAGAAACATATGGATGAAAATGGAATAGTGTAGGTCAGATAGGCTTCAGATGGTTTCACAGGTCGGCGAAACATCAAGGGCCGAAGGGCCCGTACTGCGCTGTAATGTTCTATGTTCTACATTTAAGTAATGACACCGTGGCAAATGTTACTGCGGTGATATAAACATCAAATATCTACCCATTTTGTGGTCATTAGTTGGGAATCCTATGCTTCCCCTTTCAAGCAGCTTACTTTATCTCAGATTTTGTGAAGATCTTAAGATACCTCCAAATTCAAATGTTGTCTTGTACATTTAAGACTCATCACAGAAATGTTCAGGATATTATGCAACCAAAAATGAACTAAATTTTAATCATATCCCATGATAAGCATCTGAATGGGGATGCTACCAAAAAGATGACCAGACATTCCAAAAGGGAAAGTATACAGGAACAGCCAGGAATTCATTTTCACTTTTAGCCAATCTTGATAACAATTGGTATGCAGGAGGACACCTGTCATAATCACAGAGTTGTTACAGTGTAGAATGAGGCCATTCAGCCCATGGTGTCTTGCACTGGCTTGCCAAGTGAGCAGTTTACCCAATGCCATTCCCCTTTTTTCCCATAATCCTGCATATTCTTCCCTTTCAGATAACACGCTAATTCCCTTTTTGAATGCTTGACTGAACTGGCCTCCAATACACTCTCAGGAACTCCATGCCAGGCCTCAACCACATGCTGCGTGGAAAACTTGTTTCATATCACTTTTTTTTGCTTCCTTTGCAGTTACATCAAATCAGTACCCTCTCGTTCTCAGTCTTTTCATGAGTGGGAATCGTTTTCCCTATCTACCCACATGGTTTTGAATACCCTTCTCTCTAATCTCCTCTCAGACGTCTCTCCTCCCAGGAAAACATCTGTCCAAAGGAGGCCATCCGGCCCTTTTGAGCCTGCTCCACCATTCAATGAGAACTTGGCTGATCCGATTGTAACCTCAACTTCATATTCCTGCATACGCCCAATAAACTTTCACCCCCTTGCTTATTAAGAATCTATCTGCCTGTGCCTTAAACAGTGGCCCCTAGTTCTGGATTCTCCCTCAAGAAGAAACATCTGCTCCACATCCACCCTCAGGATCTTGTATGTTTCGGTCAAGTCGTGCCTACTCTTCTAAACTCCAGCGGATATAAGTCTAGCCTGTCCAACTTTTCCAAATCAGGTGTAAGTTTAGTAAACCTTCTCTGAACTGCTCCAGGTCTCACCGATGCCCTGCATAACTGAAGCATAAGCTCCCTATGTTTGTATTAAATTCCCTATTCGATAATCAGACCTATTAGCTTTCCTAATTACTTGCTGAACCTGTATACTACCTTTTTGCAATTCATGCATGAGGACCCCCAGATCCCCTTACATCTTAGAGCTCTGCAATCTCTCATCATTAAGATAATATTGTTACGACACCCTGGGCCAGAACGTGGTCAATTTCAACCCCACTTGACCCGGAGTTGCAGCACGGTGGAAATTAACTTTTATTTTAAAATACCCCAGGCGTTTGGCTGCCGAATAACTACAGTCACCAACTTGTAAATTTAAATACAATTTAACTTTGTATTATTAACAATAACTAGAATTAAATAGGCAGTAAATACAACTGGTTAACTTATAACTAATCTGACCCCCCCCCCCCCCCCCCCCCCCCAACCCCCAACCCTTTTAAGTCACGGCATTCTATACATACACACACACAGACAAACAAACACAGAGGGGAAAGAGGTGTGTAAAATAATAATGATACTAATAGGATAAGAGTCTTTGTTTCAGTTGGATGTTTCCCAGTTTGTTTCTTTAGTCTGGGCTTTCGGATGGATGTTATCTTTTCTTTCAGCTTGCAATGGTTTTCACTTGGGCTTACAGAAGTAGCAGGTTTTCAGCATTCAAGAAAAAAGAGACAGCTTCTTTAAGGGCCTGGAAGGTTTTGACTTCAGACAATAGGCAGCAAAGCAGACAGAGAGAGCTGCTTCCATGGTGAGGGTCCAGTGGTTTCTCCTGGATTCTCTCCAAACAGCTCCATCTGACAGGAACTAGTCACTGTCGGTTGCTGATCAGAATACTGTTCCTGCCCAATCCCTTGGCCACCACCAACCAATCAAAATTAACCCCTCCAATCTCTTGGGTGTCATAAAGTTCCTCTGTCCATAATACATAACTTTACGCAGTGTACTACTTTGACAGTTTGAGATCCTTACTTCCTCTGCTCAACTTAAAGATATGCCTCCATTAACGATCCATGGATCAAAATCTATAAAGTCAAAATGAAAGAAATAGGACGAAGGGAATCAACAGTAAAGGGCCCTTACAATATGCTTGCTTTTTATATTTTCCTGCCAAAATTGACAATTTCATACTTCTCCACATAATGCTCCATTTGCCAGATCTTTGCCCACTCAATTAACCTATCTTTACTCTTTTGTCGCCTACTTGTGTCCTCTTCATATCTCACTATCCTACCTATCTTTGTCATCAGCAAATTTAGCAACCATACCTTTGATCCCTTCATCCAAGTAATTTCTATAACTTACAAACTTTTGACGCCACAACACTGATCCCAGTGGCATACCACTTGTTACATCCGGCCAACCAGAAAAAAATTAATTTATGTCTATCCTCTGTTTCCTGTTAGCTAACCAATCTTCTATCCATGCCAATATGTTACCCCTTACACTATGAGCTTTTATATTTCGCAATGACCCTTGATGTGGCACCTTATTAAATGCCTTCTGGAAACCTAAATACAGTGCACAGATTCCTCTTTATCCTCAGCATAAGTTGCTACTTCAAAGACCTCCATCCAATTGGTTAAACATGATTTGCCTTGCACAGAACCATGTTGACTCTGCCTTCGTGCCATGCTATAACGTCTTTATCATCTCAACTTCTGCACTCTGTCTACGTAACTGAAGTTCCTCATCCTTGGACCATTCTTGTGAATCTTCTCTGCACATTCCAATGCCATCACATCCTTCCTAAAGTGCAGTGCCCAGAACTGGGTGCAATACTCCAGCTGGGGCTGAACTAATATCTTAGACACATTCAACATAACCTCCTTGCTCTTGTACTCTATGCTCCTATTAATAAAGTCTAGGATACTACGTGTTTTATTGAGTACTCTTAACCTGTCCTGCCACCTTTGATGTCAAATGATAAAACAACTCCAATGTGATTTTCTCTGACATTCATACCAGGTCAATTTTAAACTTAAAATACCAAAATCTTTCCAATATTGAAAAAAACATTTATTATCAGAATGATTGATTGCACTAATAATTTTTTTAAGAGGGTCCAGGAACAGAGAGACTTGGAGATGTATATAGATAGACCTTTTGAAGGTGAAAGGACGGGTTTTGAAGGTTGTTAAAAAGCATTTGGAATTCTCATCATAAACCTCGGCACAAAAACAAGGGAGTTCTGCCAAACCTGTATAAAACACTGGTTAGACAGCAGCTGGAATATTGTTTCTAATCCTTGGTACCACTCTTTAGAAAGGAAGTTGAGGCTGAAGAGATGGTGCACAGATTTACTTGAATGGCATTAGGGTTGAAAGACTTTTATTATGTGAAGAGAATAGAAGAATGGGCTTGTTCTCCTTCGACGAAAGAAGGTTAAAGGGAAACTTGATAGCAGTATTTAAAATCATGGGTTTTGATGGAAGAAATAAGGAGAAACTGTTTCCTTTGGCAGGAGTTGGCAAGCAGCGAATACAGATTTATAGTAAATGGCAAAAGAACTAGATAATTCAGCAACAGTGAAGTCGTCGAGAGGGATGAGGTGGGAAAATGCAATGAGCTGTTGTGATATGGAATACACTGCCTGAAAGACTACTAGAAACAGATTCAATAATAACTTCCAAACAGGAATTGCAGAGCTGTGACAAATGAGAAGGAGATTGGGACTATTTGGATAACTCTTTCAAGGATATGGGTCAAATGGGCCACTTCTGTTCTGGGTTATTCTATGATTCACAGTGATTGAATGCCAAATTGTAGGTTTTGTTGCATCCTGCTATTGGAGTGTTAGTGATAATTTCAGGACTAAATTAGGTAATTATGTATATAATAGTGTGGAAACCTTCCACCTTTGCTGTTCAAATATATCTTCAGCTTCTCTTGGAGGGACAAGATCACCAACTTGGATTCTGGAGCTTACTAATTCTGCCAGCATACACTCATTACGGAGCCAACAAAGTCTGCGATGGTTTGGCCGCATCATCGAATGTATACCCAAAATACCTTTTTTTGTGCGGTGAATTGGCCACTAGGTCACCACCTGACGGACTTTCATGCCTTCACAACAAGGACACCTGTAAGTGAGAGATGTAGATAGCAGACACCAATACAGCCAAAGAGAAATAGAAGATAGCCATCGATGATTGGGACCTCTGAAGGAGCATCAGAAAAGACGAGGAGAAATGGAAAGCTCACCTGGCTGAGAAGAGGCCCAGAGAAAACAGGCCAATGAATTGTGTACCTTCTTTATCCACTATCCTGTGTGCAGCAAATAGAAAAGAGTTTGCACTCCAGAGTGGGGCTCCCGAACCACACCAGGCGATGTTTAACACTGAGTTGACCACCACTCCCAAATTGTCTCATGAAATAGAAGGCTGCCAGAGAAAAATAGTTGTGTGGAAGTAAATCCTTGATTCCTATTTATCCTTCAGGTTAATTTACCCCTCATTACAATTTTTAAAGCTTAGCATACATAGCAAGTTGCACCTAATTTGGTTGTAGGAAGAACAACAACTTGTATTTATGTAGCGCCTTCACAGAAGGATTATAAAGCAAATTCGACACCAAGCCAAAGGAGTGAGGAGACATTTGAGCAGATGGTCATCAACCTGGTTGAAGAGGTGACTTTAAGGTAGTATCTAAAAGGAGGGAGACAAACACAGGGGTTTAAGAAGGGAATTCCTGCCTTTTGGGGCTTAGGCGGCTGAAAGCGTTGCCAAAAATGGTGGAACAATTTGATGGGATGCTCAGTGGGCCAGAATTCAATGAGCATGGACATTCCTGAGGGCTGTGAGGCTGGAGGAGATTACAGAGCTAGGTAGGGATGAGGTCATGGAGGGTTTTGAAAAGACGGATGAGAATTTTAAAACGGAGGAGTTGCTAGACCAGAAAGCTAATACAGGTCAGCGAGAACAGAGAAGATGGGACTTGGTGTAAATAAGAAAATTGTCAGCAGAAGGTTTAATGACGTCAGGTTTAGGAGGATGGAGTATGGAAGGACAGACCAGGAGTGTTTGCCACCAATGATTGGGACCTCTGAAGGAGCATCAGAAAAAACAAGGAGAAATGGAAAGCTCACCTGGCTGAGAAGAGGCCCAGAGAAAACAGGCCAGTGTCAGAGGTCACAATCATTTGTGTTTGAAGTAACAAATACTCGGATTGGGTTTCAGCGGCAGATGAGTTGGGACAGGCACAAAGTCAAGCGATGTAGAAATAGGAAGTCTCAATGATTGTTTGTTTATGTGGTCAATAGCTCATTTTCTGGTCACGTGTCACCAAGGCTGGTTTAACCTCATACTGTTGCCAGAGAGAGGAATGGAGTTTGTAGCAGGGACTGAAGATGGTGGCTTCAAATTCCCAATGTTTGGTTGGAGGAAATGGCTGCTCATTCAGTGCTGCATTTCAGATAAGCTGACCGATGAGGTAGAGCTGGTGGCACCGGTGTACATGTGAAACTAGCACTGTTTTCAGATGATGTCGCCGATGGGAAACTTGTAAATAAAAGGGGAGCGTCAAACAGATATAGTTTGAAGGATCTCAACTTGCACACAGCAATCAGGACATGTCAAAAACATGTCATTCATATTAGCTGAAGGTGCAATATGGCTCCCCCTCCCACAATAGTGATGTTTGAATCAATGCCCATTTCTGGAAATTAGATATACATGATGCATAAAAAATAGTAATATTGTATAACTATGCAATAATTACATTTTTAAAAAGTTGATATCCCTTTTTTCATCTCTTTATTCATCCAGTTCATCTGCTATTGATGCTGAGTTTGATACAGTCATTGGGCACATGGAAGATATTATTATGGGTAGGTGAAAACAGTGCTAAATAAATTAATTTAAAGTTAAATTTTTTACCTTGTTTTCGCACTTTGTAGCTACCGCCAGTTTCACAACCATTTGCTCCAAATTACATTTGTAGCATTCTAAATATCTTAACCCTTATATTTGGCTTGTTATTTTAATTGGTATGTCATTGCTGTACTATATGGAACCAAATTTGAGATATGAGAGAACAGAATTGGGAATAGCATCAGCTGTTGGAGTTTATTTGTATCCAGAGTTTGTGTTCACATTCATAGATTTCTTTTACAGTTCAGACAGATATTTTACACATTGCTTAAGATAATATAACAGCAGGAGAGTTACACCATGTAATGCATGGTTAATTTGTATTAACAAGGGAAGTGTTTACATGTTGACTTACTAGTATATGTAAAGGACAGCCTAAAAGAAAAGTGGCTGCTACTAGGCTCATCTGCCCATTACACTGGTGCTTTATTGAGGCTGATTTGACTCTTGTAAGTCACGAAACAATTCCTGATCCTCTAAGCAAACACACTTTGTTAACTTAATGCTCCTGGAAAAAAATCCTAGTTTTCAAATTGGCAGTTGCTTGTAAATTGCTCACATTTCTGAAGTCAATTTGATTTCAGAACCAAAGTATAATCTCTGTAATCGCGTCATGAATTCCTGTTCTTCCTTATCAATTGAGACAAGAAGAATGTACATTGATTTTAGGAGGGAGAAACAGATCAGAGAAGAGAAATAAACAGTGCACAAATTTAAAAAAAATATGCAGGGGGCAACTTCCAGCATGAACGTTGAATACATAATTGAATGCGGGGGTCTTCTGTCATCAACCATCACCCTCCGCATTCTTGGGGAGGAGAGGGAAGGCTTGGTCCTTGCCAATCGGATCCTTGGGAGTGCCGATTCAGTGCAATTTCCCCTACACCGAGGCCAAGGTCACAGGCTGGGAGAAATCAGCATAACATTTCTAATGGCGCAGCCCATCTCTTTCCTTCCCCTGGCCCCAAGCAGCATTAAAACTGCAGGTCCAGACACTGCTGTTGCTTCTTCTCCTCAGGGGTTGGGGGGTGGGGTTGCAGGGGCTGGTGTGGGTGCTGTTTCTTTCCCCACCCATTCTCCCTCCCACCATATTTCCTTCTGGGTAAAAGCAAATTACTGCGGATGCTGGAATCTGAAACCAAGGTGAAAATGCTGGAAAATCACAGCAGGTCTGGCAGCATCTGTAGGGAGAGAAAAGAGCTAACGTTTAGAGTCCAAGATGACCCGTTGTCAAATCTGAGCTTTCATATTTCCTTATAAGAACATAGAACATAAGAACTCGGAGCAGGAGTAGGCCATCTGGCCCTTCGATCCTGCTCCGCCATTCAATGAGATCATGGTTGATCTTTTGTGGTCTCAGCTCCACTTTCCCGCCCGAACACCATTACCCTTTGTTCTTCATAAAACTATCCATCTTTATCTAGAAAACATTTATTGAAGGAACCTCAACTACTTCACTGGGCAGGGAATTCCATATATTCACAACACTTTGGGTGAAGAAGTTCCTCCTGAGCTCAATCTTAAATCTCTTCCCCCTTTATTTTGAGGCTATGCCCCCAGTTCTGCTTTCACCCGCCAGTGGAAACAACCTCCCTGCATCTATCCTATCGATTCCCTTCATAATTTTATATGTTTCTATAAGATTACCCCACATCCTTCTAAATTCCAACGAGTACAGTCCCAGTCTACTCAAACTCTCCTTGTAATCCAACCCCCTCAACTCTGGGATTAACCTAGTGAATCTCCTCTGCACACCCTCCAGTGCCAGTACATCCTTTCTCGGGTAAGGAGACCAAAACTGAACACAATACTCCAGGTGTGGCCTCACTAACACCTTATACAATTGCAACATAACCGTCCTAGTCTTAAACGCCATCCCTCTAGCAATGAAGAACAAAAGTCCATTCGCCATCTTAATCACCTGTTGCACTTGTAAACCAACTTTTTGCGACTCATGCACTAAGACACCCCTCTACACAGCAGCATGTTTTAATATTTTATCATTTAAATAATAATCTCTTTTGCTGTTATTCCTACCAAAATGGATAACTTCACATTTGTCAACATTGTATTCCATCGGCAGCATGGTGGCACAGTGGTTAGCATTGCTGCATCACAGCGCCAAGGTCCCAGGTTTGATCCTGGCTCTGGGACACTGTCCGTGTTGAGTTTGCACATTCTCCCTGTGTTTCCATGGGTTTCGCCTTCACCCCCACAACCCAAAGATGTGCAGGGTAGGTGGATTGGTCAAGCTAAATTGGCCCTTAATTGTAAATAATGAATTGGGTACTCCAAATTTAGAAAAAAAACATTGTATTCCATCTGTCAAACCCGAGCCCATTCACTTAACCTATCCAAATCCCTCTGCAGACTTCCAGTGTCCTCTGCACTTTTTGCTTTACCACTCATCTTAGTGTCATCTGCAAGCTTGGACACATTGCACTTGGTCCTCAACTCTCTTGTGAGAGCCATGTTAGGCTGGAGGGTTTTAGTTGAAAGTAAGTCCCTCAAAAATGTTATCTGTTAGCTTTATGCCTGAAAAAAATCAAACTTTTACTCTGGTATGTATGGTATGTAAACACATAAAATTGAAGAGCAATAAACGCAAATAATATGATGCAGTGGCAATGAAGGAAACATAGCTTGAATATGTTGAGGACTGGGCCCTTAATATTCAAAGATATAGGGCGCGATTCTCCGCCCCCCACGCCGGGTGGGAGAATAGCGGGGGGGCCTCCCGTCATTTTTCACGCCCTCCCACTATTTCTCTCCCCCCCCCCCCCCCCCCCCCTCACGCCACGAATCGCCGCTCGTCGTTTTATACGGCGAGCGGCGATTCTCCAAGGCCGAGCGGCCGGGCCTTCATGCCCGTTTCAACACGGCAGCAAACACACCTGCTCGCTGCAATCGTGAAACGGGTGCCAGATTCCCGTTTGGGGCATCTGGGGGCCCGATTGGCACGGCAGTACCACGGCCTTGCCAAGGGGGGACATAGGCTCGCGATCGGTGCCCACTGATCGCCCCGCAAGTTCAAGCCGTGGGGCTGCTGAGGGAAAAGACGCCAACTGCGCATGCGTGGGTTGGCGTTGTCCAACCTGCGCATACGCAGCAGACGTCATCGGCCGCGTCAGCCGGCATGACGCTTGACGTGCGGCCTTGACGACCGTCGTCAAGGCCACGCCGCCATGACGCACGGGGCCACGCTCCTAGCCCCGCCTGGGGGGGGAGAATCGGCCCCGGAAGTGGGCGTGAAGGCTGCCATGGGTCACGGCCTGTCCCACGGC
Organism: Scyliorhinus canicula; assembly: GCF_902713615.1. Lineage (NCBI taxonomy): Eukaryota > Metazoa > Chordata > Chondrichthyes > Carcharhiniformes > Scyliorhinidae > Scyliorhinus > Scyliorhinus canicula. The sequence continues at coordinate 69,057,343 of NC_052154.1, read as the reverse complement.
AGTCTTTACGATTCTCCGCATTTGCGGAGAATCTCGCCCATAAAGCTTTCAAGAAAAGTAGAAAAAGGAGGTGGGCTGATAGTACTGATTAGGCAAGGTGTTATCGTGTTCGAAAGAGCAACAAGGACAGAATCCATTCGGTTAGAGTTGAAAATGATACGATCACACTCCTAGGGATATTCTGTAGACTTCTAAATAGTGTGAAATTTAACTTCACCAGAGAGGACTTTGATCAACGTCTTGTTCTTTGTTCCGTTAACCTAACTGTATTCCTGAGACATACTTTTGTCCCTGCATCCTGGTTATGGGGGCTTTCTTTTGGGAAATCTGCTCTCTGAAGTTCCCTTGTCCTGTCCAACCTCTCCTGATACTAGCTTACAACTAACTCAAAGTTATTTCTGTCCCAGAGTGGTCCCTGGTTGCTAAGCAACAACCTAGTTTTTCTTTAAATTCGGTTTGCTTTCATGTCGTAAACCGTCAGACGTCTGAAACCAACCCAACTTGTCATTAACCCGTTCAATACAAAATTAATTTAATTAAAGATATACTTTATTTCTAATGCCCAAAATTATAAATCTAAACTACTTAAAACTACCTCTGTTTTCTGACACTGTTAGTTGATTGAGCCTGCATGTGATTTCTATAGAGCAATCCAGTCCGTCCCTGTAAGTTTGTTTTCTTCAAACATCCATTCATATTCATTTTGAAATCATCGATTCACCATCATGATGGGCTGTGAGTTTCAATTCCTTACCGTTCACTGTGCAAAAATGTTCATCCTCATATTTCTCCCCCCCTCCCCGTACCTATTTCCCAAACCATAAATCTGTGTACCCTGGTCCTTTGTACCATCAACCATTGGGAACAGTGTGTCCTTGCCTACCTTACTCAAACCTGTCATAATCGTGCATGCCTCTATCAAATGTCTGCTCAGTCTCCTTTGCTCCAAAGAGAACAATCCCAGTTTCTCTAACCTAACCTTGTGGCTAAAATCTTCCATCCCTTGAACCACTAAAACGCCTCTCCACTCTTTGAAAGACTCTCATACCTTTCTTAAAGTGTAATAATGAGAACTGAACATAGTACTTTAGTTGTGGCATAACCAGAGCTTTATAAAGCTTAAGTACAACTCCCCTGCTATTATACCCTCAATACCTCTACTTATGAAGCCCAAGGGGCAGTACGGTGGCACAGTGGTTAGCATTGCTGCCTCATGGCATCGAGGTCCTAGGTTTGATCCCGGCTCTGCGACACTGTCCGTGTGGAGTTTGCACATTCTCCCTGTGTTTGTGTGGGTTTCGCCCCTACAACCCAAAGATGTGCAGGGTAGGTGGATTGGTCACGCTAAATTGCCCCTTAATTGGAAAAAATGAATTGGGTACACTAAATTTATTTTTAAAAAACTTATGAGGCCCAAGATCCTATATGTTTTGATAGCCACTCTCTCAACATGTCCAGCCATATTCAAAGATCTATGCACATGGATCCCCAGGTCCCTCTCTCCTTGCACACTGTTTAGAACTATGTCATTAAGTCTGCAGAGAGCCACCATGCATGCGATGGGCCAAATAGCCACTTCTGTTCTGTAAATGACTCTGACTGCAGAGTCTGACTGGTTACGTCAACAATTTCTGTATCTGTTTAGTGACACTGCAATATATGCAAATACAGTTGGTCATCGAAACTTGTATTTAATGCTGCAGAATGTGTTCTTTTAATCTCTTTCTTTCAGACGAAGACTTTCAGCAGTTACAGAGAAATTTTATGGACAAATACTATTTAGAATTTGAGAATACTGAAGAAAACAAACTTATTTACACTTCAATTTTTCAAGAATATGTGAGTATCTTCCCTTGATTACTTTTTTTGGTATTTCTCTGACAATCTTGAGATGTTCTAGAATACATAGATTCTATCTATAATTTCCTGAAACCTCCTAATAAAACTAACATTCTGTACCAATGGCAGTATGATTTTTATATGAGAATCATAGTAAAGATGGGGTGATGAGAGGAACTAGAAAACTGAAAAGGATTTTGATATAGCTCCAAAGGGGAAAAGAAACTGGGAAATATTGTCTGAGAAAAAAAAAGGAACTCTAGTGTCAGTAGATATCAGTAATAGTATCCAAAGTAAGAATACCTTCCTCTGGAAATTTTTGTATTCCAGGACCAAGTAGCCATTTATTTTCCATATCTTTGTGTCATATGTTGTTCTGTGGGGGAGGGCTATTCAGTTGGTTTGATTTTCAAAAGATATAAAGTCTTACATGATTCTTTTAAAGTGTGCGATTTAAAAAAATATATATATAAATTTAGAGTAGCCAATTCTCTATTTTTTCCAATTAAGGGGCAATTTAGCGTGGCCAATCCACCTACCTTGCACATCTTTATGGGTTGTGGGGGTGAGACCCACGCAGACACGGGGAGAATGTGCAAACTCCACACGGTCAGTGACCCGGGGCCAGGATCGAACCTGGGTCCTCTACGCCATGAGGCAACAGTGCAACCATTGCACCACCATGCCGCCTGTAGAAGTGTATGATCTTAAATTATTTGATGTGTCTACGATCGAGCTAATATGAGAACATATTTTGCACGACAGACAATCCTTGGACTTGCGACACAATTAGTTCCTGACAACTGCAACTTATGTTGAAACATCTTAAGTTAGTACCGATTTTCCCATAAGAACAATATTAGAAATCAGGGACTGGTTCCTGATACCTGATTTTCACCAAAATAACCAGGAATGTTGTCCTGAGTCAATTATTAAAAATAGGAATATAGCAATAACTTAATATTGTGAAATAGTTTTAAGAAAAAGTTTGGAAACACAAAGATTCACTAAGTTGCGTCAGGACAGCAACTGAGTATCTTGAGCCAGGAATGATGCAGAACGTTGATGTGCACTTATGAATTAACTCGTTCGCTGGCATGGCATTGTTTTTTTTTATAAATAATTTTTATTGAAATTTTTACAAAATATAAACATCTTAACTCTATTAACGTACAACCGCGGTAACACCCCATAAACAATGCCCCCCAGCTTCAAGAGCAACTTCAAACAAAAGGAAGAAACAAAAACAAAGAAAAAGAGAAAAGAAAAAAAAACAAACAAAGGAGAGAGATAGCACCCTCCACAAACCCTTGTGCACAGTTCTCCCTCCCCCCAATCCTTACCCCCCCCCCCGGGTTGCTGCTGCTGTTGGCCTGTTTCCCTACCGTTCCGCCAGGAAGTCCAGAAAGGACAGTGGTGGGAAGTTGTGTGTGGAGGCTGAGGAGATAAGCGAGATACTAAATGAATACTTTTCGTCAGTATTCACTCAAGAAAAAGATAATATTGTGGAGGAGAATGCTGAGACCCAGGCTATTAGAATAGATGGCATTGAGGTGCGTAGGGAAGAAGTGTTGGCAATTCTGGACAAGGTGAAAATAGATAAGTCCCCGGGGCCAGATGGGATTTATCCTAGGATTCTCTGGGAAGCCAGGGAAGAGATTGCTGAGCCTTTGGCTTTGATTTTTAGGTCATCATTGGCTACAGGAATAGTGCCAGAGGACTGGAGGATAGCAAATGTGGTCCCTTTGTTCAAGAAGGGGAGTAGAGATAACCCCGGTAACTATAGGCCGGTGAGCCTAACGTCTGTGGTGGGTAAAGTCTTGGAGAGGATTATAAAAGATACAATTTATAATCATCTAGATAGGAATAATATGATTAGGGACAGTCAGCATGGTTTTGTGAAGGGTAGGTCATGCCTCACAAACCTTATCGAGTTCTTTGAGAAGGTGACTGAACAGGTAGACGAGGGTAGAGCAGTTGATGTGGTGTATATGGATTTCAGTAAAGCGTTTGATAAGGTTCCCCACGGTCGTCTATTGCAGAAAATACGGAGGCTGGGGATTGAGGGTGATTTAGAGATGTGGATCAGAAATTGGCTAGTTGAAAGAAGACAGAGAGTGGTAGTTGATGGGAAATGTTCAGAATGGAGTTCAGTTACGAGTGGCGTACCACAAGGATCTGTTCTGGGGCCGTTGCTGTTTGTCATTTTTATAAATGACCTAGAGGAGGGCGCAGAAGGATGGGTGAGTAAATTTGCAGACGACACTAAAGTCGGTGGAGTTGTAGACAGTGCGGAAGGATGTTGCAGGTTACAGAGGGACATAGATAAGCTGCAGAGCTGGGCTGAGAGGTGGCAAATGGAGTTTAATGTGGAGAAGTGTGAGGTGATTCACTTTGGAAAGAATAACAGAAATGCAGAATATTTGGCTAATGGTAAAATTCTTGGTAGTGTGGATGAGCAGAGGGATCTCGGTGTCCATGTACATAGATCCCTGAAAGTTGCCACCCAGGTTGATAGGGTTGTGAAGAAGGCCTATGGTGTGTTGGCCTTTATTGGTAGAGGGATTGAGTTCCGGAGCCATGAGGTCATGTTGCAGTTGTACAAAACTCTAGTACGGCCACATTTGGAGTATTGCGTACAGTTCTGGTCGCCTCATTATAGGAAGGACGTGGAAGCTTTGGAACGGGTGCAGAGGAGATTTACCAGGATGTTGCCTGGTATGGAGGGAAAATCTTATGAGGAAACGCTGATGGACTTGAGGTTGTTTTCGTTAGAGAGAAGAAGGTTAAGAGGTGACTTAATAGTGGCATACAAAATGATCAGAGGGTTAGATAGGGTGGACAGCGAGAGCCTTCTCCCGTGGATGGAGGTGGCTAGCACGAGGGGACATAGCCTTAAATTGAGGGGTAATAGATATAGGACAGAGGTCAGAGGTGGGTTTTTTACGCAAAGAGTGGTGAGGCCATGGAATGCCCTACCTGCAACAGTAGTGAACTCGCCAACATTGAGGGCATTTAAAAATTTATTGGATAAGCATATGGATGATAAGGGCATAGTGTAGGTTAGATGGCCTTTAGATTTTTTCCATGTCGGTGCAACATCGAGGGCCGAAGGGCCTGTACTGCGCTGTATCGTTCTATGTTCTATGTTCTAAAGGGCTGCCACCGCCTGAAAAACCCTTGTACTGATCCCCTCAGGGCAAATTTCACCCTCTCCAACTTAATGAACCCCGCCATATCCGAGATCCAGGCCTCCATGCTTGGGGGCCTCACATCCTTCCATTGGAGCAAGATCCTCCGCCGGGCTACTAGGGACACAAAGGCCAGAACCCCGGCCTCTATCGCCTCCTGCACTCCCGGCTCCACTGCAACCCCAAAAATTGCGAGTCCCCAGCCTGGCTCGACCCTGGATCCTTGGAAAATTGCCCCTTGGAAAAAAATAATTGGGTACTCTAAATTTAAAAAAAAAAAATCTCTCCAGCTTCGGACAAGCCCAAAACATGTGAACATGATTCGTGGGCCCACCCGCACATTATCCACACCTATCCTCCACCCTGAAAAGTCCTCAAACACCCCATTCACCCCTAGCGAGTCTAAAACCGTGTTCCCATTCCTTTCCAATCTCCCTCACCGCCTCCAGCTTTCTCAGTTGATGTGCCTACATCCTACTCGCCTTTTCCCCATATTCATAGACTGCCCCCCGGCCCTCCTCAACTGCCCCACCGCTTTACCCGTAGATATCAGTCCAAACACCATCTGGAGTTTCTGCCGCTCCCTCAACAACTCAGCCTCCGGGGCCTCCGAATACCTCCTATCCACCTGCAGGATCTTATCCACTAACCTCGCCATCTCTGCCCGCTCTGTCTTGACTCTATGTGCCTGTATTGATATAAACGTCCCCTCACCACTGCTTTCAACTGCTCCCATAGCGTGGCGGCCGAAACCTCCCCCATGTTTTTCCGCTCCACGTAACCCCCAATAATAGCCCTCACACGCTCACAAACCTCCTCATCTGCTAACAGTCCCACACCCAGCCTCCACAGTGGGTGCTGGCCCCCTCCCTGATTCACCTGCAAGTCCACCCAATGTGGCGCGTGGTCTGAAACCACAATTGGCGAGTACTCCAAACTGACCACCCCCTCCCACGACGTCCTATCCATCACCAAATAATCGATCCGGAAGTACATCCTATGCACATGGGGAGAAGAACAAAAATTCCTTCACCCTCGGCCTACAAAATCTCCATGGGTCCACTCCTCCTATACACTCCAGAAACTCTTTCAATTCCCTCACCATCGCTGATACCCTCCCCGACCTCAGACTCAACCGATCCAATTTTGTCTCTTTCCCCCCCCCCTCCCTGTTATCAGCCGATGCAAGTCCAGGTCAGGGATCTTCCACAGCACCCGCCTCATAAACTCAACACCGTCCCAGTTTGGGGCGTAAACATTCACCAAAACCACCAGCACCCTTTCGAATTTCCCACTCACCATAAATAATCTCCCCCCAGAGTCAGCCACTATTTTCCCAACCTCAAATGTTTTCCCAACCTCAAACGCAACCCGCTTATTTATAGGAACGCCACTCCCAGCATCTTCAATACTAATCTTGAATGAAAGACCTGACCTACCCAACCTTTCCTTAGCCTGGTCTGAATGCAAGATCCGCCTTTAAGGTCCTCAAATGCACGTACACACGGGACCTCTTGACCAGCCCATTCAAACCCTCTCACATTCCATGTGATCAGCCTGGTCAATGATCTCTTCCCCCCCCCCCCGGGCCGATCAACCATAGCCGCTCTTGGGCCAGCCTCTGGCCCGTGTCCCACAACCCACCAGGCCTGCCCTCGGATGTCCACTGTCATCAACCCCTCTCGGATCGTACTTCAGAAGTCCCTCCCCTTTCAGCTGTCCCTCCTCCCCAGCAACCCCCCCCCCCCCCCCCCCCCCCCCCCAAACAAAGCAACAATCCCAACCCCTTTTAACACACTAACCACCTGCTCACCCCCACTGCGCACCAGCTAGCCTGGCAGCCCCAGCCATACCGTGGCACCTAACATTCAACTCCCCCCACTGATCCCCCTCAACACACACACACACACACACACACACACACTCTCCCTTGATGCAAACAGCAATAACAACAAAATAATTTTTTTTTAAAAGAGGGCCAAAGGAAAATAACCTCCAGAGAAAAACAAAAAAACAAAACCCAATGCACACATCCAACACTACCCTCCCCCATTCCATCAAAATAGCCCTGAGTGAAGCAACAAACAAAGACCCCAAAGAAGCCCCCCCCCCACCCTCGGGCGACAAGCAAGTTACAGCATTAACAGCCCAATAAGAAAGAACAATCCCCAAGGCAAAAGAAACCCAGACCCTGAACTCTCCGGCAAGGGGGGTAGAGAGAACCAACCTCCCCAAACACTTCCTCCTGCCAGTCCATTGTCTCTCGCAAACTCCATCGCTTCCTCCGGTATACCAAAATAATATTCACGGCCAGAGGCGGGCCGGGTACAGCATCCCTAACTTTATCCCATTCTTAAAGAGGGCATCCTTCACTCGATTTAAATCCGCTCTCCTCTTGGCCAGCACTGCACTCAGGTCCTGGTATACCCGAAACTCGTTACCCTCCCAGGTACATCGCCTCGCCTGCCTGGCCCAACTCCAGATCCTTTCTTTATCAAGGAACCGGTGCAACCGCACACCATTGCCCTCGGCGGTTCGTTAGCCTGCGGCTTCCCCATGAGCGGTCTGTGTGCCTGATCCACCTCCAGGGGCCGTTCGAAGGCCCACTCCCCCAGCATCTTCTCCAGCATTATGGCAACATAAGAGCCAGCTTTCACTCCCTCAATGTTCACTGGCAACTCCACAATCCTCTCTCTCTGGGAGAAGTTTTTGAGATCTTCCACCTTCTCTCTGTGTATCTCTCAACACCCCCTATTTCAGCCACCAAGGAATCAAGCTGCTCTTCGTACTCTCCCATCGTCTCCTCCACCTTCTGGATCGTCTACCTTTGGGTCTCCAGCCTCATCTCCACACGGTCGATCCCCGCCTTAAGCGGGTCCACCTTCTTTGCCAGGTCCTCCAGAGACTCCTTTCTCTACTGGCTGAATTCAAGAAGTCCACCAGCTGCTCCATCGGCCATTGAGAAGGTAGGACTTTGCTCTCTGCCATCTTTCCATGTGTCGCAGGAAAAAATTCTTCCTCCTACAGCTCCTGTCGCCTAAAACCACTTCTGGTCTTCCTCCACCACTCCTGCACCTTTTTCCATCAAAACACCCACCTGTTAATTGGGGGGGAAAAGGACAAAAAAAAAACGCCACAAGCGGGAGCTGCAAATGTGCGATCACTCACACCATGGCCGCCACCAGAAGTCTAAAGTGTCAATTTATAAAAATCATAATTGCCATCTGTCACAACTCGAACATCGTAAAGTCAAGGACTGCCTGCACTCATTTGTTTTTATGGTGAAGTGCAGGTTCAACATGTTGGGCCACTAAACATTTTTTCATTAAATATTTACAAGAGTTGTCATTATCCCATAAGATCATCCATTTTAATGTTTTTTTACCCTGGCAAGCTGTAAATAACGGTACCTTTTTGCCCCCCCAGATTGATTTGTTAGAGAAGTACATTGAACAGCAGTTGATAGAGAGGAGACCAGCCTTCAATATGACTACATTCATTACATCACTACAGTAAGTTAAGCAATTTGGCAAATAGTCAACTAGCCTAGATGTGCAGAGTTAATTGACCTCAGCATGGCTGGTGGGTGAAACACTGTAATTGGCATGAGAGCTATTGGATTGGAGAAGTAAAAATCAATCAACGTTTCTACTCTGTCAGTATCCAGTGTCCTCTGCTGGAAGTAATTGGACACCAGGTGAGGACAAGCTGTTAATCTGCAGGCACACAAGAATAACGAGCCATGTATGTGAGGGATCAGAGATTGACCTGATTCGTGAAATCATACAGCAGCCATGAGTCAATTTAAAGAATGCTGGGGGGGTTTTTTGGGGGGGGAAATGTTAGGTTTTGCTGTAAAACCCTTGCAAAGGTTGCACCTTATTGAATGGAGTGGAACTGAGTTTTAGCAGTGTAATAAATTCATAATTACTGCCAAACAGCCTCGCTGATCCTGAATGAGTAATTTTAATATTTGTTGAATGTCAAAGTTCTCTATTATAAGCAATTCCACCTTTTTAAAAATGTTTTTATTGATATTTTTGGAAATCTGTAAGCTCAGGTACTTAAAGATTGAGACCGCAAGGTTTACTGTTAAATACAAAAGAATTTTACAAAACAACTTCAAAATAACACGACTTTCATAACTACACTCTTATCTTGAATAGTCCTGGAGAGTGCACTTTGATCATTAAAAATATCAAAAGTGCGGGGGTAGTTGCATGATGTGAGCACGGGGACGGTTGCGTTTTCGCAAGCTCGAGCTCTGTTCGTCTTTTAATCTTGTTTCATCCTGATGCACGTTTTATACTTGATTTTTCGTGGGCTACATCCCTAGAAGTTCTAGATTGGTCATTTTTTGAGAGAGAACCAAAATAAAATGGTTGAATACTTGTTTGTGGCGGGCGGAGTGGGCTATGGTGGGGCCCGGCTGGTAGTGGCGCAGTTACTGCTCAGCCGGCTCTCGTCTTGGCGGTGCTGTGTGCATCTGGATGATGGTCGCCATTTGAGATGTTGCCTTGGACTGAGAATTTTACCTCTGTGCTGCAGGTTATTAGACCTCACTTCGAAGGACTGCAGGGTACCTTTTTAGAAGAGTGGTGGAGGCACATCAGAGGGTCCTTGCACTCGAAAGAGCACTGTTCCTGGTTAGGGGCCACCTTCATGTTGTCAAAATCCTACTGCCTGGTGTGTCCGTTATCCTGATGGGTTCAGGAGATGGGGGCTGGGCGGATGTCCCCCTGAGCCCAGACCCTGGCGAGAGATGGGAGATGAATTCCCGATTAAGTTCGAAAATTGACTGCCACGCTTTGGTAATCTTGATTTGAAGGCTGAGTGCATCAGATTCGTTGGAGACACAATGTATCCTGTCTGCAGGGCCACCGATCACTGGTCCCATTTCGTTCTGTTCTTGATGCTCATCGTGAGGGGTTGGAGATGGCCGATGGGTCGAGTCATTCCCCCTGGCTAGGGCTAGGTTGTGGCCCGTCTCAATGTCAGAGAGACGACATGGTGAGAGTGATGGTGTCTCGTGCTTCGATCGATTGACTTCTGGAGGGATCCTGGAGTGTGTACATTGATCCTGCCTTATCCTTTGCCTTCTCGTGTGAGATGGAATACATCTTTATCCTGCAATCTACCCTTCGGCTCTTCGATAATCCTGATAGTTACTACCGTTGGACATGTTGTTGACTATTGTTGTCTTTTTTTCCTGTGGAGGAGTGTGAAATGTGAGCGTGATAGTCTGTGCCATTAATTATACTTATCCTGTTCTAGCAAGATCATTTTGAGTCAATTATGGGAATGTGATATGTGCAGTTTTACTCCTTTTGGTTATTGTGTCTTATAATCTAGTGTTTTTGGTCGCCTGTCTCATTTATGAAGAGGACGAGTTCAGTCCTCACTGAGATTGAAGATAGCATGCCCCCGCCCCAGTTACAGCTAATGTGTTCCAGGTTTTTCTTTTTGAATTAAGAATCCCTGTCCTCATTCATGTTTGGCCTGGGCAGAGTTTTAATCCTGTGGACGACTGGGTTCCTTCTGTCTCTTTTGAGGCTGTTTTTTCTTCTCTCTGTTTGGGTCACTCTTTGTGTTCCTCTCCTGGGCTATTGGTGGCTGGGTTGTTGAGGAGGGAGGTTGTTCTGGATATCCTTTCAACAACGGTGGTCATTTTGTGCTAGGCTGGGTGTCCCCTCCCTGAGGGATCTCTTCTCCTTTTCTCCTCTTTATCTGGGTGAGCATGTGTTGGTGCTTATCCTGATCTGGCCCGGTGGTTGGGGGGAGTGGGGTTCCGTGTTTGTGCCAGGGAGAAGAGAATTGGCCCTCCCTCCAGGGCACCTAATTTTTGGGCGTCTTGACAATTCCTCCTCTTCTCGGGCACGGGACTCCCTCTTCTTGACTGGGACTTAAGTAATCCTCTTGAGGTACCTTGCTCTAGATGAGGTTGGAAAGGTACATGCTCATTGGGAGTGTTGTTTTTTTGAGGTGTGCTGGAGGCCCCGGGTGTATAGCTTTTGTGTTGACTGGTGCTGGGCTAGGCCAGGACTGATGTGTGGCTGTTATTCTGTTGCTCCTGGGGGCTCGGAAAGCTCCTCTCCGAGGGTGTGGGGAGGGGCTTCCTGGGAGGCTGGGTTTGTTTCCTTGTCTCTCTGGTGCACAGGGGCTTGGGGATGGGTTGGATTCTGTGCCTTGGTTGATGTTCTGTGGTTCCTCCTTTGGGGGGGGGGGGGGGGGGGGGCTCTTGTTGATTGAGTGGCTTGTTCTCCTCTTCAGCGGTGGGCATTGTCATCTGGTGGGATAGCTCAGATAGTTTTTTTTTCTCTTCTTTCCTTTGTTTTCTACCTTGGGAGACCCTGCAGGTTTGACTATTGTCTGAACATATTGTTACTGTTCCTGATCCTCTCTTCCTTTCCTTTCTTTATAATTGTGGTTTTACCTTGGGCCTGTTTTGTTGCATTATGGAGCACGCATGTATTTCCCTGTAGATCTTTCTGTGTATTTCCTTTGGTTTTGGCATGGGTGACAAATCCTTTCCTGGCTCTTACATGGGTGCAGGTGGTCTGGATTCCTGAAAGAGGAGGTTGTGATGGGTCTAGTTGTGATGTTGTTCTCCTGTTCTATGCTGTGCTCATGTGGATGAAGCCATATTGTTTTTTTCATGTTTTCTTGTGGTGATATCTTATTTTGCAACTTTGTTGTGCTATTTTATGAAATGTAAAATCTCAACAAACATACTTCCTAACTCAAATTCCTTTCTACACCCGTTTGACTTGCATCCCCAAATAAACTCAGGTCAGATACTCATCAGAAATTGGAATATTAACACTTGGTCTGAATACTGTTTCAAAGATTTACATAAGAGTTGATATTTCTTCGGCCCTCTGCTTGCTTCTGGCAAGGTTGTCCTTTCAAATCTCCTCCAACTGTCCCACGATTGTAGATTCCCAGTGAAATACAGATGGCACTGAAATCTTAAGCATAGCCACCCCAAGGGAGAAATCTCCTGGTTCTAATGTACTTTAATTCTGGAATCTTACATCTAGGATCTCTATCTCACTCTCTTCTCAGCTAAGCTGAGCTATCCCAGAGATCCAACTCCCTTTTAGTAAGTCCCTCGATTAATTTATTTTTAATTTTAGAGTACCCAATTATTTTTTTTTCCAATTAAGGGGCAATTTAGCGTGGCCAATCTACCTACCCTGCACGTCTTTGGGTTGTGGGTGTGAAACCCACACAGACACGGGGAGAATGTGTAAACTCCACACGGACAGTGACCCAGGGCCAGGATTCGAACCCGGGTCCTCAGCGCCATAGGCTGCCATGCTAACCTCTACGCCACTTGCCACCCCAGTCCCTCGATTATTATGGGTATTTTAGTCAGCACAGAATTTCAACTGAATTTTCCAGGAAGAGATGTTTCCTGCACCCAGCTCGTTCTAAACTAACCTGCCTGAAAAACAGAACAACGCACAAGAATTTGCTCCCTGCTATAATTACTACTTGTTTACCCTTTGCTTCACTGTTATTTATCTCCCAGGCAGCTTGCTCACATGACCAGTTCCTGGAAGCAGTTTTTTTTTACACAAAATCATCTTCTTCCGAAATCTAATTCTTAAAGGGATCATCACCCTAACATAAAATATAGGTTTTCCCCAAAATGCACATGGGCCATCACATAAATGTATTACCCAAATGTTTATTTCAGTTAAAAAAATCTTGTGCTTTTGATATTCTAGTTTGCAATTAGTTTTTTGTTTTTTAAAAAATAATTTTTGTGGAAATTTTAACAATATAAACATCACAACAATATTAACAAAACAACCGCGGTAAAAACCCAAGAACAACACCCACCCAGCTTCATAAGCAACTACAAACAAAAGAAAAAACACCCAAACAACAAAAGGGAAAGAGATAACACCCGCCACATCCCACAAACCCATGTACACAGTTCTCCCTCCCCCCGATCCAAACCCCCCCCCCCCCCCCCCCCCCCCGGGTTGCTGCTGCTGCCGGCCTATTTCCCTACCATTCCGCCAGGAAGTCCAGGAAAGGCTGCCACCGCCTAAAGAACACTTGTACTGATCCCCTCAGGGAAAATTTCACCTTCTCCAATTTAATGAACCCCGCCATATCATTGATCCAGGCCTCCACGCTTGGGGGCCTCGCATCCTTCCATTGGAGCAAGATCCTCCGCCGGGGTACTAGGGACGCAAAGGCCAGAACACCGGCGTCTTTCGCCTCCTGCACTCCCGGCTCCACTGCAACCCCAAAAATTGCGAGTCCTCAGCCTGGCTTGACCCTGGATCCCACCACCCTCGACACCATCCTTGCTACCCCCTTCCAAAACTCCCTCAGTGCTGGGCACGCCCAAAACATATGGGTATGGTTCGCTGGGCCCCTCCGAGCACCTAGCACACCTATCTTCGCCCCCGAAAAACCTACTCATCCTCGTCCCAGTCATGTGGGCCCTATGCAGCACCTTGGAACTGTATGAGGCTAAGCCTCGCACAGGAAGAGGAGGAATTCACTCTCTCCAGGGCATCCGCCCACGTCCCCTCCTCAATCTTCTCACCCAGCTCCTCTTCCCATTTACCCTTCAGTTCCTCCACCGAGGCCTCGTCTACCTCCTGCATCACCCGGTATATGTCCGAAATCCTCCCTCCTCCAACCCACACCCCCGAGAGCACCCTGTCCCGCACCCCACGTGGGGGCAGCAAGGGGAACCCCTCCACCTGCCGCCTGGCAAACGGCCTCACCTGCATGTACCTAAACATGTTCCCCGGGGGGGAGCCCAAACTTCCCCTCTAACTCCCCCAAGCTCGCGAACCTCCCCTCCACAAACCGGTCCCTCAACCTCCTAACCCCAACCCTGTGCCAGCCCAGAAATCCGCCATCAATTCTCCCTGGGACAAACCGATGGTTCCCCCGTATCGGGGCCTCCATCGAGCCCCCCACTTCTCCCCTATGCCGTCTCCATTGCCCCCAACTTTTGAGGGGAGCCGCCACCACCGGGCTCGTGGTATACCTCGTTGGAGGGAGCGGCAACGGCGCCATTACCAGCGCCTCCACGCTCGTGCCCACACATGACGCCACCTCCATCCTCTTCCATGCTGCCCCTTCCTCGTCCATTACCCACTTACGCACCATCGCTGCGTTGGCAGCCCAATAGTACCCACAGAGGTTGGGCAACGCCAGCCCCCCCCCATCCCTGCCCCGTTCCAGGAACACACTTCTCACCCTCGGAGTCCCATGCGCCCACACAAATCCCGTAATACTCCTGTTAACCCTCCTAAAAAAAGGTCTTCGGGATAAGGATGGGGAGGCACTGGAACAGGAACAAAAATCTCGGGAGCACCGTCATCTTAATGGACTGCACCCTCCCCGCCAGTGACAGCGGTAACATATCCCACCTCTTGAACTCCTCCTCCATCTGCTCCACCAACCTTGTGAGGTTGAGCTTGTGCAGGGCCCCCCAACTCCCAACCACCTGGACACCAAGGTACCTGAAGCTCTTCCCTGTCTGCTTCAGTGGGAGCCTACCAATCCCCTCCTCCTGATCCCCCAGATGCACCACGAACAACTCGCTCTTGCCCAGGTTCAACTTATACCCAGAGAAACCCCCGAATTCACTAAGGATCCTCATCACCTTCGCCATCCCCCCCACCGGGTCCGCCACATACAGCAACAGGTCGTCCGCATAAAGCGACACTCGATGCTCCTCCCCACCCCGCACTAGGCCCCTCCAGTTCCCTGACTCCCTCAACGCCATGGCCAGGGGCTCAATCGCCAACGCGAAGAGCAAGGGGGACAGGGGGCACCCGTCTCGTCCCCCGGTACAGCCGAAAGTACTCCAACCTCCTCCTATTTGTGGCTACACTCGCCATCGGGGCCTCGTAGAGCAGCCTCACCCAACGGATAAACCCCTCCCCAAACCTCTCCAACACCTCCCACAGATACTCCCACTCAACCCTATCAAAGGCCTTCTCCGCATCTAATGCCACCACTATCTCCGCCTCCCCTTCCACAGCCGGCATAATAACGTTGAGGAGCCTTCGCACGTTCGTATTCAACTGCCTTCCCTTCACAAACCCCGTCTGGTCCTCATGAATGACCCCCGGCACGCAATCCTCTATTCTTGTGGCTAAGATCTTTGCCAGCAGCTTGGCATCGACATTTAGCAGCGAAATCGGCCTATATGACCCGCACTGCAGAGGGTCCTTGTCCCGCTTCAGGATCAAGGAAATCAGCGCCCGTGACATAGTTGTGGGCGAAGCCCCCCCTCCCTTGCCTCGTTAAAGGTCTGGACCAACAGGGGGCCCAACAGGTCCACATACCTTTTATAAAATGCCGCCGGAAACCCATCCGGCCCCGGCGCCTTCCCCGACTGCATGCTCCCTATCCCTTTAACCACCTCCTCCAGCTCGATCGGCGCCCCCAGTCCTTCCACCTGCTCCTCCTCCACCCTCGGAAATCGCAGCTTGTCCAAGAAGCGCCCCATTCCACCCCCCTCCACCGGGGGTTCCAACCGGTACAGTTCCCCATAGAAGTCCCTGAAGACCCCATTAACATCTACCCCCCTCCGCACCACCATCCTGCTCGCCTTCTCCCCATACTCATACACCGACCCTTGTGCTTTCCTCCACTGAGCTTCCGCCTTTCTGGTAGTCAATAGGTCGAACCTGGCCTGAAGGCTCCGCCGCTCCCCCAGCAATCCCTCCTCCGGAGCCTCCGCATATCTCCTATCCACCCTCACCATCTCCCCTATCAGTCTCTCCCTCTGCTCCCCCCATTCCCTATGGGTTTGGATAGAAATCAATTCCCCTCTAGTCACCGCCTTCAATGCCTCCCAGACCGTCCCCACTCGGACCTCCCCATTGTCGTTGGCCTCAACGTACCTCCCGATACACCCCCGAACCCTCTCGGCCACCTCCTCGTCTGCCAGCAGCCCCACCTCCAAGCGCCAGAGCGGACGTTGGTCCCTCTCTTCCCCCAGTCCGAGGTCCACCCATTGCGGGGCATGATCTGAAATGGCAATGGCGGGGTATTCCACATCCTCCACCCTCGAAACCAGCCCCTTGCTCAGGATAAAAAAATCAATCCTCGAATAGGCCTTATGCACGTGGGAGAAAAACGAGTACTCCCTGGCCCTTGGCCTCACAAACCTCCAGGGATCCTCCACCCCCCCCCCCCCCAAATCTGGGCCATAAATCCCCTCAGCACCTTAGCCGCCGCCGGCCTCCTACCCATCCGGGACTTGGATCGATCCAATGGGGGATCCAGTACCGTGTTGAAGTCGCCCCCCCACCTCCAGGTCCAGAATGCAGCCCAACATACACCGCATAAACCCCGCATCGTCCCAATTTGGGGCGTAAACATTCACCAACACCACCCGCTCCCCCTGCAGCTTACCACTCACCATCACATACCTCCCGCCACTGTCAGCCACCACATTTAACACCTCAAACGTCACCTTCTTCCCCACCAGGATCGCCACCCCCCTACTCTTCTCATCCAGCCCTGAGTGAAATACTTGGCCCACCCATCCCTTCCTCAGCCGAACCTGGTCCGCCACTTTCAGGTGTGTCTCTTGGAGCATGGCCACATCCGCCTTCAGCCCCTTCAGATGCGCAAACACCCAAGCCCGTTTGACCGGCCCATTCAGCCCCCTCACATTCAGGTTATCAGCCGGATCAAAGGGCTCCCTGCCCCCCTCCCCTGCCGATTAGCCATGACCCATCCCTTGCCCACCACTGGCCAGCGTCCCCCGCTCTGCCAGTTCCCCACAGCGGTAACTCTTCTCCCCCCCCCCCCCCCCCCCCAGCTCCTTCCTGACCATTTCAGCAGCAACCCGGTAACCCCCCCCCCCCCCCCCCCCAAAGGCTAGGACCCCTCCTAGCCACGCCCCTCCCTCCATAGCACTCCCGTGAGCCAGCTAACTTCTACCTCTGACTCCTCCCCATGTGAGACTACCCCTCCTCCATCGTGCCGATCAGCGGGTCCTTCCCCCCCCCCCCCCCCCCCCCCCCCCCCGCTCTTGCACGGGAAAAGAAAACAGCCAGCAACGGCCCTTGCTTCTCATGCCCCGACTCCGCCCCCACCATCTCCCAGCGCGGGAAACCCGAGAGAAACCCGCGCTTTCGCCCTGCCCAGCCCCGCCTCCTCTAGGGCAACTCCCATTGTCAGTCCTCCCCCACCAGCTCCCCGAACTCCCCATTTAGCCCCCTGCCCGAACCCGTCCACCAGACCCATACAGAAAAACCCATACAAAAAAGACATAACGACATCACCCCACCCACCCTAAGGCCAACCCACATCTTGCATTAAACCGAGCAAGTACAAGTACGGTATTGTACAATATCCCCCATCTTAGACCCTCAGTTTGAGTCCAGTTTCTCAGCCTGCACAAAGGCCCACGCCTCCTCCGGGGACTCAAAATAATGTTGCCGATCCTTATAGGTGACCCACAGGCTGCAACATGCCAAACTTCACGCTCCGTCTGTGGAGCACCACCTTCGTCCAGTTAAACCCGGCCCCCCGCTTCGCCACCTCCGCACTCCAGTCCTGGAAGATCCGCACCTCCGTGTTCTCCCACTTGCTGCTCCGCTCCTTCTTGGCCCACCGGAGCACACACTCACGATCCACGAACCGATGAAACCGCACCAACACCGCCCGCGGCGGCTCGTTTGGCTTGGTCCTCCTAGCCAGAATTCTGTGGGCCCCCTCTAACTCCAGGGGCCCCTGGAAGGACCCAGCCCCCATCAGCGTGTTCAACATAACAACCACATAGGCCGCCAGGTCTGACCCCTCCAGCCCCTCCGTGAGGCCCAGGATCCGCAAATTCTTCCACCTCGACCGGTTGTCCAGCTCCTTGAACCGCTCCTGCCACCTTTTATGGAGCGCCTCGTGCATCTCCACCTTCCCCGCGAGGGCCGCGGCCTCATCCCCCCTTTCGGAGGCCTGCTTCTGCAGCTCCCGGATCGCGGCCCCCTGGACTGTCTGAGCCTCCATCAGCTCTCTGGTGGTAACCTTCAACGACTCCAGCAGCTCCACCTTCAGCTCCTGGAAGCAGCGCAGCAGAGTCGCCTGCTGCTCCTGCGCCCACTGCCTCCACTCCTCTGGGCCTACGCCGGCCGCCATTTTGTTTTTCTTCCCCCGCTTTTCCAGGGGTGCTTCCACCGTTTTTCTTCTTACCCCACTCCTGGTCCGGACCATAGGACCGTAGGGGTCGACTCCTGTCCTCTTCCCACGTCGGGATTTGCCAACAAAGTTCCGTTGGGGGCCCTGAAAAGAGCCCCAAAGTCCGTTTTCAGTGGGAGCTGCCGAACGTGCGGCTTAGCTCCGCATTGCCGCCACCGGAAGTCCTAGTTTGCAATTCGTGAGAATCCTTCACTATACTTGCCCTGACACCACTGCTGTCGGATGCCGAGACTTCCTTTTGATAGTGCCAGATTTAAATTAAAGTGGGACAAGAGAACATGCATGCCACAGGGATCACAAGATATTTGAGAGCATCTTCTTTCAAGGTTCGGCACAAAAGACACAACTTCGCCATTGACTTCAAAATTCACCTCTAAGGATTTCAACCTAGTGACTAATTACTTGAAGAGTTCAAAGTGAGAAGATGGTGCCCCCTCATATTGTAATGTGTCCAAGCTTTGGAAAAAGGTGCAGTTTCCCACACATTCCTGCTCTTGGTCTAAGGTGTCATCTTAGGGCCTTTAGTTGTAGGAAGACACTGTAAGTTCCATTGATTGACCCTGGGGTGGTTTCACACACCCAGTAGAAGTTTGCGGAACTCTCTTGGTAAGATTTCCACAGAAGGTTGAGTGTATGAGAGGCAATGAAATCAGGAAAAACAACAAGCAACTGAAGATGCGAAGGCTGGCAATCCAGGACATTATTTCTTACAAGAAAATGCAACATGCAGTTTTTAACATCTATATGAAACTGGATTTTAGAAAGCTATTGCATGCACGGGGCAGATGCAGTTTTGCAAGACTATCCAGCACAATATTGAATAAATAATTACAGTTTGAGGTGGTTTGTGCTATCAGAATGCCTTTCTTTTGGAACGCAGTGAATCTTGTTAATGAGGTGAATACAATCTGTAAACATTCTGGCAAATGTTACAAATCGAGCTATTGTGAAAATTAATGTGACATTTGAAAAGTCATCACAAGGTGGTGCTATAAACAACGTTGGGTAAATGGTGAAAATTTAATTTATGCTTTGTTGAAAGCATATGATAATGAATTTGTTTGTAAGATACTAATTTTTTATTTGTTAGTCAGAATTCAAATTGGAATCTCTCTCTCCCAACTACAATCAAACAATTGTTAATGGAACCAACCTCGGGAAAACTCGAGAGTTGAACTGTTAAATGCTACTTTATTATTTTGAGTGAAATTATATAGGTATTTGAAAATCTTGGGCCAATGTTCTGGAAAATTACAAACCTTGATTTAGCACTTCTTTTTAATGGGGAGGTGTAGTCTGATGAATTACCCCATGCTCCTAAATGTTTATTAAAGGAGGAGGTAATTGTCATGCTTTGCAATCAGCAGGTAAGTGGAATGCTGGAAGTAAAATCCCTGGGTGGAATTCTTTATTTTTCTCTTGCTTGTGTAATAGCAGGATAAAATAATTGTACCTCGGTGAATGAAGATTTTGGAGGCATCCATAATTTCAATGGAGATAGTTGGCTATTAGGTAAAAATGTAAACAAAATGGCACATGTGAGAAATGTATGGCTGCCAATTATTACCTGGTAAGTGAGTACCAGCCAAGGATATCCAACCAGTGGCTTTTAATATTTTTATAGGGCAAGGAGGCCCATTTGTGATCCTACCTACAGGATCCATGCAGAAGCTGGTCGATTCCTCTGCTGCAGAAAACTGGCAAACTGTGGCATTGTGCTTGGAGCGAGCTTACTGATTAACATTTTTAGACCCAAACCTGAAAATGGTTCTGACCTTCCAACTGTCGTCATCCATTTTGTGGCGACACTATTGATATTACCAACAATTTGGACTGGTCTTGAAAATCTCCCCCACT
Organism: Scyliorhinus canicula; assembly: GCF_902713615.1. Classification (NCBI taxonomy): domain Eukaryota; kingdom Metazoa; phylum Chordata; class Chondrichthyes; order Carcharhiniformes; family Scyliorhinidae; genus Scyliorhinus; species Scyliorhinus canicula. Next base: position 69,037,262 of record NC_052154.1, on the reverse strand, counting down.
GTTTCTCAGGAATTGGCTCTATCTTTTGGTGGTTATGAAGTTTTCTGAAAACTTCAGGGTTGTACCTAAAAATTGAAGTACTGTGGGCAAAAATATATATTTTATTTGAAGAGAATTTATGGGATAGTAACAACAGCGCGATTATGTTTCATTTCAGGCAACATAAAGATGAAATTTCTGGAGATATATTTGACATGTTACTGACTTTCACAGATTTCTTGGCCTTCAAAGAAATGTTTCTTGACTACAGAATGGTATGTACAATATACCTGGTATTTCATTTAAAATTAAACCATCGCATCATAATGGCACGCAACGTACAGGAAGATGTACGGTTGTCTGTTGTCCCTGGCTGCTAATGAGTTAGATTTAACCCTCGAGACCCCAGGATAGCGAAGAGATGGATGACCTCAAAGTGGAAGTCAAAATTCAGCACAGTTTTTGTTAAAGGGTATCGAGTTTTTGCATTGATAGTGAAAAATTCATTTGCAAGACTGGCCAGCTCCTTGTGTATTAAGTATACTGGGGACAATCATATTTATATGGTTGTTGGCAAAGTGACTAGAGTAATCCATGTTGTCCTTTTGTAGTTATGAAATTTAGAAGGAGCCAAGATCACTCTGTTGGTCCACATCATGTACTAGGCTCAGAAAGATTAACGAAGCAGGCATCCACTTGACACTCAGAAGTAACCTATATACTTCCATTAAATATTCTTCTTTGGATCTTTTGATCAAGAAGACTTGATTGTTGAGATTTTTCTTGGTAGATGATTGATCCCCCAGGGCATCAAGGAGATTCTCTCCTTGGAATTATTGTTCTTGTGTTTATGTTGTATTTTATGGCTTTGCTGCATCAGCATGGAGGTGGTGCCTTTACATGGTGAGATATTGGAAAGATTTACATTTATCACCATTATCAAATTATATCTCATTACATAGGCGATGCATCCATTCAAAGAATGAGGATGGCCCTTGGGTAGCAACTGTGCCTTAGTTGATAGTACTCTCACCTCGAGTGAAAGGTTGTGGGTTCAACTCTGACTTCAGACACGTGAGCAAACAATCAAGGCTGAAAGTCCAGTTGAGTACTGCACGTGTTGGGGACCAGATTAGCTCAGTTGGCTATACAGCTGTTCATGATGGACAGTGCGGGTTCAATACCTTTAACAGCTGAGGTTATTTATGAAGGACCCCTCCTCTCAACCTTGCCCCCTGAGGTGTGGTGATCCTCAGAGTCAACTCTCCCCCTCAAAGTGGAAAGCAGCCGTTGGTCATCTGGGACTATGGCAACTGACCACAGGTGTGCTGCAATATTGGAGGTGTCATCTTTTTGATAAATTGACGCCACAACTGTTCTCTAAGATTAGCATAAACAATCACGTGACACAACTTTGGAGATGAGCAGGGAAGTTATCCCTAGTTCCCTCGCCAACATTTATCCCTCGAGCAACATCACAAAAATATGTCATCATTAACATTGCTGCTTGTGAGGGCAGCATGTGGCACAGTGGTTAGCACTGCTGCCTATGATGCTGAGGCCCCGAGTTCGAATCCTGGCCCTGGTCACTGTCCGTGTGGAGTTTGCACAATCTCCCCGTGTCTGTGTGGGTTTCACCCCCACAATTCAAAGATGTGCAGATTAGGTGGATTGGCCCCTTAATTGTGAAAAAAATAATAATTGGGTACACTACATTAAAAAAAAATTGCTGTTTGTGGGCCTTATTGGTGTAAATTGAGTTCCTCATTTCAACATTAACTGCACTTCAAAAGCACTTCACTGACTGCAAAATGCTTTGGAAGAACATGAGGTGAATGGTGCTGTATAAATGCAAGTTTTTCTTTTCCCTAAATGTATGGAAGTATCCATAATTTGTAGCTAGCATCCACTTGCTACAGGCTCCGGGCCTGTAGCCACTCATATCCTTCCACTAAACATTTTTCCTTGGAAAATGCGAGTAGGGTAAAAGCAGCCTTCACTATCCACTTTCCCTATAAATTAGATGATTTGTTTGTAATGTTGATGAAAGGATACATTTTGGCTAGGACACTGAAGCGGACCCCTGCTCTTATTGTGCCGCAAAGTCATGTATGCCTACCAGCAAGGGCAGATCAGACATCTGGTCTGAAAGATAGCACCTTCGACAGTACCACACCAAAGTGTCAGCCTAGATATTGTGCTCAAATCTCCAGAGTGGGACTTGAACCCATGATCTTCTGACCTGTGAACAGTAGCACCATGTATGAGGCAAGGCTGAATCAGGTGAGATTTGACTTCTCAAACACCGACCTGCCAAATTATCCTACTTCAACCCACACTGGTCTGCCTCCTCACACTACTATCACCTTTTAAAACAAATTTAGAGTACCCAATTATTTATATTTTCCAATTAAGGGGCAATTTAGAGGGGTCAAACCCACGCAGACATTGGGAGAATGTACAAACTCCACACGGACAGTGTCTACTATCACCATTGTCCTCTACTGGCTGCACTAGTTTCCTGTGTCCCAGTGACTTGAGTTTAATGTTAGCACATCCTCCAGTTTTCTAACAATGGGGTTTTCTTTACCTTCCTTCAACCCTTGTTGTTCAGCAATTATGCACGGTAGCATGGTGGTTAGCATAAATGCTTCACAGCTCCAGGGTCCCAGGTTCGATTCCCGGCTGGGTCACTGTCTGTGCGGAGTCTGCACGTCCTCCCCGTGTGTGCGTGGGTTTCCTCCGGGTGCTCCGGTTTCCTCCCACAGTCCAAAGATGTGCGGGTTAGGTGGATTGGCCATGCTAAATTGCCCGTAGTGTCCTAAAAAGTAAGGTTAAGGGGGGGGTTGTTGGGTTACGGGTATAGGGTGGATACGTGGGTTTGAGTAGGGTGATCATTGCTCGGCACAACATCAAAGGCCTGTTCTGTGCTGTACTGTTCTATGTTCTATGCCTATGCCCTCTGGTATTCTTTGTCCAAATTCATATGCCTTCCAGTTTCTCCCATCTTGCAAGGCATCCACCAAATCATATTGTTGAACCATACCTTTGCTCTTCCATTCCAACTGTCTCCATTTTACATGCTATCCACCTGCTTAGCATTCACTCTTTAGTCCTCAATATAAAACATTTGAGAAGTGTTTCTCTACATCTGAAGAGCTATATAGAAATGCAAATTGAAGCTGATGGTTTTAATTTTGGCCATATATATAGTTTGCTAGAAGCTAAGAATCTAATTTTCAGATTGCACCAGTGTCAAACTTCTTTCTGTTCTCCAAATCTACATGAAAGATAGACTTGCATTTATGTATGGCACCTTTTATGTCCCCAGGCTGTCCTAAAGCACTTTACAGCCAACGAGGTACTTAGGAAGTGTAATCATTGTTGCAGGGAGCAAGTCAGACAATTGTTGCACATCACGTTCCTACGCACAACTTGATAATGACCAAATAATTTGTTTTAGTGATGTTGATTGAGGGACAAATATTGGCCAGTACACCCAGTTCTTCTTTGAAATAGCACCATGCATACTTGGATTGGATTTGTTTATTGTCACGTGTACCAAGGTACAGTGAAAAGTATTTTTCTGCGTGCAGCTCAAACAAATAATTTTAGTACATGAAAAGAAAATACATAATAGGGCAACACAAGGTACACAATGTAAATACCTACTCACCGGCATCAGGTGAAGCATACAGGAGAGTAGTATTAATCAGGTCCATCCATAAGAGTACTTTTACTCAAGCGAGTACATGGGGCCTCCGTTTAACGTGTAAAACATGGATATGGTAGTTCCAAATGGAGTAAGAGAGATATTAAGAACATAAGAACTAGGAGCAGGAGTAGGCCATCTGGCCCTTCGAGCCTGCTGTACCATTCAATGAGATCATGGCTGATCTTTTGTGGACTCAGACAATATTGTCTATCTTTCTTTTTTATAAGTTTAGGGTACCCAATTATTTTTTTTCCAATTAAGGGGTAATATAACATCCAATCTACCTAACCTGCTCATCTTGAGTTGTGGGGGTGAAACCTACGCAGACGCGGGGAGAATGTGCAAATCTACACACACTGACCCAGGACCGGGATCGAACTCTGGTCCTCAGTGCCAAGGCAGCAGTGCAAACCACTGTGCCACCGCATCGCCCCCTTTTGTCTATCTTTTTTATGTTGAAAAACTGATAAGATGTTCAGGATCAATTTAATGTTAAGTGCTTCTCTGTATTGTAGTTATGGAAAACATAACTGACTGTCATACTTGTTTAGAAAAACTTTCTCACCACTTAACACTTGAGACTTTCTTATTCTATCAGATACAAGAGGGGAAAAGAGGAGTGTCTTTATATTTGGGCTGTGGAGTGAGACTAATTAACTTGTTATTTTGTTGGACTTTGGTTCTATTGGGAATACTGCATAGTTAGGAGTCACAGACCAGTCAAATGTAAAGCAAATGTTTAAATTTATTTCCATAGTCATTTGTCAGCAATTTGTATGAACCCAGTGACTTTATTGTTTCACTAGTGATTTAAAGATGGTTTATTATTCCTTAATGATAAATGTATTTACTTTACAGGAAAAGGAAGGGCGTGGCCTTGACTTTAGTGGCGATCTTGTAGTGACATCGTTGTCAAAATCATCTTCAATGCCTCAGACCTCACATAACATGAGACCTTTCCAGTAATTCTACTGTATCTGCATTTATTCCTGTATGCTTTCATGTTCCAAGCACAATTGGTATAGACATTTTTACACATTGCAGTATTCTTCCAAGAATGGTTGTACAGGTTCACCATAAAACCCACAATAAAAGACTTCAGTTCTAATATTTCTATGTTTTTCAGATCCTACTTAGTAAGAATTCAAAGCAAGAATTTTGTTATCTTTAACAACATTTTCAAATATAGGCACAGATCTCCTTTTGCAGGTTTGCATGCTATAATGAGCATTCACCTTACAAAGATTCTAGTGGCAGTACCTGAAGGTAAGGCTATACAGCCACCTCTATATTCTCCGAGACCCATTTGAGACATGTTTTTATGCAGAACTCTTAAGTAATAGAAACATCGCAATTAGAAGTAGTGGTCACTGTCTATCATTAACAGCAGTCCATATGTCATTTTTGGACGACTGGCTTGCATGTAGCTTCCTGAACTGGAAACACTAATATCTTTTTTGTTTTTGGCTCCTATTGGTAGATTTCAAACCCCTCATCTTGCAAAGTGATTCTTGAAATGGAATCTTCATTCCAGAACTGATTTTATTTAAAAACACGGAGCCTATATCCATGACATACTGTTTTCCATTACATTCAGTACATGCAGAAAATACATTCCTTAAAGCAAGTGTTCCTGAGGTTGGCCATTCCCACATGCTGGTAATTGGGTCAATGTTGCTACTTCGACCTCTGTCTGGGAACCTGTAAATATAGGTGCAGTTAAATCAGGATTTTGTATCTCGTCTATGCTTGACATTTCAAATTGTGTTTTGGTTTGTTGCGGTTGTCACAGTATTTCCTGAACAAAAGCTGAGAATTCCACAGGATAAGCATTGGTTGTAATGCAGTTAGGTAAAGTCTGTGTCAATATTGTACATATCTCGTTAACACTCCCAAAACAAAATTAACATTTTGCATTACCGTAACAAGAGGATCCTGTAACGTATTTGTCCTGTTTATAAAATGTATTTTAAGATATCAGTTAGGAACTTTCAACAGTGTTTTAAGTAGTGAAATAGAAACATTGTGTGGTTAATTGGCCAGTACTATAGACTTTGACTTTTTAATCCAGTTTATGGTTGTAAATTCAGATGGTTCATGATACATAGTGATGTCAACAGCGCGGGTGCAATTCCTGTACCAAAAGGCCCCACCTTCCCAACCTTGTCCCTCACCTGGTGTGGTGATCCTCAGATTAAATCACCACCAGTCATCTCTCAAAAATGGAGAGCAGCCAATGATCCTCTGGGACTGTGGCGACACATACATTGTAAATTCTAAGTCTATAGCACTGTTGCTTCCAACAGTTAAACATGTATGTATAAAGGATCTTGTTGCGACAATTCAAAGATATTATGGCTTTCCCAATATGTTCAAAGTGAAATTGCTGATTTAGCTCTTGTTTCGCTATGAGTTACAAATTCATGCTTACTTTATTTTTCATATTTGTACATATATTTTTATTCCTATGTATTTTAAATAAAAGATTGCTGAAATGCACTTTTGTAAGATAAATCTTGGGAGTTTTGTTTTTTAAATATATAAGTCCTAGTTACTCGCAAGATATAAATTCCACAGTGTCAGAAACAACATGATCACACTACATAAGTCCAGTTATCCTTAATTCACGACTTAATTCTGTCTGCTGGCTGTTTTCATCTTTCCTCAATTCGGGGGGAAAAGTGCATCTGTGTCAGTGTAACAAAAAAATGCAGGGCTGGATTCTCCGTTCCCCCAGCCGCGTGTTTCTCAGCGGCGCGCCATTCACTGGCGGCAGGATTCTCTACTCTCACCGCTTGTCAATAGAATTTCCAATTTCACAGGAAATTCACAGGCAGGGGTACACTGCTGGCGGGTAAAGAGAATCCCAACATCTGGAGAATTCCAGCTGCAGTAATGGAAAAGCAGAATAAAGATTGAACATCCCTTATCCAAAATCCCAAAACAAAAATTCTGAAATCTGCACTTTTTTGTGAGCGGCTGCACACGTGCAGTTCCCAACACTTGCCGCACGTAGGCAGTTCCCAACGTGTAGCGCACATACGTAGTTCCCAACGTGCACCCCACATATGCAGTTCCCAACGTGCACCCCACATATGCAGTTCCCAACGTGCAGCCCACATATGCAGTTCCCAACGTGCAGCCCACATATGCAGTTCCCAACGTGCAGCCCACATATGCAGTTCCCAACGTGCAGCCCACATATGCAGTTCCCAATGTGCATCCTACATACACAGTTCCCAACGTGTATCGCACATACATAGTTCCCAACGTGCACCCCACATATGCAGTTCCCAACGTGCAGCCCACATATGCAGTTTCCAACGTGCAGCCCACATATGCAGTTCCCAACGTGCAGCCCACATATGCAGTTCCCAACGTGCAGCCCACATATGCAGTTCCCAACGTGCACCCCACATATGCAGTTCCCAACGTGCACCCCACATATGCAGTTCCCAACGTGCAGGCCACATATGCAGTTCCCAACGTGCAGGCCACATATGCAGTTCCCAACGTGCAGCCCACATATGCAGTTCCCAACGTGCAGCCCACATATGCAGTTCCCAACGTGCAGCCCACATATGCAGTTCCCAACGTGCAGCCCACATATGCAGTTCCCAGCGTGCAGCCCACATATGCAGTTCCCAACGTGCAGCCCACATATGCAGTTCCCAACGTGCAGCCCACATATGCAGTTCCCAACGTGCAGCCCACATATGCAGTTCCCAACGTGCAGCCCACATACGCAGTTCCCAACGTGCAGCCCACATGCGCAGTTCCCAATGTGCGCCGCACCTGTGCAATATATTCCGAAATATTCTGAAAAATTCCAAAATCTGATACAGACTTCGCCCCAAGCATTTCAGATAAGGGATTTTCAACCTGCAATTGCTGAAAATCTGCAATTTAAAACCTAAAATACTGGGTGTGACAAGGCTATAAGAAAAGTCTTTGATAGAGTGGATGACAGGAAAAGTTGAATGTCAGAAACGTTATTCCCATAGGGTCAAAGAAAATGACGATAGGGCAAGAAAGAAACAAAAAGATGTGCTGGAGCTGGTTGGGAACTACTATCTGAAAGTGAAAATAAGTGAAAAAATTAAATATGCAACGAACAGGAAACAAGGGACTAAGTTCACTGTCTGAAATTGCTGAATTCAATGTTGAGTCTTGAGTAAACTAACTGAAAGATGAGGTACTATTCCTCAAGCTTACGTTGAGCTTCACTGGAACAGCACAGTGTTCTCCTTTTATTCTCTCACCAGCTGTTTGCTATATTTCATCTAGTTGACGGAATGGGTCAATAGAAGCTATAGATGTTTCTATGGTTGCTATCTTTCTAATCACCCAGTCCATTTAATTGTTTATCAGAGGCTAGTACTTTCAGTTGTCCTATTACATTGAAATAAATATTTTTTTCCTGCACAGTACTCAAGAGCTTAGCCAAATTCTAATGATCTTTGCCAAATATGGGAAAGCTATTTTCCGTATCTATTGCCCCACAGAAGTCAATGCATAAGCCCTACTTTGGTCAACCAATGGAAATCTAGATTTGGTGGAATGATTTGCATAAGATCGCAAAGGTTCCAGTTTAGTTTTTTTTTTAAACAAAGCAGGATTTTTTTGAAAGTTTTAGGTTTAAATGTAGCGCTACCTTAACATTTACACCCTTGTACACTCTCACCAATACTGATTTTTAATTGGTGTATAATGAAAATCTTTTCTTTAATTCTGGCAATTCGCTCCCTCCACATTTAGTACAACCTCTGACCTATTCAGCCTAAGCTAACTATCTCTAGTCCACCCAAGCATGGTCAGCTCAGGTTGCCTCCTTCCATCCCTTCAATTCAGCATTTGTCAGAACTCATCTGGTTTGTTGTCTCTTTCTGATCATGCTCCTGTGAAGGGGACAGCACGGTGGCATAGTGGTTAGCACAATTGCTTTACAGCTCCACAGTCCCAGGTTCGATAGCCGACTTGGGTCACTGTCTGCGGAGTCTGCACGTTCTCCCTGTGTCTGCGTGGGTTTCCTCCGGTTTCCTCCCACAGTCCAAAGATGTGCAGGTTAGGTGGATTGGTCATGCTAAGTTGCCCTTAGTGTTGGGTGGGGTTGCTGTGTTGTGGGGATAGGGTGGTGGTGTGGGCTTCGGTAGTGTGCTCTTTCCAAGAGCCGGTGCAGATACGATGGGCCGAATGGCCTCCTTCTGCACTGTAAATTCTATGAAATGCCTTGGCATGTATTTGTGTTAAAATGACAGCAAGTTGGAGTAATGAATAAAATAGACTTTGTGCGAGTGTAAAAAAAAGTATGAATTGATCTGCACAGGGCTCCAACTTTCCTGTGAACAAATTGCAGCGTAAAGTTAGTTTGATTTTGGTGTCAACCATTTTAGCTCCAACACAACAGTGCAAGAACTCCTCTGGGTAGTATCCACGGTCTACCCATCTTCAGCTCCTTTAACAATGCCTATCAATCACAGGCAGTAAGACTTGATCAACATGCTACTGCGGCAAACACCATTTGTGCCTACAAATGCCAGGCAATGACCAGCTCTATTAAATAGAAAATTACCATCTCTCGCTGGGAACTTCAAAAATCCAGAAGCTTAAAAAAAAGAAGAAAGAGTCCAAAGATGTGCAGGTTCAGTGGATTGGCTATGCTAAATTGCCCGTAGTGGCCTAAAAAGTAAGGTTAATGGGATTGTTGGGTTACGGGTATAGGGTGGATACGTGGGTTTGAGTAGGGTGATCATTGCTCGGCACAACATCAACTATATCACAGTATAGTGATCTAGTATAAAGAACCATCGATTCCGTAAATTAATTCTGGATGTGTTGAAATTGTGGCATCATTTTTATTTTGAACATCAAAACATATTAAATGCCCTATGTGGTGCGAGACTTGTACAAATCAGGGAAGCCATCAGGTTGGATCTTGGACTGTGCGCACCATTTTCTCGACAAGATGGCAGCACAGGCCATTACAATTGGCATTGGCAACTTTGATGAGGGTGGGGATGGAGGGTCCCCATTCCTGGTCCAATAATCTCTACTCAAACTGTGTGTGTGTGTAATACCCCCAATAGTTAAACCTCTGGGCTCAATGTATAAATAGGGACCACCCAGTGGCATGTCAGCCCCCATCACCATATCCCACAATAAGTTCAACTGCAGGGAAACCAGGGCAGAGAAACTGGAAAAAGGTTAACCACACTACAGTATTGATCAACATGATCATCATTTATTAGAATTTTGTAACACATTGAAAATTGATCAATTTAGTAAAGACAGTAACCAGCGGCCACACTGGAGGTTGGATGTGGGACTTTTGGCGGATGAAGGGGTGTGCGAGCAGCTGAGGAAATATATTCAGAGCTACCTGCAGGACAATGACACGGGGGAAATGTCAGCAGCGGTGGTGTGGGAAGCACTGAAGGGGTGGTCAGTGGGGAGCTGATCTCGATCCGGGCCCATAGGGAGAAGGTGGACAGGGCAGAGATGGACTGACTAATAAAAGGAGATACTACAGATTGATAGGAGGTATGCGGAGACCCCAGAGGCAGGGCTTTTAAGGGAATGGCGGTGGGTACAGGCGGAGTTTAGCTTGCTGACCACAGGGAGGGAGGTGGAGCAGCTGAGAAAGGCGAGGGGGGGGGGGGGGGGTGTTGTTGAAAACTCACCACTATTCTTAGAAATCCCCCTATACCAAAACGGGCCGACATTCTAAATGGTGAACAGGGATTCTCACTCCCTGACTCCTATGCAGACTTTGGTGGGTGCTATTCAGGTCAAACTATATTTTCAAGTTATCCCCGGTATAACCCATATCTTCATAGAAGGTTTCATCTACTTACCACTTAGTAGCATCGGTCCTGGGTCCTGCATTGCTAAGTAAGTAAAGTAGACTTTGCAATAACCACTGTTTCAGGTTAAATTAAGTTATTTTATTATATTTTTTTCTTTTAAAAGCTGCAATCACTTTCTTTACAGAAAGGTAAAAAGATCTTGCTTCTGAATCCTTCTGGTTGGTTGAAGGGACCTTCAGGCCCAACTTGACAATCAATCTTCTTTTTAAAATCTGGTCTTCTTTAGATGTATTCGCTGGTGAGCTCGGTTGCTATGTCCTATCTTTCCCATGTACCGAGCTGGGAATCTCTGAGCTGACTCTGCCTCCTCTTTAAATTCTAGTCTTCCTTAGATGTATTAGCTTGGCTGCTATGTCTTATCTTTCCCATGGCAGAGCTGACTGCAAGCTGACTCTGCTTGCTTCTCTTGTTCCTTCTCTCGGAGTTCTGGTTGTTCCTGCTCTGGTCTCTGGGTTTATATTCTCTTTCTAACAGTTAAAGTTTTTATGACTTTATTGTAAAGTAACTTTTATTTCACTTTGATTGTAAAAAGTATCTTTGATCTAAACATTCTAATACAACTAAGTATTCATTTTGACATGACCTCCCCTCTCAGGTCTCTGATTACATTGTTTCCTTTGTGATGTTCAAAAATGCTTTGGTTTCAATAGGGGTGTAAATTTTGGTTTGGTTCCTGTCATTTCTATAGTTTTATTTTCCAATTGTGTCCCCAGCTCATAATTTTGACTTTGATTTTGGCTTTAAATTATGTTTCTCGTAGACCGATGGTCTCCAATTTTCTTTTAATTTACTTGGTGTTTGCAGAATTTCACACCTAGAATTGTCACCAAATTCAACTGAACTTCATCCTTTCCTTTCCAGCTGCTTACTAAGTTAGTTAATTTCAACAAAGGTGTGAAACATTGCTTTTAGCTGTATGCTAACATCCACTTGGTTATAACTTGAAAGGTTTACATTTATCACTCAACTCAACTGAAACCCTCATCCATGCTTTTCCAGATGCTTACGAAGATAGTTACTTTCAAATGAAGGTGTGAGCCATTGTTTTTAGCTTTATACAAAAATCCTGTTTGTTTGGGAGAAGGAATCTGCATTTTATAATCCTGCTCTTTGCAGCTGCTATTAACCCTTTGTGGGATCTTTCCCTGTATCTTCTCATGTTTCTCTCAGACCAGATATTGCCAGACTTCTATGTTTCAAATGACACATCTTTCCATATTTTCAATAACAGGGGCGATCTATGAACATGGAGAGAAGGCCAGCAGAACGCATGCACAGCAGTTTAGGAAGAGGAAGGCAGCTAGGGAGATATGGAAAGTAAAGAACGGAGATGGGAACCCGATTGGTGATTCAGTAGGGGTGAATAAGGCGTTTAGGGATTTCTACAGCAGGCTGTACAGGTCGAAACCCCCTACGGGGTCAGAGGGGATGAGGCACTTCCTGGAGGGGCTGACTTTCCCAAAGGTGGACAGGAAGGGGGTAGAAGGACAAGGGGCCCCAATCGGGCTGGAAGAGATAGTGGAGGGCTTGAAGGCCATGCAGGTGGGTAAGGCCCCGGATCCAGACAGGTACCCAGTGGAGTTTTCTAAAACGTTCCTCGGGGATGTTGGGACTGGTGTTGTTGAGGATGTTCAATGAGGCAAGGTAAAGAGGGGTGTTGCCCCTGACAATGACACAGGCAACGATTTCACAGATTCTTAAGTGGGACAAGAACCCAGAGCTGTGTGGGTCCTCCAGGCCGATATCCCTGTTGAATGTGGATGCCAAACTGCTGGCCAAAATCTTGTCCTCCAGGATCGAGGATTGTGTTCCAGACATTATTGGGGAGGACCAGACGGGGTTTGTTAAGGGTAGGCAGTTGGTGGCCAATGTAAGAAGGCTGCTAAATGTGATCATGATGCTCCCGGAAGGTAGGGAGGTGGAGGTAGTGGTCGCAATGGATGCAGAAAAGGTTTTTGATCAGGTTGAATGGGATTATCTGTGGGAGATACTGGGACGGTTCGGATTCGGGTGGGGCTTTATTGACTGGGCCAGGTTACTGTATCAGGCTCCTGTGGCAAGTGTACAGACGAATAGGACAACATCAGACTATTTTAGACTTCACTGGGGGACGAGACCTCTCCCCCCTGTTGTTTGCGCTGGCAATAGAGCCGTTGGCAATTGCTCAGAGAGCCTCGAGGGGCTGGAGAGGACTGGTCCGGGGGGGGGGGGGGGGGGGGGGGGCTGTATGATAGGTAAATGGCTTTTGCACTATGTTTATGGTTTCATGTATATTGTTTACTTTGTTGTTGTTACTATACCAAAAATACCTCAATAAAATGTTTATTAAAAAAAAAATTTTTATTAAAGAAAATTGATCAATTATGTGCAGATGCAATTTTATATAAATGCAATTCAGGATTATGTTTCCGAATGAAAGAATATCAGTGTATTTCAATTATATAATTTTAATGTTTTTAAATTGTTACAATTAGAATCAACGTACTGCAGAAACCAATCAGATTAGTTTTAGATATTGCAACTATAACAAATGAAATGCAACAGTAATAAATATACAATGGAAGGTGCACTTAAAGTGCTGGGAGATCTTAAACTCAAAAATTAGAACTTCTTTGAAATAGCATTCAATCTCCTATGTTAACTACAGCTTTATATTATATTTGAAATTATATTTTGAAGGTTATTCCTGATATTTGAAATTATATTTTGAAAATTATTCCTGCTTCAATCAAAGGTTTGCACTTAAGCTCTACTAAAAAAAAATTAAATCTGTTTTGAAAGATTTATATCTCATGCGCCATTTAATTTTCCTTCCCCCCCATACTCAGTTTTAAATTGATATAGCACACATACATGTAGAGCTGGTTTAATTCAGGCCATTCACTTTCGTATTACAAAAGCAAACATTCATCTCCTCTGACCTAAACCCCAAACAATGTCCAACCTTAAAATTGCTGAAATTAGACACATGTTGCCAAAGCTTTTTGTCTTCCACCCATCAGGACAATGCAAGAATGCCAAATTTCAAACAGTCGCAAAAATTTATACTACAGGGAAAAGGGATACCGATTGGTTGGAAATCAGACCTCAGCCAGAATCAACTTGCCAACCAAATCAACACCCTTTTCTCATGCAGTATAAAAATAGTTGCTTTCTTTGAAATTGGGCATTCTGGTGTCAGTCCCGATGAGCGCAAGAAAAGCTTTGACAGCGTCTCTCTTTTCAGCAATACCACACACTGTGCCGCCGAGCTACAACCTCTAACCTCCTTCAGCACTCCCAACACACCGACTCTGGCCTCCCTTTACCTTCAATCCTGCATTGCTAGACTTGACTTCAATCACCAAGGCTCTGGATTCCATCCCTATTCAGCACCTTCTAATCTTACGACTTGATCCATTTTTTCATCGCCCATTCCTAATATTGTGTAAGCTTTAGGTGTCCATGTTGTTTTCTGATTCTAGCTTGGATTGTACTGCTTTACATTTTTAAAAAAATTTATACCCAATTATTATTTTTTTCCAATTAAGGGGCAATTTAGCATGGCCAATCCACCTAACCTGCACATCTTTGGGTTGTGGGGGCAAAACCCATGCAGACATGGGGAGAATGTGCAAACTCCACACGGACAGTGACCCAGGGCCGGGATTCGAACCCAGGTCCTCAGCGCCACAGTCCCAGTGCTATCCACTGCGCCACCGTGCTGCCCTACAATTTCTTTTTTTAAATGACACCAAATATCTCTGATGTGGAGATGCCAGCATTGGACTGGGGTGAGCACAGTAAGAAGTCTTACAACACCAGGTTGAAGTCCAACAGGTTTATTTTGAATCACTAGCTTTCGGAGCACAGCTCCTTCCTCAGGCGAATCCTGAGGAAAAAGAAGCTGTGCTCCGAAAGCTAGTGATTCGAAGCAAACCTGTTGGACTTTAACCTGGTGTTGTAAGACTTCTTACTGTGCTCACCAAATATCACATTCAACTATTCCAATATGGTCAAAGTTTCCTGGGTCATTTGACAGCTGTAGCTTAGAGATGGGCATCATGTTCCAGGATGTTCTCTGCAAGTTGAGTGCTCCAAATTCTTCCTCCTCAGCTTCTCTATAACGCAGGTGAAATCAGCACCTCAGTAATATCAGGAGCCCCACCACACTTTCCTTCCTCACTATCCCAACAATCTTGGTTTTATGCATTGCAGTCCCAACATGTTTGCAGTATCCCTGCTGTCGTCACGCCGGTTGATGACAGCACTAAAACAGCAAAACATTCAGGTCGTTGTATTAGATTCGCACAATGGTTCTCACTTATTTAAACATACTTTTCCAGAATGAGTAGAATCTCATTTGTTGCTGGCTGGTTCACTGCCAGTAATACCACTCAATTGCTCTGGAATACAGAGTGTGAGATTAAATGGGTACGGCAGCACATGTTCACATACAGCAAATTATCCTGATGGATTGGAAACTTCTGCATTCTTTTAGACTAATTTGAAAAACTACATTCTCAACCTTACATATGCTGTATTATATAATTACACTGCACTGCTTTTATGACAAAGATTGTACCCGTTTCCTGTGGAAAGCAGAGTTGGATTTTCAATGCTCTCCATTCTGCATTGAAAGTATTGGCATTCTGAGATAACAGTTCCACTTATGAACTTATAACACTGGGCACCAACAGGCTCTTTGACCAAGAAAATCACAGCCCGAGCCCTCACTTAACATCCACTCAAACAAACACTTAGCAGCAAGTGCCACTGGAAAGTGATCAACTTTCCTTCCACCATCACCACCCACCCTCTCCTCTCCTCCTCTCCCCCCCTCACCCTGGCCCCAAAGAAATTCAAACAACATTCAGGATTGTGCAGGTTGATGCTTTTGGAGGTGTTGGTGATGCATTTTACTTCCATGTAATTTCTTGAGCAAGGCTAAAAAGTGATGAACTTATGGTGAAGTCTGTATTATAGAGGGGATATTAGAGGGTCAAGTCACAAGAAAGGTTGCAATATGGTCAAAAGAGAGGAGTCAAAAAGAAATTCAAAGTAATAACTCTGGATGAATTATTCTGGTCCGTGATAACTGCAGTGAACGTGGAGGTTGTAACCAACCAGAGTATGGAGCTGGAATAGGAGTGTACTTTTGAAGAGAGTCGAGACAGCCCAATCTGCTCATCATTTCAGTGTGTAAACGGAATAAGTCATGACCTTCGCCTTGTTGAAGTAGTCTATGCGGAATTGCTGCCAGTGGCCTGGCTTGTTGCTGCATTGCTACCACGTCCTCGCAATGACAGGAAGTAGAGGAAGGTGCTTACTCCATACGATATCATCACTACACCTGCAAAGAACTGTGGAAGAAGCACATTGTCATTAGACATGTCCAGCACAGTCGACAGATTTCTCTTCTTCCCCCTCCCACCCACTCTCAACCTGCCACTCCACCTCTCCTGAAGCTGCTGACTTGCACTGGGAGACGAATGAAGCAAAGGAAAAATTAGGGGGGGGGTTGGGGAGAGTTGGAAAAGATAATGAATGTTCCTAGTGGAAAGTAAATGAGGGGGATCTATTGTACTGTTTGCTGATGTTCATTCACTGTCTGGGCTCACAAACACGTGGCAATTTAGATGAGGCACCAGAGAGCTTCAGGTTTCCATGGAACTAAAATCACAAGCCAGTGAGTCAATGCTTAAGGATGGGGGAAAGAGGTAAAAACTGAACTAGATCTACCAGTAAAGCTTGTTAATTCTGACATAAGCATTGCGTCAGAATAATTTCATGACCTTAAACAGTTTACTGAGAAGTTGTTTTAACTTGGGTTTTTTTAATGTCCTTTTGAAAAGGTTGAAGGGTGGTCTAATCGAGATGCATAAAATGACAGATATTCAGTCAGATAGACCAGAACCACCAACAATTCTGTTTTTCCAATTAAGGGGCAATTTAGCGTGGTCAATCCACCTACCCTGCACATCATTGGGTTGTGGGGGTGAGACATGTGGTGATATGCATCACTGTAAATACGCAAGGGGCTAATTTAGATACACTAAGGCAGCACGGTGGCCTAGTCGTTAGCACAGCTGCCTCACGGCGCTGAGGTCCCACGTTCGATCCCGGCTCTGGGTCACTGTCCATGTGGAGTTTGCACATTCTCCGTGTTTGCTTAGGTTTCACCCCCACAACCCAAAAATGTGCAGAGTAGGTGGATTGGCCACGCTAAATTGCCCCTTAATTGGAAAAAATAATTGGGTAATCTAAATTTATATTAAAAAATATAAAATAAAAATTTAGATACACTACAACTAAGTAAACACTAGAGGGAGCACCAGAAACATCATGACATGCAGAC
Source organism: Scyliorhinus canicula (assembly GCF_902713615.1). Lineage (NCBI taxonomy): Eukaryota > Metazoa > Chordata > Chondrichthyes > Carcharhiniformes > Scyliorhinidae > Scyliorhinus > Scyliorhinus canicula. The sequence continues at coordinate 69,020,365 of NC_052154.1, read as the reverse complement.
ATACAGCTAATGAACACATAGAATAGGACACAGCCTATGGGCAGTCAAGACACCCAGAGGTGATACTACCACAAGGGGGCATTTACACAACCCAGATACAAGGACAGAGCACACATGCTCTTTCTCCAGGCAACACTCAGAGAAGGACAGGGGCAGATCAGATGCATCACACCCACCATGTGGCTCAGAGCAGACTGGTTAGTTAGACTGAGTTACTATAGCAAGATTAGCAGGAAAGTCGAACTGAAGTCGGAGAATTGTTAACTGTTCAATAAAATGTGTCAAACCTATCTCCAAATCCGAACCTTCCTTTGTCAGAGCATACATCAAGGAAGCAGCTTATGATACATGAAGAAGCATAACACAACAAGACCCATGCAGACACGGGGAGAATGTGCAAACTCCACACAGACAGTGACCCAGGTCCGGGAACAAGCCCAGGTCCTTGGTGCCGTGAGGCAGCAGTGCTAACCACTGTGCCACCGTGCTGTCTATCAACTTGTTTTTAAACGCACAAGAGGCCTTCATCAGAAGAATTGCCTTAACAACAACTACTAGTGAAAATTGCCAATCACAAATTGCCAAGTGTTTTTGGTAGAATGCATAATTTGGATCAACAAAATGCATATGTTGAATTTCTATGATCGTTACAAAGAATTAAAATCAAAATTGTCCCAAACTTGAATTATTGTATTTGTTGTTTTCCATGAAATAATTGTGTTCGTATCATAAATTTAAACTAAAATGCATTTAATTAAGACCATTTCTTCAGCTATTGATAGTGATAAAAATATAGTTTTGACTAGCACATTTGGATGAAACTATAGTTTAAACCATATTAAAAACAATAATCATCACAACTGCAAAACCTCTTCCGTGAACCAAAGGCATTAATCCTATAACCATAGAGTGGATTATACTATTCAAACAGGGTTATTTAGAGCACTAAGCCCTTTTAAGATGTAAAAAGTCTTAAAAAATTAACGTGTTCCGACTGGAACAGGTAAGAGATCCCAAATGAGACATTTGGAGAGCGCGGCATGTGGCTCCAAAACTACAGGTTGCCGACCATCTGGAGATCAGTTTTCCTCTGATGGGAAATTCAGAACAAGTTCCCGGACGAGAACACCAGAGGCGATTGTCTCCCTAGACGCAGAAAAGGCCTTCGACTCTCGAATGGAAGTATCACCTTGAGGTAATGGAACGGTTCGAGGTCGGAGCGGGGTTCATCGCCTGGGTGAAACCCCTGTACAATGCTCCCAAGGCGAGCATTCGAACTAACACCACCAGCTCGGAGTGCTTCCAGTTATAAAGAGGCACAAGGCAGGGAAGCCTACTGTCCCCGCTCCTGATTGGCCTAGCAATCGAACCGCTGGCGATAGCTCTGCCACACGCGGAAAGCTGGAAGGGCATTCAAAGAGGATTCAGAGAGCACAGTTTCACTCTATATGGATGACCTGCTCCTACGCGACTCTAAGCCATAGGAAGGACTGAAAGCAATCCTGCAGATCCTGAAAAAGAGTTTGGAACCTTCTCAGGTTACAAACTCAACCTCGGCAAGAGTGAGGCATTCACAGTGCTCCCTTTAAGGCTCCCTTTTAAAATAGCCCAAAATAGATTCTGATACTGGGGATCCAAATAGCCAGATCCACAAACAGAACTTGACAGGCCTGGTGGAAGAAGTCAAAACAGACCTGCAACGGTGGGACACACTCCCACTCTCCCTGGCAGGGAGAATGCAGATGGTCAAAATGAATGTACTACCGAGGTTCCTCTTCCTGTTTAGATCCATATCGATCTTCATCCCCAAGGCCTTCTTCCAAAGCATAGACAGCTTAATCAGGGCGTTTGTGCGTGTGGAGGGGGGCTAAGAATCTAAGAGTCCCCAAACCAACACCACAAAGGAGGAAAATTAAGAGTGGCCTGGCATTGCCAAACCTGCAATTCGACCACGGGGCAGCAACAGCAGAGTGAGTGAGGGAATGGGTACACAAACCAAACACCCCCAGAGACCACACTATTAGAGGACCTGATGAAACAGACAGTAATGAGGGGGGACTCTGCAGGAAAATATATGGACAGCTACTGGACAGAGCCCGAACACCATTAGACCAGACGGAAATGGGGGGGAGGGACAAAATGGGTTGGAGACTCCGGACTAAAGCACTGAGCAGGGCCAACTCCATCTCCTCCTGCACAAGGCTCAGCCTCATGCAGTTCAAAGCAGTGCACAGAGCACACCTTACCAGAACCCGAATGAACAGGTTCTTCCCGTAGGTAGAGGACAAATGTGAACAGTGCCAGAGACGCCCGGCCAATCACACCCGCTTGTTCTAAACTTGTTGGGTTCTGGACAGTCTTTTCTGAGGCAATGTCCAAGGTTGTGGGGATGAGGGTGAAGCCATGCCCAAATATGGCAACCTTTAGGGAATCAGAACAGAGCTACACCTGGGGAAGAGGGCTGACATCCTAGCTTTCGCTTCCCTAATCACACGCCGGAGAATCCTGCTCGACTGGCAATCAGCAACACCACCCACAGCTGCATACAGGCCGGCTGACCTATCGGAATTTCCCCATTTGGAGAAGATCAAATACACCATCCGAGGGTCAGAGGAAGGCTCCCTTACTGCTGGGGGGCAATTTGTCAGCCTGTTCCAAAACCTGTTCGAGGCCAACAACAACTAGTAGAGAGGAAAACTGAAAAGTAAAAAGACCAACACCTGCGATGCACATGCCAAGTCAGTCGGCAACAAAGTATAAACAGATAAAAGCCTGTGCACTCTACAGTAAGCAGAAACTAACAGCAATGTATATAGAATCATAGAAATAACAGTGCAGAAGGAGGCCATTCAGCCCATCGAGTCTGCACCGGCTCTTGGAAAGAGCACCCTACCTAAGCCCATACCTCCACCCTATCCCCGTAACCCCATCTAACCATATTTGGACACAAAAAAACAATAATCGAGAATCTTGTTAATATTCGCATATCCAATAGGAATCTTTGACTCAGAACTTGATTGGACATGCAAATTTAAATAATCTAATGAAGGAAGAATTATTCAGGTTGCTATATGTAGCGGACTTCCGTTATTGTATTTTAAAAATTGATGAAAAACTGTTAAATAAACGGCACAAGAAATTATTTCTGCCGAGGTGATCGGTGTGTCTACAGGCAATGCTGCTTCATTTGGCGGATACAGGAGACATTGTGACAATTTAGAATTTTGCGACAAGAGGGAATACAGCCAATTCCATTCAAATCTCACGTGTGACTGGTCCTGCTGACTCAATACAAATTGAAAATCGCCAGTCATTTCCTGTTCACTTTAACAGCTTTAGAAAACAGCTACATCAGAAATAATGTTTCAGCCAGTTCAAATGCTGATCATTCAGCTGGATTGTGCATGAACAGGAAATAAATGAAGCACTGCGTATCCAATCAAGATCAACATTGGAATAAGTATTTTATACATCTCACAATTTTGAATTATCATTTTGAATGATTTTAAAAATACCATTTGAAAGGCAAAAGTTAACTTAAAATACATGTAAACACTCACCGCAGCAGCTGCTCGATTGTTGTATCTGTAAGACCCTTTAATAGATGTTGGGTCAACTGATGATGCATTGGTAATGAAGGCAGTTAAGTACAAAACTGTAGCACCCAAGTTAAAATATAGACTCTACGGAGAGAGTGAAAAACAGATGTAAGTTGCCTCACAAGCTGCAATAAACACATTTAACGTATTTCTTTCTCATCTTAGACTGCCTGGGTCACAAATGCAAAATTAAAATCTGGGATTTTAAAGTTAAGGGATGTTTAAGGGAAGCAGAGATTTTCAAGTCCTGTGGAGTGTCACTATTTTTCATTCATGGGATGTGGGTATCACTGGCTGGGCCAGCATTTATTGTCCATCCTAATAACCCTCAAAATTAATGGCTTGCTAGGCCACATCAGAGGGCAATTAAAGTCAACTGTTTGATTTGATTTATTGTCACATGTACCGAGGTACAGTGAAAAGTATTGTTCTGTGTACAGCCCAGACAGATCATTCCATACATTAAAAAACATAGGACATACATAAATACATAGGCACAGGCATCGGGTGAGCAGATGGAGTGCAGTACTACCCAGTTGAGATGATGTGTAAAGAGATCAGTTCAGTCCACAAGAGGGTTGTTCAGGAATCTGGTTACAAAGGTGAAGAAGCTGTTTTTGAACCTGTTAGTGAGTGTTCTCAGCCTTGTGTCACCTGCCCAGTGGAAGAAGTTGAGAGAGAGAATAACCCAGGTGGAAGGAGTCTTTGATGCTGCCTGCTTTCCCAAGGCAGTGGAAGGTGTAGACAGAGTCAATGGATGGGTTCGTGTAATGGACTGGGTTGTGTTCACGACTCTCTGTAGTTTCTTACTGTCTTGGGCTAAGCAGTTACCATACCAGGCTGTGATGCAGCCCGATCGGATGCCTTCTGCAGTGCACCTGTAAAAGTTGGTAAGAGTCAATGTGGACAGGCCAAATTCGCTTAGTTCCCTGAGGAAGTATAGACGCGGTTGTGTTTCTTGGTTGTAGCGTCGACGTGGGCGGACCAGGACAGATTGTTAGTGATGTGCGCACCTAGGAATTTGAAGCTGTCAACCATCTCCAACTGGGCAACATTTATGCAGACCAGGGCGTGTACGAAACTTTGCTCAACTCCTTAAATTTTGTTGACATTGAGGGAGAGATTGTGGTCACGAAACTGGAGTCACATGTAGGCCAGACCTAAGACATTAGCAAACCAGATGAGTTTGTATTATGAACCAGGTGGGACAATATCATGGCCATCACTAGACTTTTAATTTCAGATTTTGATGGGAGTTCAAATTTCACCATCTGTCCTGGTGGGATTTGAACCCTTCTTCCCAGAACATTCCCCTGCTGGGTCTTTGAATTACTAATCCATTGACAATACAGTACTACTATGCCACTGCCTCCTACTCCAAAAAATCCTCCCCAGTTAAAAAATCCTCCCCATATCTTATGTAGTGCTACCTCCTGCTGTATAAAAGTGTTCACAGATAACCCTTTCCCAAATAGGTCTTCGTTCATGTATGAACCTAGCTGGAATGTTCAACCATAGGTTAGGCTAGGTTATGATGCCTCCCACCTTCACCATTGGGCCTCATGTTATCTCAGCTCAGATCATCTAACTCGGCATAACCTGAGCTTAATGCACAATTTTTAGCCAAGGTTTATGAAGACTCTGATGTTGAAAAAGAAAATTACTTTTTTTCATACTTTTTTTTAAATGTCTTATTTCAGTCGGAAGGCAAAACATAGGAATTGCTGCTGTGATCACCTAATAGATCAGCCGTTCTGCATGTATGTCAAAATCTCAAAATGAAACCTCTGAATAAATCCAGAGTTTAAAGGTACAGGCTACAGCCTGAAGTTTGCCATATTGATGGCTGCACCTCAGGATCCAGAGTGGACAAGACCAGGCGGCACTCTGGTCCCATTAGGTTAACACCCATTGAAGTGTCAATTTCAGCAAAGTTTATGAAGGGTTAAAACATAATTGTAAGCTTTCAGATTCTGCACCTACATATTAAATAATTTGCAGAGGATTTGGAAACTGGATTAATACAGCCTGCAATGAAGCAAATTTTATATCCAGATTTCCATGATGCCCACTTTGTTTTTTGGTCGTTCATCTTTTCCAGCTGCAAGCTTCAGGTTCTGTTAATGTAACATTTCATCTCAGGAGGGGAAGAAAACTCATCTATTGGGAGAAATATTATATTTTGAGGATCGATGCTTGATTTAAAAAAACAACTTGGTCAAAAAGTCTGACAACAACCGAATGTAATGATAAAGAATAATGTTCATTTTCACATATCGAATAAGAATCTTTCACTTAGAACTTAATTGGATACGCAAATCTAAATAATCCAACTCAGTAGATTGGTTGCTTTGCAATTTGTTGAGGTCTAGAGTTCTTTCTATGGAAGAACACTTGGTACAGCTACAAGCGTTATAAAAGCCCAATTGCATTCCATCTTGAGATTTCATCTCCATAACCACCCAGCAGCTGGGTTGTAAAGTTCACTCCTCCCTCAGTGCTAAGTACAGCCCATCTTATATTCTGTATACTACAAAAATAACCTATCACACAGCTTTAAAAAAATGTAACCAAGAACAATTGTAATGACAACATGGGTTGTGGTGCAATTCTCCAACCACTCCCTCAGCCAAGGATGGCCCCGTGTTGAGACAGACTAGATCTTCTGGGGCTGGTTTAGCACACTGGGCTAAATCGCTGGCTCTGAAAACAGACCAAGGCAGGCCAGCAGCACGGTTCAATTCCTGTACCAGCCTCCCTGAAAAGGCGCCGGAATGTGGCGACTAGGGTCTTTTCACAGTAACTTCATTGAAGCCTACTCGTGACAATAAGCGATTTTCATTTTCATTTCATTTTTTGAAGGAAAACAAGTTATCAAGGGATATAGTTGAAATGGAAAGGCTCCATCTGGGATTCAAAAGGTGATTTACTGAAAGGTCAAAAACCCCAAAAAGTGTGAAGCTCCATTACACAATAAAAAAAAATTAACACGGGCTTTGTACGATAAACCAGAGTACAGAAAATAAAATCAAAAAAACTAAGCAGTGAAAGTGGCTATTTGGCCCATTGTGCTGGCTCGTTGAAAGAGCTACCCAATTAGTCCTAGTGCCCTACAACTTCCCCCGCCCCCAAGTATACATCCAATTCCCTATTGAAGGTTACTACTGAATCTGCTTCTTCCACAATTTCAGGTGCATCATTTTTATGCCTCAAAAATCTCCTCATATCGCCTCTTGATCCTTCATCAATTACTTTCCAAGAAAATATGGCACGGAGAAACAAGTGAGTTCAGCCAGAATACTATCATGTACTAGCACTACTTTGGCGAAATTAACTTTTATGGCGGTGGGAATTTTTGAATCTCGGGAACCGATTAACTGAAGTAAATTGTTGGGTGACTTGCTGCCTGTTCACTGTAGTCGCAGATCCCACTTGTTTCACTTATACTGGGAGTACCATTTATATAGATTTTCTACTTTTTGAAAGGGAAATTCAACCTACCAGATGCAGCCAAGGCACCATTGGCAGTTTAGGTGTCAGGCTCAACAAGTAGAAGGTAAAGATAACAACGGTGAGTATCCATAGGAAGATGGCCACAAAGATCACCCATCCAAAGGCACCATCACCAGTGGAGATTGTTGAACCAGCAATCAACGCCCACACCAACAAACCACAAACCTGCACAGAACAAAATAAAACATATAGAAAAAATTATACGAGTTTACATAGCATCTTTTACTCAAGGTGTCACTAAATGCTTCACAGTCAATGAAGTACTTTGAGATGTAGTCACTATGCGAAGAAACACAACCACTTTCCACACAGCAAACGCCTGCAAAACTGCAATGAGCTAACGCCCAGATAATGTGTTTTAGGAACGACGGCAGTTGCACCAATGTTGGCCAGGACACTGGAAATAAACCCCCTGCTTTCCTTCAAAACACTGTTACAAGACCTTCTACGTCCACTTTGGATTATTGATTTGTCTGAAAGACAGGGGGGGGGGGTTCACCTTGATTATAATGCTCAAGTCTTGGAATTTTTTTAAAGTTTAGAGTACCCAATTATTCCCCCCCCTCCCCCCCACAATTAAGTGGCAAGTTAGCAAGGCTAATCCACCTATCCTGCGTATTTTTTTGGGTTGTGGGGGCGAGACTTACGCAGACTCAGTGGGAATGTGCAAACTCCACACAGACAGGTGACCTGGGGCCAGGACCGAACCCGGGTCTCAAGTCTTTGGAATGGGATTGAACCCATAGCCTTCTATAACTGAGCCATAGACGACACTCAACACAAAGCTGAGAATAGTAAGGGCTTATTTTCTTTTGCTTGGTATAACAGAACTTGAGAATTGCTGAAAATAACGAGACTTGCTGTCAAAACCTTTAAGAAACAACAATTTATACTGCAAGAGGGTGCTGATTGGTTGGCAGGCAAGTGGAATCTGATTGGCAAAGGCTTAGCCATGAACAATGCACAGTTAACTGCCAAGCTTTTTGTGTAAATTCAAACTATACAATTTAACGCCATCCTGCGTTATGGAAATGAACCTTGGCAAAAACCACAGCATCTCTCTCTCTCTAAGCCTTGGAGGACAGCATTTGTTTCCTCCACCACCTAGAGGGCAATGTGTGGAGGGAAGAGATTCCAAGTATGTATGATCAGATTGAGATGGTCTTTCTCACCACAGTCAAACTAAGTCTTGGTGCTTGCTTGAAAGATCTGGCGATACAAGCTGGGGCAGGGAGGGGGGTGGTCCGCTTCCCAAACCTACCATACTATTACTGACCGGTGAATGTGGAGAAGGTGTGGGGCTCGGTTATGATGGAGGAGGGCTCATGTAGGGGGTCAGGATTGAGGGCTTTGGTAATGGCACCGCTAGCGACGGCTCAAGGTAAGTATTCGGTGAGTCCAGTGGTGGTTGCCACTTTGATCTGGAGGCAGGTTAGATGGCACTTTAGGCTGGGGGCTGTGACGGGGCATTGGGGTGGGGGGGGCAGAGAAAATGCCGATTAGGGGGAATCATGGGTTTGAGCCAGGGATGATAAATGAGAGGGGGATTAATGAAATTAAAGATGTTTCTTGGGGGCTTGCGAGCTTGGAGGAGCTGTGAGAGAAGTACAGGTCGGCTCAAGATGGGTTTAGGTTCCAGCAGGTTTGAGATATTGTAAAGAAGGTTTCCTCGACTTTCCTGACACGCCAGGCTCCTCACTGTTGGAAGCAGTGCTGTCGGCGGGAAGGGTGGGGGGGGAGGACCGGCATGTTATGGGAGGATTCAGGATGAGGCTAGGGTGTCTTTGCAGAGTGTTTATGGTGAAATGGGAGGAAGAGCTGGGGAATGGGGGAAATGGAACAGGGACGATGGTGTGAGGTGCTGCAAAGGGTGAACGTCTCAACCTCGTGCGGTAGGTTGGGGCTGATACAATTGAAAGATGCGTATAGGACACTACTCACAAAATCAATGATGAGCCGGCTGTTTTGGGGGGGGGGGGGGGGGAAAGAGATGTTGGACAGTAATGGGGGAGGGACCCCTCAAACCATGTTCATGTGTTTTGGTCCTGCCCGAAGCTGGAAAGGTACTGGCGGAAGGTATTTAGTAATTTCTCTTGGTGTTGCATATGGATGTGGAGCTTGGTTTCCCCAGAAGCCATCTTTGAGGTGTGGGACCAGTCCAAGGTGTGGGGATAGACGTTTTAGCATTCATCTCACTGATCGCTCATAGGTGGGTCCTGCTGGGGTGGAGGTCAGCTTCTCCGCCCTGTGCCTTGGCATGGCAGGGGGACCTGCTTGAGTTTTTGACCCTGGAGAAGGTGAAGTTTGAGCTGAGGAAGCGAAGGAAAGATTCTACAATTCTTGGGGTTTATCATGCACTTTTGGGAGATGGTTGCCATTAAATGCTTGGGGGGGGGGGCTTGTTGGTGTTTTGTAATACAAGTTGATATTTTAGGTTTTACATTGTTGTGGTTGTTTTGTTGTTGTTTTCTTATATTTGGTATGGAAATTGCAGAAAATATGGCCAATAAAAACATTAAGAAAAAAGATAGATCTGGAATGAGGCATTCTTCCAAATCGCTTTGAAAGTCTGCTCAGGGAACAATCCAACAGGATCTCCCATCTCCCTTTCCCTGCAGGGCCTCTAGGACATTAAGTGCAGACCATTACTGAACGGTCAAAGGTGTTTTTCTGCATAAACCTTTCCATGATGGACAAGTAGCATAACCCAGTCCAACTGCTTTGAAAAGTTTCACAATAACATGGCCAAACCCATTCTTCACGAAAATAAGGAAGCTCAGCACTTGGGTGTGTGTGTGTGTGTACCCAAGGTCATTGCACAGCTTGACATAACTGCACACAAAAGGTGGCCACCAGGACAAGGGCAATGTTGGGCATATCTTTCCCTCCCCCTTTATCTAGTGATTATTACATCTTGACCCTGCAATCACAGTCCATTTTAAACTTCTAGATAAAGCAGGTGGCGGCTCGGGTGATCACCCTGGTGTAGATGTGAGGAATGGGCCCGACATGCACGATATAAAAACAACACTAAGAGCACATCACACCTGATGACCAGGTTCTCACTTGCAATGGAGGGAGAGTGTTACTCCCACGTTCCCAGTTCAGCAACGTGCTCCTTCTAGTTTTTAAAAAGCGGGCACCCAGGCCTTTCTGAACCCTACCGCCAACACCTTGGGAGGCAATTTGACTGGATGGTGAGGGGGACAAGGATTGATTAGCTCTGCTACCAAAGAACATGGCCTCAGTGTGATTTGCCATGACTCCCGAGGCTTATTTGAACTGGTTGCATAATGAAAGCAAAATACTGCAGATGCTGGACATCGGAAAGAAAAATAGAATGTGACAGACCTGCTGGGTTTTTCCAGAATAGTCTGTTTTTATTTCAGACTGGTTGCAGTACCTAAATCTGTACATCAATGCTAGATCCAAGCAGAAGACGGCGACATCGTCCATGTACGGGGGGAGCTTTGATCAGGGGGCTTCTGCTGCCCACAATTTCCAGCCCTCTTCCTGATAGATTGTACATAACATTTGATACGGCACACACCAAACAAGACCAGACAAGGAAGGGAGACAGGGAATAGCCTCTCTGGACTCCAGATTGATTAAATTCCCACCGATTACAAATACCGACTTATCCAACTGCAGAGTCCCTACCCAAACCCCATTTTGGAGAACACATTCATCATTAGGTGTGCAATATTCTCTCAAAAGCCTTCTCCCAATCCAAGGTGATGAAGCATGTGTCCACTCCCCTGTCCAGCACACAGCCTTCTGCTACTTGAGGGTATAATTGCCTATCAGAGCCTATCAGAGCTCTTCCTTCCAGGTACAGTACCAATTCCAGAGCAGATTTGACCCAATTGGCAGTGACCTTGGACAGAATTTTGTAGAGCCCGTGGTCAGCAGTAAAATGTGCCGCCAATGTCTAAATTTCCTCTCCTTTCACTTGTAGAATAAGGTGATCATGGATCCTAGATTAGTACAAAATGTTATCGGGGAAATGTATTCTAGTATGTAGTTTAAATTTTAATCTCATTCATTTAAACATGGCCTTTTTGCCCCCACTTTCTGCATTTTAAAGGAGAGTGGTTTGTACAAAGTAGAAAGCATTCATTAGGACATGTCCTCTTAATTTGAGGTCACATTACAGCTGTGCTCAAGATGTAATTAGTGTCAGGAATAATTGACACTTCTTTTTAAATATTACTCAATGATTTTTGTAGAATCCTTACCGTGCAGAAGCAGGCCATTTGGCCCATTGAATCTGTACCCTCCCCCCCCACCTTGGTTAAATAGCCTATTGTTGCTCAGGGGCATAGGACTGACAGCATCTATAGCCACTGACTTTGGCAGACACAAGACACAATATTTTAAAACTGCCCTAAATGAAGCATTTGGTGTTTATAAATCCTTCATCATAAAATAACGAGGCACAAGAATCAAACCGTTCTTTAAGGACTGATTCTTTCTCCTCCACTCCTGCATTTCTATTGTCAAACTGCTGCAGTGAAAACACTGGCCTCAGTGTTGCAATTTTCATTAGGCTTGTAATGTGTTGTCATAGTGCATGACGTGCTTCAATAAGCTTCCCTTGTCACTACAAAAAGTCTCTTGAAATGTAATCCTATGTCATCAGGGCATTGTTGTTCCTTAGAGTGCAACAGCATTAATTTGTAAAGTGCAGAAATGAGCCCAATTTATATCACAGCGAGAATAGCAGTATGAGGCATTACAAGCATTAATGGGCTAATGAGGCAAAAGTCAAATCGGGTTTCCCACTTAAACCCATTCTCTGCTGGAAAATGCTCGTGTGTGGATGGTGGGGTGGCCAAAATGTGATGTCCCCTTTAATCAAACCGTTCAACCAGCACTTAAATGGAGGTACCATAGAGCACTGTACCCTCCTCTCTGAATGGACAAACTATTTTCATTTCATTCTGCCCCTTACACAATCCAGCCTGAAGCACATGTCAAAATCACCATTACTAGCTTAGAAATGAGGATCAGAATACTAGAGGGGAAATGTAAACTTTAAAAAAAAGTTGACTTCTAATTCATTTACTTTCAAATGCACTAAATACCAATACAAGACTCATGATTATGTTTTGAGAGTCTTCTCCAGATTATATTATTATTTTTCCTAATTTAGAGTAACTAATATTTTTTTTTTCCAATTAAGTGGCCAATCCGCCTACCCTGCACATCTTTGGGTTGTGGTGGCGAGACCCACGCAGACACGGGGAGAATGTGCAAACTCCACACGGGCAGGGACCCGGGATCGAACCCGGGTCCTCAGCGCCATGGGGCACCGCCCAAACTCCAGATTGTATTTATTTTTTTAAATTTAGAATACCCAATTCATTTTTTCCAATTAAGAGGCAATTTAGCATGTTCAATCCACCTACCCTGAACATCTTTGGGTTGTGGGGGCGAAACCCACGCAAACACGGGGAGAATGTGCAAACTCCACATGGACAGTGACCCAGAGCCGGGATCGAACCTGGGACTTCGGCCCCGTGAGGCAGCAGTGCTTACCACTGCGCTGCCCAAGATTGTATTTAAATGTGGTCCTAACAAGACATTATCTTTTAACATCAGGTGTTTCCTCCCCCTCAGACCACAAAAATGAATATGTTTTCATGGATGCAAATCAAGTCCTTCATCACTTCTATTGTTGTTAACGTACAGGAAGTTTATGTAGCTGATTACTAGACCAATAAACCAGATGTGGAAAATCCCCTCAGTTGTGACATTGATCTTAATAATTCTGATATTTTGTGGATTTGCACCCAGTAGTGGAAGAGCTATGTTTTTTTGATGTTAATGTGCTACATGTTGCCATCTCCTATACATTATTGCATGCCTACATTGGCCAATGGCAATGCAACAATATGGGGGTAGCACCTGTTCTCCAAACTTCTGCCATTTGCGCAGTGCATAACGCAAAGTTTGTTGTTGAATTTAATAATGAAGTGTGGATCAAATACAAACAGATTTGCAAAAGCAGATGGGCCTGTATAGTTGCACTGAACATCAGTGCTTATTGTGCCAATTGTTTTAAGATCTTACAGATGTTTACTAAGATGACACACTTCAGAGAAGATCAGGTTTCCCTGTCATCTCCCCCCCCCCCCCCCCCCCCCCCTTAAGGGTTCCTGACCTTCCACAAGGATATTTCCAACTGAATAATTCCCAGTTCAAGCATGACTGGAAGCACTGTACAAAGCTCCATTACAAAGACAACAGGCACAGGACATTGGAGTTGGAGCACTTGTTCAACTGCTACTTAAAATAAAACTCATTATGCCAGATACTTTGATGCCATGTCACTTGAGCCCTCCCATTTAATGCCAAACAATATTGTTTTGTTGCAGAGCTCATTGCAGGTCGTAGCCTCTCCAACAGGTAGCAGATGTCTTTTTAAAATTTTAATCATCCATCAGGAGGGATCCATTTTCATTTTAAAAACAAGTACAACAACAGAAAGGTTGTTGGAAGATGAGGGCAGATGAAGAAAAACTGAAACCAGCTTAGTTAAATAAACATGAGACATCAGCTAAAAACTAGAGGGGAGGGAAATCACGGGGCAGCTACTGTGATTCCTATTTCTATTGCCTTGGACTTATTCTCATTAACTTAGCATGGAATCCTTCAAAGATCCACTAGAGAAACATCTCCTCCTGCTTCAGATTCCATGCCTAAGGGGGCATTGGCAATCATGGACTTCCATTGGATTGGTCCATGATTATTCCACTTAGCAAAATACTGCAATGGTGTCCCATTGCCTTCTGCAGTATAGCTGACCAGGAAATCCTCCTGCTAGCAGATGTATTGGAACGGTTTACAGGATCATAATTACAATGTTTGGCTGTTACATGAATGTATCTTCCATGGCCATCAAGTCCTGAAGTGGAAGAACCGCTGCCACATGGTGCTGAGAGCCCTGGGTCGATCCTGGCCCTGGGTCACTGTCCGTGTGGAGTTTGCACCTTCTTCCAGGTGTTTATGTGGGTCTCAACCCCACAATCCAAGGATGTGCATGATGGGTGGATTGGCCACACTAAATTGCCCCTTGGAGGAAAAAAAAAATTGGGTACTCAAAGATACAACATGGAATTCCAAAAGGAAGATCGTAAATGACCAACTTTATTGAATCAAAAACAGAACATGCTGGAAAATCCTGGCAGGCCTGACACCATCCGTGGGGAGAACACAGAGCTAATGTTGAGTCTGGACCCCTATCCAATATTGAATACTTTGAACAGCAGGAAACGTATAACACACACAAGATCAGTGGTACCAACCTTTTTAGTCACACGGCACACTTCACCGAGACAATTCCACAGCATACACACTTTTTTTCAGCTGAATCGATTGCTCATGAACACCCCATAATGTAGTAGCAAACCAACAGTGGCCAATCAAGGGGCGGGCACAGGGTGCACCCCAATTCAGCAATCCACAACACATCAAGTGTTTCCTCATTGTGTGCGTAGCCACTCTGTGTGGGTGCACAGTTTAAAACAGCATTTGGACTGAACTTCAGTTTAATTCAAAGCTGTTATATCCAGTTCAACAATAGGTATTAGACATGACGATATAGCAACCAATACTAATAAAAAACATTATCACACTGGAATATAACTGATGCCCGCACTATATGAAAACAACCATTCTTACATTTTGTGCATGCGAGGTTTAAAATTTGTCCTCAACAAGATGCATATCTTTTATTTGTTCTCTTAACAGAGTTTGCAATGGCATCATTTTGTTACACTCTGTAATTCTGTTACATATCCCTGCTGTGTGCCAAATAGGTCCACTATATTCAATATTAGATAATGACTACACTATTTAATTCTAAGGGGGGGGGGTGAGAAGGATTGCTTCATTTTTATTCTATGACCCGTTTTAGGTTTTCTATTGTTGGGTTGTTCTGTTTTATTTTGTATGGTGAAAATTATGAAAATATGGATAATAAAAATCTTTTCTAAAAAAGATAATGATTACATACTTTACCAAGATTGTAGATTTTTAAGTTGGGTGCAAGAACACCATGTACTATTGGAATTTTCAACCATAATATTTGCTACCTTGCTTTACGAGTGTATGAAGATGATTAGCTGAAAAGGTATTAGAATAAATACTTGAATACTCGCCAGAGGTGTGGTGATCCTCAGGTTAAACCACTAGCATCAGCTCTCCTCCTCAAATGGGAAAGCAGCCTATAGTCATCTGGGACTATGGCAACTTTACCTTTAGAATATAAACAGGTGCATATATTTCCCCACCATCTTACTGTTTTGTATCGTTGAATACACTTTGATTAAACTATACATTCTGTCTGAATAAATCAATAATCCTGGGGGCGCGGTTGGGACATTTTGCATACGTTCAATGAATGGCCAATTTTCACCAGGTGCTCAGAGTCTTGGACCCAGTCTCCAAAATCCAGGCCTAAGACAAAAAATGAAGGCTCCCAGGGAGAGCCGCAGTTTCTCCGGGGATTTTCTCCATTGAGGATTTGACCGCCTCGCCTGATGCCTCCGGCTCCATGGCAACAACTATGGCCTCTCCCGCCCGTTTCCCCCCAACCCCGGCCTCAAACTGGAGCAGGAGCACACTCACCTTTTCAAAATCAAAGATGCAGGTCGCTTGCGAGCTACCCCGATAATCCTTTCCCCAAACCAGTCTATGTTTTACAATGTTCTGATTTTCACAAAGCAGCTCAACAATAGCTCCACACTCCTGCTAGTTGAAAACATTCCGTCCAACACAAACCAGCTCCATCAATTCCCATCATCAACACACAGGGAGCGTTTGCACCCTCTCGTAATGACATGACCAGTGTATATTGCCCACTCGGAATCAAGTTCATTCAAAGCACAGAATAGGAAACATGCTGTGGAAATGTTGCTTTATTCCAACGCATTGAAAGTGAAGCATGTTAAAGAAAAACTGCCAATGAAGGAATAAGTTGCTCACAGTCAGGCGAACCAGTCACCGGTGAGTGAAAAATCAATCCGTTGAATTTGATATTTGGTCCCAGAATTCAGCACAGCTGCAAGGAGGGGGAAAATGATCTTTGCACCTTGCTTTCAACTAAAGATTCCTTTGTGCTTATAACAAACACCTCAAGTTTGTTGCTATTATAACTGAGGAGGGATAGGCGAGGGGGTCACAGCAGGCAGCTGTTGGGAAAAGGTTTTGAACACAGCATTCAAGCTGCAACTACTGTGGGAGCCAGGCAGTCGCCGAGAGAGAAAATATTGGGACTTGTCGGGTGGCTTGGTGCAAGGGCACATGTGCAGGAATGTTGGCGGCTGTGACATACTTGCACCCTTCTCGCGACACACCAGTTGGGAATCATTACACTAGATGCAATATTTTTCTTTTTATAAATTTACAGTATCAAATTCTCCCCCCCCCTAAAAAAGGGGCAATTTAGCATGGCCAATCCACCTAACCTGCACATCTTTGGGTTGTGGGGGTGAGACCCATACAAACACGGGGAGAATGTTCATGTTCAAACTCCACACGGAGAGCAACCCAGGGCCGGGATCGAACCTGGGATCTCAGCGCTGTGAGGCAGCAGTGCTAACCACTGTGCTGCCCCCCACCAGATGCAATATATTTGGATTCCAAAAAGCGTTTGCTCAGATTACCCCATAGTACACTCATTACCAAGGTCAGAAAATGTGGAGTCAGGGGATAAGTCGTAGAATTAACAGCATTGGTTACAAAACAGACAGACAGGGATTGAAAGGTAGTTACTTGGATTGGCAAGTGACAGGAAGTGATGGATGGGTGCTGGACCATTGTTATTCACCATTTACAAGTGACAGGAAGTAATGGATGGGTGCTGGACCATTGTTATTCACCATTTACAAGTGACAGGAAGTAATGGATGGGTGCTGGACCATTGTTATTCACCATTTACAAGAGCCACTTGGACTCCAGAATTGAAAGTACAATTTCAAAAATTGTGACTGACAGCAGTTTAGAGGGCATGGTTAATGTAGAGAACAACAACTGCAAAATAAAAATACAGGATTACTAAATTTGTAGAATGATCATGAATGAATGGTAATACAAGTGAAAGTGAGGAAATACATTTTAGTTGGAAGGCGGCCATGAACTTTGGGAAAGTAAGTGTCCAAATTGTGCAGAGGAAGATGGGCATTGGAAGTGGTGGTGGATAAAATAGCATCACAGGCTAATGAGGCCATAAAAAGCAAATAAGCCACTGTCGTCCTTTTCTAGATGACAAGCAGAGAAGTCATGTTAAACTTGTATAGAACCTTGGGTTAGACCACACGGGAATGCTTTGAATAGCTCTCGTCTCTGTACCCATGAAAGATGTAGAAGCAGCCGAGAAGGTGCAAAACTGATTGACTGAAGTGATGCCAGAATGGAGAGGTGATACCCATCAGAAAAGATTAAACAGGCTGGGGCTCTTTTCTCTAGAAAACAGAAGGCTGAATGGTGACCTGATTGGGCCTTCAAAATGATGAAAGGGTTTGATGGGGTGGACAGATGTTTCCACTTCTGGCCAAGAGCAGAATCAAGAGCCATAAATTTAAGATGGTCATTAATAAATCTAATAGGAGGTAACTTCTTTACCTAGACATTGTTAGAATGTGGAACGCATTACCACAGGGAACAGTGAGATGAACAGCATAGATGCACTTAAGGGGAACTAGATCAGCACATCAGGGAGAACAAAGTAGAGTGTTACATTAGAGGGGTGGAAGTAAGTTCATTTGGAGCTTAAACACTGGCATTGACCTGTCGCTTCGAATGGGGTGTGTTCTGGAAACTAATACTTTGCAACTTCAAATGATTGCTCATTTCTTCTGGTAGGCAATTAATAAGAATGGTACATTCCAAGTCACGGCACCACATACTTGGGGTCAGCAAATAAAGTTATAGAATTGATGCTTGTTTGGAGTTTAAAAATTACATTAATTGCAAACCAAACAATTGCCCTTATACGCACAAAGCTATTTAGAAGGCTTCGGTCAGCTTTGTAACACAGGGTGATTGCATTCAAGTAAGTTTGCTGTTCCCAGACTTCAGTGAAACACAATTGGGTTTCAAAGTCCATACAAGGAAGGAATGTGGCACAGGAGAATGTTTAACACACCTTTGTTAGCTGATAACTGACATTTTGAAATTCCTATTTCTCATTCTCTGACTCACTTAGGCAGAAGTGTAAGCATCTATTGGACAACTGGCATCCTCTACTAATTAACTATTTAATCTCTACATAGATAGGTAGCCTGGATGACTCAATCTTTGAAGTGGTGCACATTTGCCAGATACATAGAATTGTGGGTAAGTACAATCAGAGTAATTGTATAACAAATGAGGGCAGTTGACAAATGGATTGAAAGCGAATGCTAAAATAAGTTGGTAGTCAGAAAAAAAACCAATCTCCCAAAATTAACTTTGAAGTGAATAATATGGAAATAGAATAAAAATGGTTTACAAGGGGAATGTGAGAACCTTAGGATAAATGGGAAACTATTCAGCCTCTGTTGCTATTGGGGCAGGGGGACGATCCCTCTCGATACGAACTGGATCGGACTCATCGGTCGTGGAGGCCTATACCAAAGGAGAGTGAGCTGCCTAGAGTAGTAATTGTGTGTTTCCAGGAGGTACAGCGTGAAGGAGAAGGTCCTGTGCTGGGCAAAGCAGAAGGAGGTGGTGCAGTGGTCTGGAGCTTGTATATGCATATACCAGGACTTTACGGTGGAGCTGGCGAGGAGGCCGGAGGCCTTCAGGGTGAAAAAGGCACTGTACATCAGCAAGGTGCAGTGCGGCATAGTATATCCAGCGAAGCTGAGGGTGACCTACAAATCCAAGGACTTTATTTTGGGACGGCGGAAGCAGCGAGGAGTTTGCGAAGGCAGAAGGACTGTGGCAGAATCGAGAAATGGGACTGAGTGGGTCGTGTACGGATGTAGCCTCATGTAACTTTATTTTTTCATTGCGTGTTGGTGTATGTACTAAATGAGTCGATGCTGTATATTTGGACAAGTCAAGAGTTGGGGCTTTCATTTGCAATGATGGTTCTTTGGGGCTTGGGTGTGTATGCGGGGGTTGTGTGCTAAAGGGAATTTCTTGGTTTTCCTGGGACCGGGCAAGGGGGAAGGAGACCCGGGCGGGGGCCTCCACGCTGGCCAGTTTAAGCCAGCCAGTGAACGGGAATGAGGTGGAGGGAGGGGCTGCGGCCATCGGAGCCTGGTAGAACAGGTTTCGGTGAGTCAAGTTGGGGGAAGGAGTTTACAAGAGGAAGTGGAGGGGGGGGGTGCGGTGTCTACAATTCATGGGTGTCATTCACTGTACTCTTTTCGGGGATTGGATGGCGTTGAATATTGGGGGGGGGGGGGGGGGGGGGGGGGGGACTGTTATGTCAATGGTGACCATAGGCAATTCCTGATTCCTTTTTTCCTCCTTGTGAGGTTTTGTTTTATTTGATGCTTATATTGTCAGGTGGGCCATTGTTGTTAATAAGGGGATAGGCACTGTATTTGTTACCATTTACTGTTTGTTGGTGGGGTGTAATTTCTGAAGAAAATGGAGAATAAATATATTTTAAAAAAACTATTCAGCCTCTCAAGTCTGTTGACCATTCAATCAGGTCATTGCTGATATGAATGGCCAGAAGCAAAGAAACTGCATGTGAGGCTGCAATTAACTCAATCATGGACCACATCATATGCGCCCCCCCCCCCCCCCCCCCCAAATGCTTCTAGCCCTTTGGACCATTTTAATGTTACCTTTCTAGCCTCAGCCCAGTCTGCTGGTTGAGCACCAACTGGAAAGAGCTCCAGAAGATCTCCCAACTGACCAAGGTGCCCGTCATGGTATATAGACACACACACACACAATGATATACAGACAAGCAGCTAATGGACACAGAGAACAGGACATGACCAATAAGCAGGCAGGACACTCAGGGATGGGATCTGACTATAAAAGACATGAGGCACTCACTCCACCTCTTTCCACTGGTGAACATCTAGAGTCAGTCAAGGGTGTTGTTACAATCTCACACCTCCACCACGTGGCTAAGAGCTAGTCTGGTTCAGTCAGACAGAGTAACCACACTTAAGTTAGCAGAGAGTCAAACTCACAGAGAACTGTGCTAACTGTGCCATTAGTTCAATAAACCTGATTGAACTAACTTCAAGGTCTGGAGTATCTTTTTGATCTATGCTGCATCCAGTTGCAGCCAGTGTACCTAACATGACACCAACCACCATCACAAAGAGCTGCAGAAGATCTCCTGACTAACCGTGCAGCCAGCCACCATCACTGAACTCCTCAAAGCCAGTTTGATTTTAAAAGTTGAGTCCAGGAGTCCTTTCTGTTGATTTCCTTTGTTCCCATTTATTTTATTTTATTATTTTTGATCCATGGACCCATAATCATTTTTGATCCGTGGACCCATAATTGGATCGTGTCTTTAAGCAGAAGAGTGCTTTCCAGGACAGTGTTCCTAGGTATGTATTTTGGAGAGGAGAAACCAGACTAGTCAGCACCAAGCGTCTTAAAAACCAGTTTTGGAAGAAGTTGATCATTTCAATTATAATTACTGTTAGTGATAAAAGTTACTTGCGTTTAAATTTTAAAACAAAATCTAATTTCACCTGTGTTGAGACTCCGGGATAAGTGGGGCTGGAGTTGACCGTGCACTAGCCTCGGGAGTTGTAAAAGCCTGACGAGCAGTCCGAGCACAAATCAGATTGTGCTGCATAGTCATTCATTTCAAGGATTTTGGGGCTGTCTCCAACCAGAAACTCATCTGGACTGAACTCTGCCACGAAGCTTACGTCCTCTGGAATCAAAGGTAAGTTTATAGAAAGGCCCAGTATGCTCAACTCTGGCTTTGCAAGAGTTATCTAATTCGTCCCATCCCCCTATTTCCCCCCCCCCCCCCCCCCCCCCCCCCCATTGCTCTACCAATTTCTCCCTTCGAGTATTTATCAAATTCACATTTGGAAGCTACCACGGAATGTACTTCCACCACTCTTTCAGGTACTGTATTCCAGTCATTGTGATGCTTGCATCTAACAAGAAGTCACCTTGGTTTTTTGCCTTTAATCTGGATTCTTACTCTTATGATGTTTGAATAAGTTTCTCCTTATTTACTCATCAAAACCCTCGATTAATTTGGATAGCTCAAAATCCCCACTCAACTTTCTCTGCACTAAGGAAAACAATCCCAGCTTCACTAGTCTCATCACTGAGTTGAGGTCCCACATTTCTGGTACCATTCTAGTAAACGTCCTCTGCACCCTCTCCAATGCCTTGACTTTCTTCCATGTGTCCAGATATTAGACATTACTCCAGCTGGGGCCCAAGCAATATTTTGTATCGGTTCAGTATAACCCTCTTCACATCTGTACTATATACCTCTATTCATAAAGCTAAGAAACCTGTTCTGCTGCCCCCAGATCGCTTTTTAAATTGTCCCATTTATTTGAAACTGCGTCTCGCTCTCACTAAAATGAATCACTTCACACTCTCGGCTTTGAGCTGGATCTGCCATCATCCATTTCACCAATCTATATCCGCCAAGTCTTTTCCATTTCATAGAATCATACAATTAACAGTGCAGAAGGAGGTTATTCAGCCCATCGCCTCTGCCCTGGCCCTAGGAAAGAGCACCCTACTCAAGCCCAAACTTCACCCTATCTCCGTAACCCAGTAACCCCACCTAACATTTTTTTGTTTGGACACCAAGGGCAATTTAGCATGGCCGATCCACTTTACCTGCACATCTTTGGACTGTGGGAGGAAACTGGAGCACACGGAGGAAACCCACGCAGACACGGGGAGAACGTGCAGACTCCAGAGTGACCCAAGCCAGGAATCGAACCTGGGACCCTGGAGCTGTGAAACACCAGTGCTAACCACTGTGCTACCCTGCCACCCTCAATTGTTAAACATACCTAGTTCATAGTAATAGTTGAGAGGTAACTTGTAGTTCTAGGAAGGTTATAGAAAATGGAATAAATGCAACTAAGGCAGCCTGAAGACTTTTACACTTAAAAGATTGTGGCTGTGTGGACTCAGGGTGACCATCTAGAAAAAGGTATTATAAAAAGCAGATGAAGTTACTTAGCTGGAGAATTGGAGTTAAGGGGTGGGATTCCCTGTCCCACCGTGCAGAGTGCACGGCCGGTGGGATTCCCCATCCTGCCAGCTGGCCAATGGGGTTTCCCATTGTGGGCAGCCCCACGCCATTGAAAACAATCCCTGGGCATGGATGCGCTGCCAGCACAACATAGAATCACACCAGAAGAGAATCCAGCCCAAGGTGTCCACACTGCTTGCAAAATAACAGCCCCGAAAGTCATTTTGTTTCTGGAGTTGGAGAGACAATTCAATTTTAAAAGCATTCATTGAGGCCTGGAATGCTATGTCATGGTGAAGGGTAGTGCTTACAAAGTTCCAGGAACCATTTTATAGCTCTGTGCGGTTATGGCTCAAAAGCCCTGGGAGCCATAGCTTGATATCGCCAAACAGATTGGTGAAATCCATGGGCAGTGCAAGCAAGCCCAGTGAAGCTAGCCAGCTATTAAGAGTTGGAATTGTGCAAGCAGAGGCTGGGGTGCAGACTCAGAAATCTCGGGGAAGGAAGCATCGGAGAGGAGGTTGAAATCCTGGGAGTTGGGCAGTCATTGAGGCATTTTGAGTTGGCGTGGCTTTGAGGAAATTCAGAGACTGGTCATTGAAAGGGAGACAGTTTCAATGGGATTGGTAGACTTAATGTTTACAGACATCTGGGTGGAGTGCTGATAAAGTCATGGAATCTGGCTTGGTTGCATTGGCTGATAATTGTGCAGTGTTGTGTGTTCAATCACAGTTTGCCTCTTATTCCACATCAACTCTGAATGTTAAGAGTACAAAATAGATATTGTAAAATGGTTTTATCTTTCTGCTCTTGTACAGTAAACTTCACTTGTTCAAAATCAGTGGAAACCTGTGGCTTTATTCCCTTAGTTAGTGTCTTGAACCTCAAACATTGTCTACATTAAAAACCATAAGTTATTGGTCCTTAACCAATTCTTTTCCAAAAGCCTTGGGGCTTGGTCTAGGATCCAACAGTATTTTCTATCACTGTTCAGAACATAGAACACACAGTGCAGAAGGAGGCTATTCGGTCCACTGAGTCTGCACTGACCCACCCCCCCACCCCCACAACCTAATTCACCATTACTCTCTGCTTGTCCATTAACCAACTTCACTACCACTGCCTCCATCCATTTTATCAAATCTATTATTTTCTACCTTATCAAATGCATTGTGAAAGATACACACTACCCTCATTAACTTGTTTTGCTACTTCAAGAAACTCTACAAAATTAGTCGAATATAGTTTCTTTTAACAAATCCTGATTTTAATTTATTAACCCATATTTTCCCCAAGTGATTATTAATCCTTTTTTTTATAGGCAACTGGATTCTCTACTTTGTAGTCAAACTTTAATATCTCCTTTTCTGTTTCAATTTGACCCCTGTACCTTTAGTCAATGGGGATATTCTAGCTTTGGAAGCACTTTCCACCCACCTCCCCTCTCCGTCCACACAGCAGCTACTACATATCTGACCCTTCTCTTTGAAGGTTTCCCATTGTTCAATTACAGTTTTATTAACCAATTTTCAATTTCAATCCATCCAGGCCAGGTCCCTTTCAACTCACTGAAGTTAGACCTCCTCCAGTTAAAATAACTTTTATGCTTGATTGTATCTCCACAACTGTTCAAAATTTAACAATATTATAATCACTGTTCCTCAAACGCTTTCCCACTGAAACATGACCCATTTCATTCCTCATTTCCTTCCTTAAAACCTACTACATCTCCAACATTCCCATTTTAATGGATCAACCCAAAATATCAAATGTTTTTCTCCACAGATGATTCCAGCATTTTTATTGCTTCTTCCTTCCTTGTTCGTTAGAAACTCACTAAAATCAAGAAATTTGTTCACATTTCAGCAATACCTCTACCTCTTGGTCCTTCAGACTGTTATTATCCCAGTCTGTATTCAAAGAATTGAAGTTTCTCCCTTAGCACTACTTTGTAATTGCTGAAAAAGAGATATGGGGCGTGATTCTCTGGCCGCGTTGCGCACAAGCGAGAGCACAACCCCGCCAGAGAATGCCAGAAGAGGCCTGCAGTGAGCCTCCAGACAGGCTCCGCGCCACATGAGATTCTCTGAAGTCCTGCGAGACGTCAGAGTCAGAATGTTGCCCCAAATGGGCGGGTCCAAATGATGCTTGCAGAAGTAGGACGCAAACCTATTTATGACTTTTCTGCCCGGGATCCACCGGCCTCCCCTGGCAAAC
The DNA here is from genome assembly GCF_902713615.1 of Scyliorhinus canicula. Taxonomy (NCBI): domain Eukaryota; kingdom Metazoa; phylum Chordata; class Chondrichthyes; order Carcharhiniformes; family Scyliorhinidae; genus Scyliorhinus; species Scyliorhinus canicula. The sequence continues at coordinate 68,995,882 of NC_052154.1, read as the reverse complement.
GTGCACCAGGCGGAACGGTACCCCTGGTTGGTCAGGGTAAATGCAGGGTGCCCCCTGGCATGTGGGCACCTCGGCACTGCCACCCCAGTACTGCCAAGGTGCCTTGGTGGCACTGCCAAGTTGGCTGGAGGAGTACTACCTGGATGCCACGGTGGGGTCCTACAAGGGAGGGGTGCTGCAAAGGAGCTTGAGGGTCCTGAAGAAGGGAGACCCCCAGGGACCCCATAGCAGGGTGTGCTCACTTGTGGGGGGAGGGGGGAAAAGAGTGTCCCATGTGTGTGGGCGGATCCATAAGCTCACTTAGAGATCAGGGCACCCTTTCAAAATGGCGGCCCAATCTCGTAGTTCAGCTCCTCAGTGCCAAAAGAAATTCTAGGTGTGGGCTAAACTGGTGAGAAACTCCCCAGGACCAAATAAAGTGACTGGGTTTCATTGAATAGCGGTGAGGAACTCACCAGCATAGCCAATGGGAAACTCCCTGAAAAACCCGTCATAAATGAACTTAGAAATTTTTTGGGAGAATGGTGCAGCTTTTCATCTTACACTCATCAGGACACTTTAAGAATACCATTTAAAGGAAAATAACAATTTATTGGAGAATGCACTCTCTCGTATGCTATAAATTATTCTCTCTCTCCCTCCTCCCCCTCTCTCTCTCTCTCTCTCCCTTATATTAGTATTCTTGAAATGCCCTGATGAGTACATGATGAAAACCTTTGACATGCCTTTTTTTTTCCTGGTTCTGTCCTATCCAGCAACTGTCTACCTTGTAGTTCTTTCATCTTTTCAGCAAGTTGCTCCTCTATCTCCTTCCTACTATTTAGTGGTCTATAGTGTCAGTTCATGTAAATCGCTCCTCTATAGAGTCACAGTCATTTACAGCATAGAAGGAGATTGTTCAGCCTGCCAAGTCTATGCTCGCTCCATGTTGAGCGATTAAGTCGGTGCCATTATTTCTCAAATCTAACCAAACCCTCTCCTTGGCTCCCTCTCTAAAAATCAGAATGTGGGAGTAGGCCATTCAGCCCATTAGAGCCAGCTCCACCATTCAAATACATCATGGCTGATCATCTACCTCTTAGGCCATTCCTCACTATCCTCATATCACTAATGTCTTCGTATACAGAAATCTCTTGATTTCAGTGTTGAATAATTTAGCTTCTACAGCCCTCTGGGGTAGATATTCACCACCCTCAAGTGACAAAATTCCTTCTCACCTCAGTCTTAAATGGCCTGTCTGCTATTCTGAGCCAGTCCCCTAGTTCTAGGCTCACCAGCCAGGGCAAT